>NC_073303.1:11268497-11568497 GCF_027595985.1 Sorex araneus
GAGGCCTGTGAGTGAGAACAGTGTCCCTCTAGAACAATGCCACACACCCGACGCTGGGCGCTGGGCGCCGGGCGCCGCCCACGCTGCAAGAGACTGAAAGTGCAGAAAGGGGGTCCGCTCCCTGGGGCTGCCATCAAGGAAAGTCACCAGATGCGCAGGTTTCCTCTTTTCACCCCGAATCTCCAAACAAGAATACTCAGAAAGCACCACGGCCCTGCGGCTGAACAACCTTAAGTAAAATGCTACTTCGGGAGACCGCCTTTCCTTAAGCAACAGAGACTGGGGTCCAGCACGGTCCTTTTGGAAACCTCGGGGTCTCCACGAGTCCGCTGCCCCTCACTGAAGTTGGCTCTCTTCGGTTTCCCTGCCTTCTGCCGCGCCCGCGGATCCCGGGGAAACCAAAGTCACCGTCCATAGCACGGCCCTCCTGCTCCGGAGGAAGGCAGTCAGATGCCGTGAAAGATTCCCGAGACACGGGGCGGAGGGATCGTACAGTGGGGAGGGTGTTTACCTTGCACGCCTCGGCATCCCAGACGGTCCCCTGAGCACCACCAGGGGGAATTCCTGAGTGCAACCCCTGAGCGTCACCAGGTGTGACCCCACCCTCCAAAAACTAAACTTCCCAATATAGATGCGCTCAGAAAGACACTTCAACATCTGTAGCAGCTTCAACCACAACTACGAAAAAAGACAATTATAGGGGCTGAAGCAATAGCACGGCAGGTAGGGTGTTTGCCTTGTATGCGGCCAACCCGGGTTCGATTCCCAGCATCCCATAGGGTCCCCTGAGCACCGCCAAGGGTAATTCCTGAGTGCAGAGTCAGGAGTTTAACCCCCTGAGCATCGATGGGTGTGACCCAAAAAACCAAAAAAATTTAAAAAATTTAAAAAGACAATTATAGGGGCTGGAGTGATAGCACAGTGGGTAGGGTGTTTGCCTTGCACATGGCTGACCCAGGTTCAAATCCCAGTATCCCATATGGTCCCCTGAGCACCGCCAGGAGTAATTCCTAAGTACAGAACCAGGAGTAACCCCTGAGCATTGCCAGGTGTGACCCAAAAAGAAAAAAAAAAATGATTATAAATGTTCTCTTCAATGGCTTATGAACCCATGCTTGGGATTGGGATTGGTTTTAAAATACTCTGGGGGTGATGGGGGAGCAGAGAGATACTCAATGAGCTGAGGACACACTTGACATGTAGGAGGCCTGGGTCTGATCCCCCACCTGGTCCCCTGAGCATCACCAGGACCAACCCCTGAGCAAAGAGCTGGTATAGCCCCGAGCACCACCAGACCCAGACCACAAATAAAAAATAAAATACTGTAGGAATGTATCATAAGTAAAAAAATTAACTCTACAGGTTGATGGAGGTTGACTAGACTTAGCATGATGATCATGTGCACAACATATTAAATGTCAAATCATTCGGTCATAAACCTGAAACATATAGTATGTTGTATGTTAATTAGACCTTAGTACAAATAAATAAGACACTCCAGAGAAAGGATCAAACTGTGGGGCGATAAAGCAATATTGACAGAACCCTAAAAACCACCGAAGCCAGAGCACACCAAGATCAATATGTTCCCCTTCTGCATATGTTTGAAATTTTCCATGATGAGAAGTTAAACAGAATATCCTTTCCAACAAAAACACAAACAAGATGTTTTCAAGTCAGCTTCAGTTTAGGTTTGCCGCGATCTCAACCTCGAAACCTCCGAAGCACCATAGAAGGTTACTCCCATGTAGAATTTTCTCGATCTCCGAAAGTACAACTCAAGGACGATGCTGTACCAAACAGGCCCCATCCCTCGGCCCCTGGCAACGCCTCCAACTAGACAGCACCCCCAAGTTCATTTCTCCACCCCAAACACCAAGACCCCAATGTCAGACAACCAAGGGGGTCCTCACTGTCGCAGACCAGGACCTGCGAGGATCAACTTGGAGGAACCATTCGCCAAACTCGGCTTCACTAATGAAACTGACATGAAATGACTGTTTTGGTTGACGTCTGTCAGTTTGAATCAAAGAAACAAAACAGGGCTGGACACGTGGCACTAGAGCAGACACCTTGCCAGTCGGAGGCCCCGAGCTCCGTCCCCGTCACTGCGACAATCAACAAGTCACAGGCTCAGCCACAACAAAGGTAAGAAAGTCGCTCTGTGGGGCTGGAGAGCTCACACGAGCGCCTTGCATTCGGGAAGCCCCGTTCAACCCTGGGCACCACGCGGTCCCTTGAGCATCACTGAGGGTCACCCAGACCACCGAGCAGAGAACAGTCACTGCACGCCACCAAGTACAGCCCACCAATAAGACAAAAGCCCGTGAGAAATAAGCCCCACTTCACGTCGCACTCTGAGAAACATGAAAATAGGTTCTAAGGAATGATAACTGTGACTGTAAAATTATCCTACTGGTAACTGTCAACGAATAAAATATCCCAATGGATTCAGGACAACATGATCTTCTGAGCTTTGAAACAAAATAAGGAATCCACAACTAATGGCGAATGAAAATCGAGAAATTCCAAGCATGGAGAGGAAAGGAAGAACATTTGGCAAACATTTTATTAAACGGTCACCCTTACCAGGACTTTGTTTTCCACTTTGTCTCCCTTCACTTCCAACTTGACTTTCTTCTTCACTGAAATTTTGATCTTCCTGCCAATAACATCCTTTATGCTTTCTGAAAGAAGGAAAACAGGCTTGTTACATTCTTTTATTAAAAAGGGGGGGAAAAAAAAGCATGGAGGACCAGAGCAATTGGAGGAATATTTGGGGAGTATTTGTGTTGGGGGTGAATGAGTGTCTATGTGTATGTCTTGTTATGACAAGCCAGGCAAGTCATCAATTACCAAGTATTTAATGAACACCTACTTTGTGGCTTGTTCTGTGGACTCAGATGCTGAGACAGATATAAAAGCACATAACAGATCAGTCCATACAAGGCATGACATGCTCTTAGCTGGGAAAACAAGAAGCGAGCAAGTAGTGTGGGGCAGGATTCAGACCACTATCTCATGTACTGACTGAGCTCGGAGAGATGGCACCAGGGGCTGACTGCGTGCTTCGCATCCTGGAGACCCAGGCATTTTTGGGGACCCCTAAGCACTGCCAGGAGTGACCCTCAAGCACAGAGCTGGGAATAGCCCCTGAGCACTGCCAGGCAGGGATCTGAAAACCAAAAATAGGTAAATAAACACAGATCAATCGTAAGCACAATAGGAATCCATCACCTCCCTGGGCCCCGGCCGTCCCCTCTGGCCCCAAGCACTCAGCGGCATACAAATACGATCTTCTCAAATGCCTCGCCGTGAGGACTGGGAAGCAGGGCCGAGCGTCAGAACTGACTGAACAATTCAGCCAGGGGAGGGTCTCCTGTCTCCCGAAGCATCACAGCACCACACTGCAGGATGGTCAAAAGCAGTGGCCAGGGACACCTGAAAGTCTGTAGCTCTGTCTCAGAATCCTGTTGGCTGATGGTAACAGTCAACACTACACAGACACAGGAAGCGCCACATTTCTCCTGATGTCCACGGTCTCCACTGGGAGCTGAGAAAGAGTCTGCCTAGAGAGAGTTTACCGACGGGCTGGAGACCCAGGAAGGACCTGGGTTCAACGCTGGGCATCCCCCCTGATCCCCTGAGCCTGACAGGACTGATGCCTCAGTGCAGAGGCAGGAGTAATCCCCGAGCACCGCCTAGTGTGGTGCAAATTTTTTTCTAAAATAAGGGCTGGAGGGGCCGGAGCGATAGTACAACAGGAAGGGCATTTGCCTTGCACGTGGCCGACCTGAGTTCAATTCCCCGCATCCCATATGGTCCCCCAAGCACCAACAGGAGTGATTCATGAGTGCAGAGTCAGGAATAACCCCTTAGTATCTCGTGGGTGTGAACCAAAAAGAAAAAAAAAAGGGGGGGGAGGCTGGAGTAATAGCACAGTGGGTAGAGCCTTTGCCTTGCACGGGGCCGACCAAGGTTCAATTCCCAGTATCCCCTATCCCAACATCCCTGAGCACGGCAAGGAATAATTCCTGAGTGCATGATCCAGGAGTAACCCCTCTGCATCACCAGATATGACCCAAAAACAACAACAAAAAAATATTTTTCTAAAAAAAAAAAGATTTTACAATCGAGTGGAGGGAGCGGATGAACACCATTAAAGGAACCCGCACCCATCACTTGGACATCAGAGGTAGGGACATCAGAGGTAGCAGGACACCCTTAGGGATAAGGAGGAAGAGCTGAATCTCTGAAGGAGGACGTCGACCACTGTTTTCCCTAAGAGTGCAAAGCAATCTACTGAGGCACAGCAGAGGGGGGGAATGGCACCACTTTCACTTCAACTGGCAGTATGTGTTCTTTTTCTGTTCCGTACACACTCAATGCTGCAGGTCTGTAGCTGGACAAAGAAAGATAAGGTCCCTGACGGGTGGTCAGGGCGTTCTAACGTGAACTGCACAACCAAGTTTGGAGCTAGCAAATCAGATAAGAATGCAAAGGGGAGGACAGGGCATTGTCCACACAAGAAAGCACAGTTCCTTCAGGGAGCAGCAAGGAGGTGCAGGTGCAGTGAGGTGGGGGGGAGGGGGGGCGGCAGGCATGCCCAGGGGTGTGAGCTCGCCGATCTAGGAGTCTCTGGCAGTTCCCCGTAACCAGGCCGGGGCTAGTCCCCTAGGAGAGGAGAAAGAGCATCTGCAGATGCTTGAGCTGTCCCAACAGGAGAGACAGGGGCCTCTGCTCTGCTCACGGTAACTGCAGCAGCTTCTCCTTCCTCTGCCCGTTTACATTTTTGTAATAAAAGCCTGTGTGTTATTTTCAGAACCACAAAGACATTTTTAGCTGCTGGGGACTGTATCGCGGCTTTTCATGTGGCTGCCATTTTGAACAGGTCCGAGAGACAGGCGGAGCACTTGAACTGGAGCGGGAAGTTGGCAGAGGAACTGCCCCCGGCCCAGACTCATCAGACCACCCAAAGGGGGTTGGGGAGGGTCCTGGACCCATCACATACCCCCCGTCACGTGGGACAGTCAGTTGGAAGACGCGTGAGTTGGACAAGACGCTACAGCAACATTCCACTTGTAGATAAGGGTTAAATGCAACTTTTCAAACCCAGCGCGGGCACTTATTCCCACAGCCGCCCCTAGTGTCCAGCCGTCCTATCTCTGCCCCATCCTTCACCACTCCTTCTCCCAGGTCGAAGTAATTCGTTACTCAACTTCGTGTTGCCAGGCTCAAGGACAACTCCTTCAAGAATCTGCCTCCCCTCTGTCAGTCCTTGTTTCCCCGCAGCCAGACTGAGGCAGGCTTTCCCCAAAACTCCTTCTCAGGACTTGAGGGTGGGTGGGGGGAGGGGGGAGGGGTGGGGGCTGCTGATTCCTTCTGGGTGCTGGACCACTCAGCAGCTCCCAGAACTGGGAGAATCACTATTCCCTATTCCTGTAGGGGGAAAAAAAATCTTAAAAAAAAAAAAAAAGCAGCTGATGGAGCAGAGGCCAAGAAGTGGGGAACTCAGAAGAGACCCCAGTAACTTCACGTCCTAAATCCGGGTAGAGAGTAAGGCCGGCAGGGTTTTTGGCTTTTCTGGCTTTTTTAAATTTTTTTTTACTTTAACAAAACTAGAAACTTCCTAAGCAGCTTCGTGAGACATCAAGTTTGACCTGCTCCATGGACCCACCGGCCGGGGAGCAGACACGAACGACCACCCCCCTACGACTGCATCTAAAAAAGCCACCGGGGAGATGGCCCACGTGCGGGCGCCTGGTGGCAGAACCTCTTCCTACCAGGACCACTGACCATCACCTAGGCGGGCGCCAGGACGCCGGGGCCGGTCCGCGGAAATATAGGTCACTGGGGCCCCCACAGGCTCACGTGCACCTAGTACCACCCCCCACACACGCTTCCCTTCGGGTCCGCAGCACACGCTGCCCCCACCTCGTTCGAACTCTGCCGTTCATGCCCTTCTACCCCAGGACATAAACATCACCCATCACCCCCCACCCAAACCCTCAGGGGATTCAGACAATGGGTCCCCCAGCCCAGGGTACCGCACACGAAGAAATCACCCAGCGATCCGAGGTGGGGTGGAACCAGCAGGTTAATTATTATTAAAATAAGGCTTTTATCATTAACCCTCAATTTCCTGGCCCGACTTTGCGTCAGTCCTGTAACCCCTTCGCCGCCGGCTCGCAAGGAAGCCACGCCTTGCGGGGCTCAGACGTGCCACCAGACGAGCGCCCCTTCCTTCCCCGCCGCCCACCCTCCCCCCCACCCCCCAAGTCTCAAGTCGGAGGGGGGCTCTCCCAGCCGGGAAGATTTTCTGGGGGGGGCTCGGGAGCAGGAGCCGCGAGGCCCCTCGGCGCGCCGGGGCTGGTCTTTCCCGGACTTGCCCGAGTTTGCAGCCCGGGCTGCCCTCGCGCCCCGGACTCGCGCGATCGGGGTCCCCCCACCCCCTGCCCGCGCGCCCTCCCCGGACCCTCGCCCGTCCCCGCGGGAGGCGGCGACCCCCGGCGGCGGGGCGCAAACTTCCCGCGCCCCGCGGCGAGCCGGGCCGGCGGCGGCTCTTACCGGTCAGCTCCCGGGGCACGGCCGAGCTCTCCTCGGCCATGGTGGCCCCGTCGGGGTCCCCCCGCGCACCCCGCGGGCTCCTCGGGCGCCGCGCCCCGGCACCCCGCAGGGGAAGAGTTGCCGAGCCGCGGGGGGCAGGCGCGGCCGCTACATGACGCGGCGCCCCGGGATGCGGGATGCGGGATGCGGGATGCGGGATGCGGCGGCGGGTCGCGGCCCCGGCGGGATGCGGGCGGCGGCGGCTCCGGCTCCGGCTCCGGCGGCGGCTCCCGCCCGTTCCCCGCGGCGCACCTCGGGCCCAAGGTGCGGGCGGAAGGCGTGGGGCGAGGGCGGGTACGGCGCGCGGGGCGGGCGGCCGGGCTCCAGCCGCGCCCGCCTCCTCCCCGCGGCTCCTCCTCCCGCTCCTGCTCCTCCTCCCCGCTCCTGCTCCTCCCCGCGGCTCCTCCTCCCGCTCCTGCTCCTCCCCGCGGCTCCTCCTCCCGCTCCTGCTCCTCCCCGCTCCTCCTCCTTGCTCCTCCTCCTCCCCCTGCTCCTCCTCTCCCTTGCTCCTGCTCCTCCTCCCCGCTCCTGCTCCTCCCCTGCTCCTCCTCCTCTCCCTTGCTCCTCCTCCGCGCTCCCCTGCTCTCCCCCCACCACGTTCCGCCTCCTCCCTGCTCCTTCTCCTCCTCCTCCCTGAGCCGCCTCCTCTCAGGTCCTCCTCCTCCCCGCTCCGCCTCCTCCCCTGCTTCTCCTCCTCCAGCTCCTTATCGTGCCGCTCCGCCTCTAGCACGTCCTTCTCCTCCTCCTCCCCCACCCCTCCCACCTTCAGCGCCCGCTCCTCCTCCCACTCCTCCTCCCGTTCCTCCCCCCTCCCCCATGCTGTCTTGCTCCTCCTTCTCCTCCTGCTCCTCCTCCGTCCCCTCCTGCTTCTCCTGCTTCTCCTCCTCCCGCTCCTCCTCCTCCTCCCCTCCTCCGCCTCCTCTCATCTCCTCCTCCTCCTCCTCCTCCGGGCTCCTCCTCCAGCTCCGCCCGCTCCGCCTGCTCCTCCTCTCGCTCCTCCTCCTCCTCCTCCTCGGGCTCAGCCCTCACCCCGAGAACCGCCCGCCCGGCCGGGCCACCCCGACGCTCCTCCTCCCGCTTCCCTGGGAACCGCGCGAGGAGCCGGGGAGCCACCTGCTGGCCGCGCGGGGGCTGCCCGCGTCGGGTGCCCAGGTCCCGGGGGGCAGCGGGCGGCGGGCGGCGGGGAGTCCCCCAGCCCCGCGGTCCTCCCCGCGCCCCGGCGCGCTTTTTCCCGCGGAGCGCGCGCAGCCGCCGGGTCGTTGCATCAGCGTTATTAGTTTTCCCTATCGGGAGAGCAGGAGCCAGACGAAACCTGTAAACACTACGCAGATGGTGAGAAGACTTGGGTTTTGTTTGTTGTTGTTGTTGGTTTTTCCCCTTTTTGTGCGCTCAGTGGGCGCCCCATAGGCGCCGGGGGCCACCCCAGACACTGCAGCCCCGAGAGCGCCCGTCGATCGCGGGGGAACCTCCTTGAACCCCGGAGCATTTTCGGACACCCAAACGGGAATTGCACGGGCCGGGAGGACCTGAGCCTTGGGCTCCACCTCCAGGGAGAACTTAGCAACCACGGTGATGCCAGCGCATGGGAAGGTCTAAACCCATTGGGGTGGGAAAGACAGAAAGGGGCGGAGAAAGGGAACCCCACATCTTAAATTGCTCTCGGCTAGGGAGCTGGCGCAAAAGGCTAGTTAGTGCCTATGATTTGTGGAGACCCGAGTTGGATTCCTAGCAACGCGCGGTCCCCCCCGAAGGAAGGACTAGTAACAAAGCTGAGTGCCCTCTCCCGCCCCTCCCGACCCCCAAACAAAATAATGATTGAGCAGCCTCTGGCCGAGACCCCTCCCCACTCTAAAACGAGCCTCTCGCCAGGATGATTCCTATTTGCTTTTTCCTCTGCGCTAAGGTGATCCGATGCTGGGTGACCTGATCATCTGATTATTATCCCATGCTGGATTAACTGTTTGTATGATATTTTTTCTTTTTTGGGTCATACCTGGCGATGCACAGGGGTTACTCCTGCCTCTGCACTCAGGAATTACCCCTGGCGGTGCTCAGGGGACCATATGGGATGCTGGGAATCGAACCCCGGGGTCAAAGGCATGCAGGGCAAACACCCTACCCGCTGTGCTATCACTCCAGCCCCTATCTGATTATTATCTGATGCTGGATTACCTGTTTTCTGGCCCAACCCTATGTATCCCTCCCTCATGCAGATTTTACAGGTGTTTCAGATTTTGTAGAACAAAATCAAATCGGACTGTTGGAAGCCCCTAAGAATGTATTATCTGAGATGTTTCCACAGTACTTTGTTTCCTGGCTCATCTAGACTTTAATAAATAACCCTTCTTGGGGCTGAGGGATGCATGGTTCATCGAAAAGGGCGGCTTATCTTGCACACAGCCCACCCGGGCCCTGCGCACCCAGAGGAGTGAATCCTGAGCACAGAGCCAGGAGTAAGTCCTGAACACCACCTAGTGCGCTGCAGAAAAGTAATGATAATTGTTAATACATAAATAAAGCGCCCAGGGGGTGGAGTGACTGGATGGCAGGAGGGCATTTGCCTTGCCCATGGCCTACCCCGGGTTTCATTCCCAGCTTCCTGTATGGTCCCCCGAGCACCACCAGGAGTAATTCCTGAGTGCAGAGCCAGGAGTAACCCCTGAACATTGCCAGGTGTGACCCAAGAGCAAAAAATTAAAAATGAAAATGAATAAATCAATAAATAGCCCATCTTGGGCCAGAGCAATAGTACAGAGGGTAGGGGATCTGCCTTGCATGCAGCTGACCCGGAGTTCAATCCCCAGCATCCCATATGGTCCCCCGAGCACTACCAGGAGTAATTCCTAAGTGCAGAGCCAGGAGTAACCCCTGAACATTGCCAGGTGTGACCAAAAAGACCAAAAAAAAATTTAATAAATAAATAAATAGCCCATCTTGCATTGTTCTCAGGGTTTAGATATGATAACCCAGCTAGGCTGGAGACTTTGTCTCAGACTTTTAAAACTTCTCAACAGGACGGGGTAAACTAGGTGTTCCAGAAACATTTATTAACTGGAGGCTTTTGAACTATGGATCTCAAACCCTCTACTGTTTATCTCAAAAGTTTTTCATTTCCTTAAACCGGATATTTCCTTGATGCACTAGATATCTGTATTATGTAGGAAGTGGAAATGCACATCTCAAATCTATCATCCATTCAAGTGGATTGTTCATTCAAATGAACATCCCAAATCTATCCCCCCATATGAGTTTTATTTTATTTTATTTTTAAACTTTTTATTAGTGAATCACCGTGAAGTACAGTTACAGACTTACAAACTTTTGTGCTTGCTTTTCAGTCATATAATGATCGAGTACCCATCATTCCACCAGTTCCTATTTTCCACCACCAATGGTCCCAGCATCCCTCCCACCACCCCCACTCCATCCCCTCCACCCCACCCTGCCTCTGTGGCAGGGCATTCCCTTTTGCTCTCTCTCTCTCTCTCCTTTTGGGTGTTGTGGTTTGCAATAGAGGTATTAAGTGGCCATCATGTTCTATCTATAGACTACTTTCAGCACGCATCTCCCATCCTGAGCGGACCCTCCAAACATCCTTTACTTGGTGTTTCCTTCTCTGTCTGAGCTGCCTTTTCTCCCGAGCATGTGAGGCTGGCTTCTAAGCTGTGAAGTAATCCTCCTGGTCCTTACCTCTACTACTCTTGGGTGTTAGTCTCCCATTCTGTTACTTTATATTCCACAAATGAGTGCAATCTTTCTATGTCTGTCCCTCTCTTTCTGACTCATTTTACTTAACATGATACTTTCCGTGTTGATCCACCTATATGCAAATTTCACGACTTCATCTTTTCTAACAGGTGCATAGTATTCCATTGTGTCCATACGAGTTTCAAGAAGGACTTTTCTGACACATATTAGGACATTTCCAGCATTTCCCTGATGATCCCCAGTGACACTAGAACTCTTGGCAATAAAGTCAAAGGTGGCCTGTGGAAAGAATAAGGGGAGGGCTGTAGGCCAGTAATCCAGTGAGCCTGGTTTCTTTGAAAGGAAGCTGGAGCGGCCAGAGTGATTACCTGGAGGCTGAATGCTTGCCTTGCACGTTGCAGACCCAGGCTCCATCCCCAGGACCACAGATTATTCCCTGAGCACCAGAGCCAGGAGTGAGCTCTGAGCACAGCCAACTGTAGGTCCACCCCCCAAAGTCAAGAAGAAAAGCTTGAGTTTCGATGAAAGAATGATTTTCCGCTACGGGAAGATCCTAATGGCTCCCACTTTGATGAGAACTTGGTTTAGATGAACCACCTTGGAGATCAAAGGCAATTACTTGAGGATACACGGTTCAGATCAGGTTCAGAAGAGCCTGCTCGTCAGCTGCTCTCCGGGGCTTCGTCAAGGCTGTTGAGCGGTCAGTGTCCCGGGCATCGTGCAGGCAGGACTGTGGCAAGGATTAGCAGCTGCAATATTGAACTGATATCCAAAGACTGATGTGTGTCTCTGCCCCAGAGTTGCCAGCTTCCCTCTGTCTCCCTGCCTCCAATTTCCTCCTTGGATCCATCTCACCTACAGGGTCTTTAAACGGGGCCCCCCAGTAGCACAGCCTTGCCTTGCGTGAGGCCCATTCGGGTTCAACCACAGTTGGTCCCTTGAGGCCCAGCAGGAATGACCCCTGACCTCAGCGCCGGGAATAAGCACTGGAACTTCCGGGTGTGGTCCCCAAAACAAACAAACAAACAAATAAAAAGATCTAAGGACACAAGAGATAGTACGCGGGTTAAAATGCTTGTCGTGTGTGGGACAGGTCCCAGTTTGATTCAGGTACTGAGCACCACCAGGAGTGAGTCTGAAGGCAGGATGCCAGCATGAACACAGCCAGGCACTAAATTAGAAGAAAAATTAAATCATGGCATGAGCGTCAGTCAAGAGGCTGAACTCAGGCTTTGCATGAGATGGGTCTGGATTCAGATCCGATTTCCTGCACAGTCCCCAAGTCCAGCCTGGGTGAATACTTAGCACCCCCCAGCTGCGGCCCTAAAGCAAACCCCGAAACCACTGCATGAAGTGAATGCTACTAAAAGTATGATTAGCGACAGTTTCGTCTAAGTAAATATTTTTATATGTGGCCTCGATTGAGCCCAGGGAATGGAAACTTGCGGGGAAAGGAAGGCAAGGCCCTCAGCATTGGGCTTCTGTTTATTTATCTTTTCGTGTTTGTGGTAGAGACTGCATCCATACCCTCACACATGTGAGGCCTGCGCTCAACCTCTAAGCCACATTCTAGGCCTGGACGTGAACATCTAAGACGTTACATACAACTCCAACGGGGCCAGAGAACCCAGCGCTAAGATGCGGCCTCACCTGTGACCTATCCCCATTCGATCTCAGCACCCCAGAAGTGAACCCTGAGTGCAGAGCTAAGAGTAAGCCCTAAGCATTCTGTGTGAGGTCCCAAACCCAATCAACGAACCAACCAAACGAACAAATAAACAAAAAAGAAGGTGGAACTTGCAGTCGGAGAGAGAGAACAGCAGGTAGGGCACTTGCCTTGCTCGCAGCCAACCCAAGTCGATTCCTGGCACCGCAGTGGTGCCCCAAGTGCTGTCAAAAGTGATCCCTGAGCTCAGAGCCCTGAGCACCACTGAGCGTGCCCCCGCTCCAAAGGAGAGAGACAGTATATATAGCAATAAATCTAACACCCACTGAGTATCTATATTTTGGAAAATTATACATGGATTTTTATTTTTAGTTCATAGGGATTCATTCATGTCCACACAGTATATTTTTGTGCATTACAGTGAGAAAATGCTCTATAAACTTAAAATCCTGCTAAACACACTTAATACCTTTATACTGATCTTAAATACTATCACAGGACCAGAGCAATAGTACAGCGAGATATTCTTGCCTAGCCTGCTGGCCAACCCAGGCTTAATCCCTGGCATTTTATATGTTCCCAGAGCTCAACTAGGGGTATTTCCTGAGTGAAGACCCAGGAGTAACATCTGAGTATTGCAGGTATAGCCCAAAACCCAAAATAACAATAAGAAATAAAATACTATAGTAACAATATTATATAATAATTTAACCCAAAGAGATAAAATAAGCCAAAGGTTAAGACATTAGCAGGCAGCCAGAGAAAATGTTCAAAGGGCTGAAGTCCTGGCCCCAGGACTCCCCCACCGAAACAGCACCCCAGCACGCTGGCAGAACTCCCCACAAGTTTATCCTATTTATGATCTCGGCTTCTGAATTGAGCTGTAGTTTTAGAACTGGAATGTATTCAGAAATGAAAGAAACAACAGTATTCCACTTCCTTCCCGTTCTTAACATCTCCTCTTGCTTCGTGTGTGTGTGTGTGTGTGTGTGTGTGTGTGTGTGCGCGCGCTCACGAGCACATATATGTGTATGTGTGTGCATGTTCTACTGCAGATTGAGTGCAGGACCTCACTCGGGCTGACCAGTGCTTGACCTGTGCCAAATTCCCCAACTTCTTCAGGAAATGTGTTTCTCAGATAGGTTAATGTAGCCCCTTCAGCAAAAGTCAAAAGTCCAACTTGGCCTTGAAGAAGCTCTGGAAAATATCCATTTATCTCTCATAAGAAGACACGGAGGGGCTGGAGCAATAGCACAGCAGGTAGGGCGTTTGTTTGCCTTGCACACGACCCACCTGGGTTCGATTCCCAGCATCCTATATGGTCCCCCGAGCACCTCCAGAAGTTATTCCTGAGTGTATGAGCCAGGAGTAACCCCTGTGCATTGCTGGGTGTGACCCAAAAAGCAAAAACAAAACAACAACAAAAATAAAGAAGAAGAAGACACTGAGTGGGGCTGTAGCAATAGAATAATGGATGGGCTGCTTGCCTAACATGTGACCGACCCATGTTTGAGCCTCAACTTTTCATATGGAGCACCTCCAGGAGTGATTCCTGAGCGTAGAGACTGGCGTCACCCCTGCACATCACTGGTTCAACAAAAAGAAAGGGAAAACGAGACATGGAGTAGGGCTGGCGTGATAGTACAGTGGGTAGGGCACTTGTCTTGCATGTGGCCGACCAGGGTTCAATCAGCTACAGAGTTTATAGAGCAAGTCCCTCTTGGGAAGTGAGTCAGCGCTGATAAGCAAAGCGTGTTATGTGCACTGTAGCACTGTCATCCTGTTGTTCACCGATTTGCTCAAGTGGGCACAGTAACGTCTCCATTGTGAGACTTGTTGTTACTGTTTTTGGCATATCAAATACGCCATGGGGAGCTTGCCAGGCTCTGCCGTGAGGGCGGAATACTCTCGGTAGCTTGCCAGGCTCTCCAAGAGGAATGGAGGAATCGAACCCGGGTCGGCCGTGTGCAAGGCTATTGCCCTACCTGCTGTGCTATCGCTCCAGTCTGTTTATAAAGGTAGCTACTAGAATTTCTCTAAAGCAGGCTACATTTCATTTTCTAAATTATTTTATAAATTGAGGCTGGAGCGATAGCACAGCGGGTAGGGCATTTGCCTTGCACTCTGCCAACCCGGGTTGGATTCCCAGCATCCCATATGGTCCCCTGAGCACCGCCAGGAGTAGTTCCTGAGTGCATGAGCCAGGAGTGACCCCTGTGCATCGCCAGGTGTGACCCAGAAAGCAAAATAAATAAATAATTTTATAAATTATGTGCTATGTGAGGAGGGGAAAGAAAAGGTTGTTTTGGGTTTGGGGTTTGGTTTGGGGGCCTTGGGGGGGTAGATGAATGTGAGTTCAAAGAGCATGGTTGCTACGTGTGCGTTTGGTGGCCGAGAAATGCCTCCCCGGGCCGATTGATGGCGACAGGTGAATGAATGAAGGGGGAGACAGGTTGGTTGTTAGTCACAAAAGTCCCTGTGTGTGTAAGGGCGGGTGGTGTTTAGGCTACGGCAAGCGGTACCCAGGTTCCACTCCTGTCTGGTTCAAGGTTCACTGCAATCATCGGCAGAGGGATGGGTGTTGGGACATTGTCTGACTGAAATCCGATCATGAACAGCTTCGCAACTGTGTGAATGAAGGGGATTCAATTAAAAAGCAAAATCACTGTTGGCGAAGCCTGGGTGACCAGGGGTTGGCCTCGGGCTGGCTACATGCAAGGCAAACACCTTAACCTCTGTACCTCAGGGTGTGTGTGTGTGTGCGGGGGGAGGTATTGTGTGGCTCAGAGTTCCCCCCTCCCTGAAGAAATAGGCGATTCAGAGCCGGTACAACGCTCAATGTGCTGACCTCATGCTTTGCGTCCTGAGGGCCCGGCTGCCATCCCTGACACGGTTCTTCCCGAACCACCAGAGAACAATCCCTGAGCACAGAGCTGGGAGTAGCACCCGAGCACTGGCAGGTGTGACCCCAACTCCTCACACTACCTCAAAGTGTAGAAGATTCAATACTTGTCTGTTTTATAACTCTGCTTCCTTTTTTTTTTTTTTTTTGCTTTTTGGGTCACACCTGGCGATGCACAGGGGTTACTCCTGCCTCTGCACTCAGGAATTACTCCTGGCGGTGCTCAGGGGACCATATGGGATGCTGGGAATCGAACCCGGGTTGGCCGCGTGCAAGGCAAACGCCCTACCCGCTGTGCTATTGCTCCAGCCCCTTCTTCTTTTTTTTTTTTTAACTTTTTATTGAATCCGTGTGAGATAGACACTTACAAAGCTGTTCATGATTGGGTTTCAGTCATACAGTATTCCAACACCCAGTGTACATTTCCCAGCACCAGTGTCCCCAGCTTCCCTCCCATCACCCCCCACCACCCACCCCTTCCTGCCTCAATGACAGGTGCATAACTCTGCTTCTTGCCAGTAGAGTGGAAGAAAAAATATGTGCGGTACCCACCCCCATGTGATCTGTGGACTTTGGCAAACAATATTTTGTTGAGAGCTGAAGAAGATAATGCAGAGCGTTAGGTATCTGCTTTGCTCTCAGTCAACCTCGGTGTGGTCCCCAGTACTGCACATGGTTGGTTTCCTGAGCATCCCCCGGAATGATCTCTGAGTAAAGAGCCAGGGAAAGGCAACATCCCCACATGATCAATATATTGGCTCATCAGTTATAGCAAATGCCCCACTTTCGTGTGAGATGTGGACAGACGAGCAAAGTATGAGAGAGGAGTAAGGGTCACGCGGAAACTCTAGACTTTCCGCTCTGTTTTTCTAGAACTCTAAAGCAGCTCTAATAATAGTCTGTTTGTATTAAAAATGCATAAAGCCACAAGGACAAGGAAGAGAGGAAGTAGGAGCAAATAAAATTTCACAGCTTAGAAACTGGGGAAGCCAAAGGAGGCGTGCTAATTAACTTGAGACATCAGAGAGAGACACATTTGAAGCCTGCAGAGAGAAAGCAAATAAAAAACAATCTCATCTCTAGAACAGATTCCCTGCTCCCCCCCAAGAAAAAAATCTCAGAGATGAGAGTCGCTAGTCATCTCTGACTGCAGAAGTATAACAAGAACCAAAACATCAGAACACAGGCACACAAAACCAGGAGGATGGTCCACAAACTTAAAAGGAAACGTTAGACACTCTGGGGCAGAAGGGCTAGGGGAGTTTGCCTGACACGCGGCTGACGCGGGCATGAGAAGTCAGTTCTAAGCACACGTCCAGGAGAAATCCCCGAGCACAGCCAGGTGTGGCCCAGAAAACAAAGCCAGTTAGACACTCTGTGGACCGCCCTCTGCCTCACGCAGTTCTTCAGTCCTGCTTGACCCCTGATTGATTTGGAGGTTTCCTCTCTGGGGTTGGGTGTTAGCCCCCACACCGCAGTGCTCAGGGCTTACTCCTGACTTTGTGCTCAGGGAGCACTTCTGGAGGTGCTCAGGGGACTCCATGCAGTGCTGGGGACCAAATTGAGGTCTGCCACAAGCAAGGCAAGTGCCTTACGCCCCTGCACTCATCTCTCAGCCCCTGAGGTTTACTCTTGGAAGAGCAACTTGTTGAAGCTAAGAGCATCAAGGCTTAACTAGAGCCAAAGGTAAGAAAGTCTCTTTGCTATAAGGACAGCGGGGAAATGGAGAGAAAACGGAACTCCTGAATAGCACAGCCTTGACTCATGGAAGTCTGCCAGCAAAGCTGATTACTGCAGGCAAATATTTCAAAGATTCTTTTATTTTCTTTTAGCTTTTTGGGTTTACATCTGGCGATACTCAGGGGTTACTCCTGACTCTGCACTCAGGAATCACTCCTGGCGGTGCTCAGGGGACCATATGGGATGCCAGGGATCGAACCCCATCGGCCGCGTGCCAGGCAAACGCTCTACCTGCTGTACTATCGCTCCAGTCCCACACTTCAAAGATTCTCCTCAGCATTGACTTTCCTTCAGTAGAGGCGTCTGTGGGTTTCTGACATGTGGGGGTTTTCCGACCAAAAGTCCAGGTTTATCACCCTCAACTAGGACCCAGCAGCTGGCAGCGGCCCATCCATCAGAGGCACAGGTGCGTGAGGCTGAGTCTCCGTGTCACCTGGCACCTCCCAGAAGCCCACCCGCCTCCTCAAGTAGCGCCTCTGTCACGAAGGCCGGACCCTGAAGCAACAGACCCAACCACATCAGAACAAACAAGAGGACGAGAGAGAGAGAAACAGCATGTGGGGAACACAGAGCCAGGGAACTCCTAATCCTGGTGACCATGGAGTGACCGGGGTGGACATGCCTTCCCCTCAAAAATGAGAAAACTGTGCAAACTCTAAGGTGTTAGACATACTATGTTCCAATATAGACAGATATCATTATGGCATTGCCTGAAACTGACTTATATCCACTATACTCAGTAACAAAACTCTCCAGGGCGTGAACTAGCAGAGGGGGTTGGGCGCTTGTTTGTCCATGAAGCTGACCTGGGCTCAATCCCCAGAGCACAGTAACAGGAGTAAGCCCTAGGCACTGCCCATGTGGCCCAATTACCCCTCCCCCACCTAATTAAATTAAATCTTTTATTTAATTATGCACCTATTTGGATGTATGTTATTGCCTGAAATTAGACACCATGCACACACACAAAAAAGGTGAAAAGCAAAGCAGACATTTATAATGACTATGAGCAGAGAATGAAAAAAAAATCACTTCCTCCACTAAAAAGAAAGAGTCTGGTATTTGATTCTGGAAGCCGGACAAAACCGAAGAGCTCTTAAAATCTTACAATCAATGACCAGGGATTGTCCCGTTTAGCGACTATGCAGGAAAATTCATTTCTAACAGGATCCAGATGTTGACATACTCGAGTACTTGTGGTTACAATTCTCAGATCTTTGTTTCCTTGATGGCTGTCAGCCAAGGGACTCACAATCAGCTCCTAGAGGCTACTTTCATTTTTTGGCTCGTGATATTGTCCTTCCATTTCAATACCAATGAAGTGAGAATGTCTTGACATATAATCCCTGTTGCAGTTCAAATCTCACTCATCTCTAAGAGGCCTGTGCCTTTGACAAGTCACCTGATTTGGTGAGGCCCACCGGTAGACTCTCCCATTCCTGCCCTCTCTCCTCCCTCCCTTTTGTGAGACTGGGGGCCCCACATGCTTCCTCGTGGTGCTCCATGAAGATTGCACATGTGGTTAGGATAGCTGGACCCTAGGGGAGCTCCATTCTTATTTGAAAAATCTCCATTTTGGCTTCCATAGATGCTAGTCCACCAATGATGGATGAAGGTTCTTTTTTCACCACACCCACACTAACACTGGTTGTTTCTTTTTTTTTTTCATTTAATTTAATTTTTATGAAATTGTTTACAATAATTTACTACATTCAATATTCCAGCACCAATTCCACCACCATTACACCTTCCCACCACCATTATTTCAAATTTTCCCAACCACCGCTCAAGCCTGGGCTTGAGAGATAGCACAGCTGTAGGGTGTTCGCCTTTCAGCGGCCGACCCATGTTCGATTCTTTTGACCCTCTCGGAGAGCCCGGCAAGTTACCGAGAGTATCGCGCCTGCACGGCAGAGCCTGGCAAGCTACCCTTGGCATATTGGATATGCCAAAAACAGTAACAATAAGTCTCACAATGAGAGACGTTACTGGTGCCCGCTCAAACAAATCGATGAGCAATGGGATGACAGTGACAGTGACAATGACCGCCCAAGCCTGTCCCAATAGCAGGCCCTAAATAATTTATTTTGTATTATTTGTTATGAGTAAGTTGCTAAAAAACGATCAAAAAAGTTTCCTTAGGAGAAAGTGTGTGAAGATTGTTGTATCTCACCCTGGAGCCATTTAGCCCTTGTATGAGAGATTACTAATGTGTTGTTACAGGTTGAGGCTTGTATGCTAATATTTTTTAATCAAGATTGGTTGCATCCCATCCAGTGTGGTGTGCTTCTCCTGGTACCTTAGTGATACAGAGTATGAGATATTGCTCCAGAAATTCTAAAATTTTAAATAAGGTGATACAGTTGGAGTTAACTGGATTTTAATTGGATGGTGACTTTTGGATCTGGAGGCATCTCTGCATCCTGTTAATCTCTTCTGAGATTTATTTGTGAGTCTCTGGATCGTGGTTGGTTAATGAGCTTATATGGCACCAGAGGCAGCTCGTGGGCATGACTGCCAGGCTCCTGAAATAACCGGGGGTGGGGGGAAGTCGCCTAACCCAGACTCTGTGAGAACCTAGAGAGTTCGGTCACAAAATCTGCATAGAGACCCTTGTCATTTTGATGTGTGTTCTCCTGATACTTAGTGATAATGAATACTTTTCTTTCTCTTTTTATTGTTTTTGTTTTGGGGCCACTCTTGGTAGTGCTCGGGGCTTCCTCCTGGTTCTGAGCTCAGGGATTAGTCCTGGTGGGTTCGGGGGACCAAATGGGATGCCAGGGATCGAACCCAGGTTGACCGTGTGCATGCAAGTGCCCCCCTGCAGTACTATCTCTACAGCCCTGAACACTTTTTCCAGTGCGTATTGGTCATCCTTATGTCTTCTTCAGGGAAGTGTCTATTCATCTCTCCATCCTATTTGGGGTCGGGGGGGGGGAGAGTGTCAGGACACACCTGACTGTGCTCTGAATTTACTCCTGGCTCTGTGCTCAGGGATTACTCCTGGTGGGGCTCAGAGACCATACGTGACTCTAGGGATCAACCCCAAGTCAGTGGCATGCGAGGCAAAGCGCCTTACCTGCTAAACTATCTCTATGGCCCCTCTTTTCCTCACTTTTTGACAGGAGTTGCTGTTTCTGAGCTTTATATTTTGGATATTAGACTTTTGTCTGATGTATCATAGCACAGGGGATTTTTAAAGCAGTGAAATGCTTGTGCTGGACACTACAAAGATAGATACACAGCACACATTTGTCTAAACAGCAGGATACACACAGCCAAGGGTGATTCCTAGTGTAAAGCGTGGGCATTGGGTGTGAGTGTAGTTCCATCATCTGTAAGAAATGTCCCTCTTTGCTGTGGGATATTGATCATGAGAGACATTGTGTATGATGAAATCAAGGAATCTGTGGGAAATCTCTGTACACAGGTTTGCCTTGAATCTAAAACTGCTCTAAAAAATTAAGTCTGCAAAAAATAAGTAAGTAAAGTCTGCTAGTCCTGAGCACTAGGGCCCCCGAACCACAAAAACCAATAATAAAGTCTGCTTTAAAACATCGAGTCATGTGAGAAATTACAACAATCATACCACCAATCTTAGCTACCGAATAACAAAGAGCTTGGCATATTTCCCTGGCAGCGATGATGTCTTTTCTATTCTTCCCTTGTTCAACTGAATCACATGAATTTTCATTAAAAGAAGAAGATTGTCCCTCAGTTACTCATTAGCTCTGGCTTCTAAGAACTCCCTAAAATAATATTAATATTAATAATGATAATAATAATAATGTTCCCTGGTGGTGCATGGGAAACTGTATGGGATGCTGGGGGTCGAGCCTGGGTCAGTCTCGTGCAAGGAAAGCACAATACCCAATGTACTGTCTCTCTGGTCCTTTGATGTTAATCTCTTAGCATATATAGGGTTTGTTTTATGGTTTTTGTTTCATACCAACCAGTGCTCTTGGATTGGAGTGATAGCACAGCGGGTAGGGCATTTGTCTTGCACGCAGCTGACCTGGGTTCAATTCCTCTATCCCTCTCGGAGAGCCCAGCAAGCTACTGAGAATATCCCGCCCGCATGGCAGAGCCTGGCAAGCTACCCGTGGTGTATTCAATATGCCAAAAACAGTCACAACAAGTCTCACAATGGAGACGTTACTGGTGCCTGCTTGGGCAAATCGATGAACAAGACGACAGTGCTACCACAGTGCAATACACACACACACACACACACACACACACACACACACATATAGAAATTGTGATTTGTTTTTAGAGAGCAGTGTGGGTGGCGTTGGACTTCAGAGAGAAATATTTAATGGAATTCTTGAAGCTCTGGTGAAACCCTCCCTCTCTGCCCCTCAAGTCTCATAACCGGTCCCAGATGGCTGACTGCTCCCACTCTCGGCCTGTATTTCCATATCTAGAAATAGTTGGCCCTGCTCAGGGAATCTTGAAACAATCCCTCTCTTCCACGCCCACCTCTCCCAGCGCCCCTTCTGCCCACCTCCGTCATTAACAAGGTAAACTGACACACTAAGGCTTTTCAGTTCCAAGTTCTGGCTGGTGGGATTTGGGGTTTGTTTTCTTTTTTGGGTCACATTACTCCTGGTGGTCCTCAGGGGACCTTATGGGATGCTGGGAATCGAACCCGGGTCTGCCGCGTGCAAGGCAAACGCTCTCCCCACTGTGCTATCGCTCCAGCCCCAGTTCTGGCTGGTTTTAATGGACTCAACTAGGAGGTCTGATAGCGACTGTCTCTTTAGTTCAGGAAACAAGAAGCTGGGGTCACTCCTTCTACGAGCTTTACGGCTTCCTTAGCGAGCTCCATCAAGATGCAAACAGGAAACCCGCCCCCCTTCCCCCCCCTCGCAAATCTTCATGACTTTGAGTTAGGGTAACCTGGGACTTTTCAGAGAATCAAGAAAAAGAGACTTGTGAGAAAAACTGCAATTTTAAAATCTGTCCTATTCATGGCTTCCTGTCCAACATTTATTTGGTTGGATTTTACCCTTTATTATAGTTTCAGTCGCTTAGTGTCCTTTGCCTGCTATCAAAATTGTTCTTGCTCTGTGAGTAGAAGCCACTTTAAGTCATCCGATTTTATTTTATTTGGAGCGTGTGGGGGGGGGAGGAGAAGGGTCAGGCCATACTCAGAGGCTATTGGCCTCTAATAACTACTACTAGCTCAGGCGCTACTCCTGGCTCAGTGCTCAGGGGACCATATGTGGTGCCAGGGATCAACTGGAGTCAGTAGCATACAAGGACGTTAGCTCTCCCTGGACCCTAGTCATCTGCTTTGATTTGTTTTGGCACATTTATATTTTGCCAAATGACATGTGAACTGTTTTTTTGTTTGTTTGTTTGTTGTTTCGTTGGTTTTGGGGCCACACCCACCCATGCTCAGGCTGGCTCTGCACTCAGGAATCACTCCTGATGGTGCTTGGGGCCCGAACCCAGGTTAGCCACTTGCCAGCCAAATGCCTTATCTGCTGTGCTGCGGCTCTGGCCCCTGTGTGAACTGTTTTAACCACGCATAATCCTAATTTAACATTTCTGAACCCACCAGGATGAGCATTTTAAATGTCTTTTCTCATTTAATCCT
The DNA here is from genome assembly GCF_027595985.1 of Sorex araneus. Lineage (NCBI taxonomy): Eukaryota > Metazoa > Chordata > Mammalia > Eulipotyphla > Soricidae > Sorex > Sorex araneus. The sequence goes on from NC_073303.1 coordinate 11,290,725, forward strand.
TACAACATAGGGGTAGATGTTTTCATTATCTTCGTTACCCACCAAGGCAAACTTCAAGCCTAGTCCCAAATTTAATACCAGTGGCCGTAAAGTAACTGATTACAGCTTGGATGAAAGAGGAGGTGGGGCTTGGGTTTATTCCCAACGCCAAGGTGATGTTTAAGAAGCGATGGCTACTGCCACCTGCTGGTTGGTGATAGACTTAACACCCTCTCGCTCAGGTGGCACCCAGAGTTAACTGGTCAGTGCCTGATTGAGCCAAGCGACCCGGAAACTCTCGCTGGAAAAAGTTGTCAAGCTGTTCTTTAAGTTCATAAATAAGCAAATTCGAAAAGAACTCGGACATCACCTCCACAGAAGACAGGATTGTGGAGGAATCCTGGATTGTGTTTAGACGTTTGTTCCACATACACACAAACAGGTATGTTAGCAAAATGACATATACACACGGCATGTCATTGCTTTAGCCTGAATTGTGAGTCTCTGAGGTTTTGACTTTCCTTTTTCTTTTTCCTTCTGGCTTTTGGGTCACACCTGGGGGTGCTGAGGGCTTACTCCTCGTCTGTGGTTAGGGATCATTCCTGGTGTTGCTTGGGGAGGCACATGTGGTGCTTGTGTTCAAACCCGAGTTGGCAGCACGCAAGGCAAGTGCCCTCTCCACTATACTATTGCTCTGATCCCAAAATATGTTGGTTTTTTTTCAAGTGCTACTTTAAGTTTAAAGTGTTAAATCTTTGGGGCTGGAGCAATAGCACAGCGGGTAGGGCGTTTGCCTGGCATGTGGCCGACCAGAGTTTGATTCCCAGCATCCCATATGGTCCCCTGAGCATCTCGAGGAGTAATTCCTAAGTGCAGAGCCAGGAGTAAACCCTGTGCATCGCCAGGTGTGACCCAAAAAGCAAAAGAAAGAAGGAGAGAAAGAAAGAAAGAAAGAAAGAAAGAAAGAAAGAAAGAAAGAAAGAAAGAAAGAAAGAAAGAAAGAAAGAAAGAAAGAAAGAAAGAAAGAAAGAAAGAAAGAAAGAAAGAAAGAAAGAAAGAAAGAAAGAAAGAAAGAAGGAAAGAAAGAAAGAAGGAAAGAAGGAAAGAAAGAAAGAGTTAAATCCTTGGGGCTGGAGTGATAGCCCATTGGGTAGGGCATTTGCCTTGCATGTGGCTGACCCGAGTTCGATTCCCAGCATCCCATGTGGTCCCCTGAGAACCACCAGGAATGATTCCTGAGTACAGAGCCAGGAGTAACCCCTGTGCACCACCGGGTGTGACACACAAAAAAAACCAAACAAACAAAAAATAAAGGGTTAAATCCTTCATATAAGCCTTGGAAGCAATGCAGTGAATAATTTTCACTGACTCCTTACTTGCAGAAATTCTCTGGATATTTAGCCTGTTGCTCTATTGCTATGATCAGAACTATTATATTTTTAAGTATTTTCTTTTTCTTTTTTTTTAAATTTATTTTATTGAGTCACCAAGTGGAAAGTTACAAAGTTCTCAGGCTTATATCTCAGTTATACAATGCTCAAACACCCATCCCTTCACCAGTGCCCATATTCCACCACCAATAAAAACAAAAACAAAACAAAACAAAAAACCAGTATACATCCCACCCCTCACCCCCCAATCCCCCCGTGCGTGACTGATAATTTCACTTCCTTTTATCTTTATCTTGATTACATTCCAGATTTCAACACACAACTCACTATTGTTGTTGGAGTTTCAAAACAGACTCACTATTTTTGTTGGAATTTATCCCCCAAGAATACAGCTCTATTAACAAGGAAATATTTGATAATAAGTTTTCCACTGATGAGAATGAAGAGATAAAATACGCGGCCTTGTGGTTTACAATTTCTGTATTATAGTAATTAAGTCCTCGGAGATTTAAGTTGGAAAATGAACACATTTCCCTTCCTGGAACAGCATGTAGTCAAAGTTAGTTCACAGTCTCCATACATGGGTGCAAGCACTTGCTGGAACCCCAAATCCTAAAGCTGTCTCTGGTTCCCACTCGTTCCACATCCACCGGCTGTGCAGGGCCATGGGCACCCGGGTCAAAACTCGGCCGGAGACCAAGCCCCGGCCCGGGCTGAGACTGCCCGGTATCCCGCGGCTGTTTCAAGTTCAAGGCACATTTTTTTTTTCCGCGCCAAAAGTTCATACCTTCTCAAAGGACCCACAAAATGTCGGACACCACGCCTTCTCCCGGAGGGGAGAGAGACCAAGAAGGAAGGATATTTCCTCCGTTAGACGGCATGGGGCAAAAGCTTAGTTCACAGTCTCCATACATGGTTGCAAGCACTTGCTGGAACCCCAAATCCTAAAGCTGTCTCTGGTTCCTGCTCGTTCCACATCCACCAGCTGTGCAGAGGCATGGGCATCCGGGTCGAAACTCGGCCGGAGCCCAAGCCCCGGTCCGGGCTGAGACTGCCTTAAGTATTTTCTTCTTCTTAATTGATTTTTACTAAAAACACCATGATTCACGTGATTTACAAAGTTATTCACTCTACAGTTATTTCAAGCATTTAATGTTCCAACACCACCAGTGTCACCTTTCCTCCACCAATATCCCCAGCTTCCCTCCCAATCCAGCCTGTCTCCGTTGGCACATAACAAACTTACTTTACAATGCTTACTCCAACAAAACTTTAAGAACCGACCAATAGAATGATCAGAACATAAATCAGTAAGGGCCAATTAGTGATTGCTGTATGACTTTTACCTCTGTGAAGAAGAACACTAAAACCACTTCATACAATATAAAAAGTGCCTATTCTTATTTGCATATGTACAGTGTCAACTCTGGAAATCTGAAGTATTTTACCTTAACTTTTACTTTATGCTTGGATCTCGTTATGGTAGTAATTATGTCTCACCTGTCATTGCTAGCACCTTGAAAGCAATTCTGGGTTCATACATTTTGGAGTTTACATGGCCTAGGTAAGGCCTACATATGTAAACTTTCCCCCTTGCACCTTATATAAACACTGGCTTACAAAGTCATCAGAACTGTTAGTCTAAGTTCTAGTATTGGAACTCTGGGAAGGGATTTGAATATGACAGGCACAACCTCCTGAAAGTATTGACTTTTTTTTTTTTTCCACTGAGGTCCTGTTAACCCCTCAAAGAACACGAGTGTTTTTGTGGAATTCCATGTGGAAAGCTCCATCTCCCAACCCGCTGAGAAGAATTAGTCTGGTCTGGCTTAGTTCTGTGTCTTTCTGCATTCTCTGTGCCATCTTTTTTTTTTCTTTTTGGGTCCACCTGGCAATGCTCAGGGGTTACTCCTGGCTCTGCACTCAGGAATCACTCCAGGTGGTGCTTGGGGGACCATATGGGATGCTGGGAATCGAACTCGGGTCAGCCGCGTGCAAGGCAAATGCCCTACCCACTGTGCTACCACTCCAGCCTCTCTGTCCCATCTTATGCTCCACTGTTTCATGTCTCTAGATCCGAAACACACGTAACACTGCCTGGCCGGACGTCTACCACTAGGAAAGGGTTAAGAACCTTTATTTATTGATTTGTTTTGCTTTGGGGGGAGGGCGGGCCACACCCAGCAGTGCTCAGGGCTCCCTCCTGAAGCCCAATTCTCATGAATCACTCCCGGCAGTGCTCGGGGGACCAGCTGTCACACTGGGGACCTGACTGGGAGGCAACGGTGAGTGTCTCAACCTCCGCACTATTGAAAATCACTTAGCGGGTGGTGCTATGTGCTGTCTCTGGGGGGCGCTGGGTGGGGTGGGCATTGGAGGGGTGTCTCCCAAGCAGTGCCCAGGAGGCCCCCTGGGTGGGGAGGGGACAGTCCTAGTACTTGGACCCTGTGACCCTGCCAGAGTCCAGCCAGAGCCCCAGGGTCATACCTGGTGCTGCGCAGGGTCCTCCAAGGCTACCCCTGGTGGTGCTGCAGGGTTACAGCGGTGCCTGGGATCAAACTCAGGTCCTTGCCTGTGTTGACAGCCACCTCTGACCCTGGACCCTGCTGCCCCCCTTCTGCTTTTCTCTCAGGAGTGGACTCCAGCCCCACTGGGTGTGGGTCCAAAATGAAAACAAAAGATCATGACAAACTGCCCCCCCGCCCCTGCCACGTCCCTGATCATCCCTCCTTCACTCCAGCAACCAACAGAGGTTGTTTTTTTCCCCTTGGGTCACACCGGGTGATGCACAGGGGTGACTCCTGGCTCTGCACTCAGGAGTTACTCCTGGCGGTGCTCGGGGGGACCAGCGGGGGTGCCCTCCCCGCTGTGCTATCACTGCAGCCCCAACCAGTGGAGTTTCCACTGGCCTCAGTGGGCCCTGCATCCAGGGAGCCATGCGGGGTGTCAGAACCCGGGTCCACCGCGCTGTCTCTCCAGCCCCCACTTGCGGTCACTCGCCAGGTTGTTTGCTTTCGTTAACTTGTATCCCACCCACGAATGAAGCCATCTGCTAATCATCCTTCACTTCCCGACTCTCTGCCCCTCACGCAGACTCCTCCATAGTCCAGTTATTTTGTCCGCAAAGGCAAACATTCATCTTTTTAAACGGCAGAGTCGTATTCCACAAAACATTTCTATTTCAGCTCTTCATTTAGTCATCTGTTGATCTTTGTTTTTTACCTTTTAGGTCACACCCAGCGAGGCTCAGGGGTTACTCCTGGCTCTGCACTCAGGAATTACTCCTGGCAGTGCTCGGGGGGCCGTATGGGATGCTGGAATCGAACCTGGGTCTGCTGCGTGCAAGACAAATGCCCTACCCACTGTGCTATCACTCCGGCCCCTTCAATTGGTATTTAGAATAATTCCATAGGATTTTTGGGGGAAGGGAGAGGACAGGGGGATTCCCAAGTGGTACTCAGGTGGCCCAGGGGGAGATTCTTTATTAGGGGACACACCCAGTTCTTTGCTCCGGGAACCCTCCTGGGTCTGTGCCTGGAGGTCACCGCTGAAGATACGTGGGGAGCCAGATGGTGCCAAAGACGAACCCTGGGCCTCCACTAAGCAAAGCACATGCTCAGTCAGTGAATTGTCTCTTCCACCCGTCCTATGTTGCGAAGGATCTTACGCCTGAAATCAGCATTTTATAGAGAAGAAGTAGCATAACTTCCTTGAAAATGTCGCATCATTGAGGCTGGTCTCTCATTCTGGGCAACTCAGAGAAGGGAGCAGCAAGTAAAATGTGGTCGGAGGTCATGCGGGGGAGGAGTGACGCGTGCCGAATGTAGACTAGAGACTGAACACAATGGCCGCTCAACACCTTTATTGCAAACCACAACACCTAATCAGAGAGAGAGAACAAAAGGGAATACCCTGCCATAGTGGCAGTGTGGGGTGGGGGGAGACGGGACTGGGGAGGGTGGGAGGGACCCTGGGTTTACTGGTGGTGGAGAATGGGCACTGGTGAAGGGATGGGTTATCGAACTTTGTATGGGGGAAACATGAGCACAAAAATGTATAAATCTGTAACTGTACCCTCACGTTGATTCACTAATTAAAAATAAACTATTAAAAAATTAAAAAAAAAATAAAAGTGAAAAAAAAAAAGAAAATGTCGCATCATTGCATCCATTTTCCACAGGGGGAGAAATATGCTGATGTGGACAAAATCTATAGGTTCATGCATCTAGAGTTTGGCCATGGCTGTATTGCAGGTGGGAGAAGAGAATCCTCCAGGAAAGGCGGGTGTGTGGGTGGCTTGAGAATTAGGTCACAGGTCACCTGACTTCCGGGTCGCCCACCAGTTGAGACCTGGGTGCAAGTGGGAGGCGAGGGAGGCAGAGAGAGCGGTTCCACCTCCGGGGGCACAGGCCTGGCTTGCGGGAAGTGGCTGGTGTGAGTTAGGACCGGTAAAGCCGGTTGCGGAGACCCACACAGTGTAGATGCCAGCACCCTGGTGGCCTCCCAAGGCAGCCGTCGGGCCATGCCTGGAGCTTGTTCGAGCGTGTGGAAACGGACCCAAGACTTGAGATCTCAGGGCCCGTGGGCGCAGACTGAAGCAGACATCGCTGCCTGCAGGGAGAGGCTAGTCCGTCCTCCCCTCAGCCCCGGTTTCCCAGCAGCACCAGCTCCCCTGCTGGAGAGAGTTTCGGGAGGAGACGGAATGGTGAAGTAAGAGCTTTATGGAGAGCTCACAGAAATATGGAGAGAATGAGAGAAGAGACAGACAGAGACAGAGACAGAGAGAGACAGAGAGACAGAGAGGAAAAGTGTCTGCCATAAAGGCAGGCAGGAGGGTGGGGGGAGGGAGGGAAACTAGGAACAGAGAGAGAGCGAGAGCAAGAGAGAGAGAGCAAGAGGGAGAGAGAGAGGGGCTGGAGTGATAGCACAGCGGGGAGGGCGTTTGCCTTGCACGTGGCCGACCCGGGTTCGATTCCCAGCATCCCATAGGGTCCCCTGAGCACCGCCAGGGGTAATTCCTGAGTGCAGAGCCAGGAGTGACCCCTGTGCATCGACCCAAAAAGCAAAAGAAAAAAAAAAGAGAGAGAGAGAGAGGGAGAGAGAGAGATGGATGTGTTCAAGAGAGAACAGGAACTTCTTCAGAGGGGAAAACGCTGAGGGCGCGTGTCTGGGGGCTGTGTCCCACCTGCCTTACCAAGTTGCCTTTCTAGAAGGGTTTCTGCAAACGGCACCTCTCTGAGGGTGTCTGTGAAGTCTAGGGCAACATCAGGGGAAACCTTGGGTTCTCGATGCTCTGGCTTCTCCTTCTCAGAGGGGCCCCTTCTTTCTCCATAGTGCCCACTCATTTCCCCTTCTCTGAAGAGCTGAGTATTTGTACGGCAAAGAGATATTATTGTCTTCGGGCTCGAAAGCACTCCAAGGGCAGGTGACTAGGCTGTTTCCTGAAAAGCTCATTACCACCTTCCCTCCCCCACTCCCGCCACCCCCTCCCTGCCCCGCCCCACCCTTACCTGTCTGCAACAGAGGAGCAAGTTTGGCAGAATAAAATCCTAGAAGTTGGATCTGAGGCCAGCAACTTGTTTTGTCACGTCCCGAACTGTTTTCCAGGAAGGTCGATTTTTCTTTTTTAATTTTTGGGCCACACCTGGCGATGCGCAGGGGTTACTTCTGGCTCTGCACTCAGGAATTACTCCTGGCGGTGCTCGGGGGCCCATAGGGGATGCTGGGAAATCGAATTCGGGTCGGCGGCCTGCAAACACCCTCCCCGCTGTACTATCGCTCTGGCCCCAAGGTTTTCAGTTGCCGTCAGCTGGGTTGGAAGCACCGGATGGGTGAGTATTGCGGCTCTTTCCATTCTGACGGATTCCGTTGGCAGTCACTGGCTTCTGCTTATAGCTATAGGACAGCCCCAGAACGAGCAATGTGTCCAGCTGACGGTGGGGCCGGTCAGGAGCAGGGTGTTGGGCTGACCACTTCCGCCAGGGGTCACTTCTGAGCACAGAGCCAGAAATAGCCCCTGAGCACTTTCAGCAGGGGCCCCAAAGAGCAGAAACAGAAAGAATTAGGAACAGCAATATTCACAGGAATAATTAGGAATATCCCTAAAGATATCGTTAGGGACATTCCTCCTGAATAATTTGATATTACTTTAGGAATATTCCTAAATAATTTTAGGAGAAATGTTCCCAGGAATATTTAGACTTAGAAATTTTGGTTTTGTTTTGAGACCACCCGTGGCGATGCACAGGGGTTACTCCTGGCTCTGCACTCAGAATCACTCCCGGCAGTGCTCGGGGGACCATATGGGATGCCGGGGATGAGACCCAGGTCGGCCGCTTGCGAGACAAATGTCCTACCCGCTGTACCATCGCTCCAGCCCAGGACTTGAGAAGAATTTAAGTGAATTAGCAGAACTCTAGCCCACTCTCCAGGAACAGGCTTTCCATGGAGGGAGAGGAACCTGTCTTGGAAGACATCAGCTCAGGACTGAGTCTCTTCTCACCAGAACGCAGGAATGCCCTCCGGACAGTTTTGCTTTCAGGACGAACCCACCCAGCAGTAGTTGGGAGCTACTTTTTCTGTACCAGGGATGGAACCCGGGTTCCCAGGTGCAAAGCATGTGTCCAGCCCTGGGAGCTATGTTACTGCCCCCGCCAGCCCTGAAGTACCTCCTCTTTCCCCAGAGAAAGCTTCCTTGGCAATGTTCTGGCTGTCGGACTCCACCTACAATGCAACTGTTTTTGTCTGCATGGGCAGAAGGTGGAGGGAGAATGTTTCCTCATTTCTTTGGTGTCGTTTCAGTTTCTTTGTTTTTTGTTTCTTTCTCTCTTTCTCTCCCTCTCTCCCTCTCTCCCTCTCTCCCTCCCTCCCTCCCTCTCTCCCTCTCTCCCTCTCTCCCTTCCTTCCTTCCTTCCTTCCTTCCTTCCTTCCTTCCTTCCTTCCTTCCTTCCTTCCTTCCTTCCTTCCTTCCTTCCTTCCTTCCTTCCTTTCTCTCTCTCTTTCTCTCTTTCTTTCTTTCTTTCTTTCTTTCTCTCTTTCTTTCTCTCTTTCTTTCTCTCTCTCTCTTTCTTTCTTTCTTTCTTTCTTTCTTTCTTTCTTTCTTTCTTTCTTTCTTTCTTTCTTTCTTTCTTTCTTTCTTTCTCTCTTTCTTTTTTCCTCCTCCTCCTCCTCCTCCTCCTCCTCCTCCTCCTCCTCCTCCTCCTCCTCCTCCTCCTCCTCCTTCTTCTTCTTCTTCTTCTTCTTCTTCTTCTTCTTCTTCTTCTTCTTCTTCTTCTTCTTCTTCTTCTTCTTCTTCTTCTTCTTCTTCTTCCTCTTCCTCTGTCTCCATCTTCTTTGGGGGTGTTCAGTAATTTATTAAATTGCTGATCACCAGCATAGGGATGATTTCAGCTAATAGATACAAACTTAGTGCACTTCCCATAATAGGACATACAATTTTACTTAAAAAAAACACAAGAAGGGAAAATAAATTACATCTCTTCCCTTTATTCCATCAGTATTCTTTCTCTTCAACCAATATATAACTGTTGTGTTTTATTTTTTATTTTTATTTTTTTATTCTTTTATAGAATCACCATGTGGAAAGTTACAAAGCTTTCAGGTTTAAGTCTCAGTTATACAATGCTTGAACACCCATCCCTTCACCAGTGCACATATTCCACCACCAAGAATCAGCATAACTGCTGTGTTTTAAATGCAAGGCTCTGGTGAATGCAAATGGTTGGGTAGGAAAATCAAACAAAATTGTTGTAACTTCTCAGGCCTGGTATTTCACTGTGTCTATACCATACCTTCCGAATCCACTCATCCGTCCTTGGACACCCAGGTTGATTCCATGCCCGAGCTATTGTCCTGAGTGCAGCCGTGACAGAGTCCCCATCCCTGACTTCTCCCATTTCTATAGAGTGGGAGGGAGGGCTGGTTCAGTGTGTGTGTGTGTGTGTGTGTGTGTGTGTGTGTGTGTGTGGCTAGTCAGAGTTGGCTGTTTCCTGCTGAAAGACAATATTATCCCTTCTTGGGAATTCTAACACGCAGGGAAGTATTGTTCTCTAGAATTCTGTCCCTTCGCTCGGTTGTCCAAAGAGAAGCACTTCATAAATCAAAATATGAAACATATTTTAGTTTATTGGTTCTTTCTGCTTTCAAACATAGAAGCACTGTTCAATTCCACCCACAGTCACGTATTTATCTATTGGTTTGGGGTCATACCCAGTGGTGCTCAGGGTTATTCCTGGCTCTGTGCTCAGGGGTCATTCCTGGTAGTATTTGAAAAACCATATTCAGGGGCTGGAGAGAGAGTACAGCAGGTAGGGTGCTTGCCTTGCATGTAGCTGACCTGGGTTTGATCCCTGATATCCCATAGGGCCCCCCCAAATACTTCCAGGAGCAATTCCTAAGTGCAAAGCCAGGAGTAACTCCTGAGCCTTGCGCAGTATGGCCTCATAAAAAAGCAAATCAAAAGAAAAGAAAATCATCTGCAGTGCAGGGCTTTGTACTGGGGTCAGCTGCATCCAAGGCCAGTGCCTTACCCCTTGTACTATCTCCCAACCCTTAATCCAGTTAGCCAGCATCTAGTGAATCCCAGGTGCCGGATGCTTTGATCTCCAAAGGCCATGATCAAAGCATGGTCTGTTCTCTGGACCACCAGGGTTATGCCCAGAGGTGCTGGTGGCCATGCAGAGCCCGGGATCAAAGCTGGGCCCTGCATTCCAGTCCTTTGAGCAGCTTCTCTGGCCTCTTATGACAACCTTTTCCCGCAACACACACATAACTTTAGATTGTAGATTTGTGAGCAGTTTTCAGTCGATAGATATTTCAGAAATTGCCTCCAGGGCTGTAGAAAAACATGGATCTCCTCAGAGGACCCTTTGCTCTGAGGCGTATTTGTCCTGCATTCTATATAAGGAGTGTCTTGGGACGAGAGATAACGCAGAGACTGAGTGAATGTTTGGCATGCGGGATGCTGCGTCTAATTTCCTGTACTGCCCGTTCTCCCACACACTGCTGGTAGGAAACCCTGAGCCTCACTGGGTCTGGTAGGGAACACCACCCCCACCCCCCCAAAAAAGCCCTGAACAATTAAAAAAATATATTGTTAGTGTTACAGTTTCACTCATGAATGGGCCCGCACAGGCTAAACTGGCCTAGAAAAGCAGCAAACTTTCTTTCTTTCTTTCTTTCTTTCTTTCTTTCTTTCTTTCTTTCTTTCTTTCTTTCTTTCTTTCTTTCTTTCTTTCTTTCTTTCTTTCTTTCTTTCTTTCTTTCTTTCTTTCTTTCTTTCTTTCTTTTGCTTTTTGGGTCACACCCGGTGATGCTCAGGGGTTACTCCTGGCTCTGCACTCAGGAATCACTCCTGGCGGTGCTCAGGGGACCATATGGGATGCTGGGAATCAAACCCAGGTTGGCTACATGCAGGGCAAATGCCCTACCCGCTGTGCTAGTGCTCCAGCCCCAAAGCAGTAAACTTTCTAAAATGACTGTCTTAGTAGAAACCTAGTAAGACAGAGTGGACTTTTGATTCTTGTTGCTCATTAAAACTCTATAATTTTGCTGGGTGTTGCTCTTCCTGAAAAATTGCTCTGACCCCTGACAGACTTAAACAGAATGTATCGATCACCAGTCAATATGGATAAACACTTGAATCACTGTATACCCCTGGTGTCAGGTGGTCAGTCAAGCTGGCAGACAGGACAAGGATACAATACCCCCACCCACCCATTCCCATCTCTGGGCTTCAGCCTTTGCTGTACTAGTGCAGGGGCAAATTCATTTGACAGTTCTTCCATTTGGGGACCACATGGGATGCTGGGGATCGAAACTTTGTCAGCAGCATGCAAGGCAAGTGTCCTACCCACAGTGCTCTCTCTGACCTCTAAATTACTATACTCTTGTCTATTGTTGTTGCTGTTGTTTTGAGTCATACCTGACTACGCTTAGGGCTTATTCCTGATTTTGCACTTAGGGATCACTCCTGGTGGGCTTGGGGGACCATACGGGATGCCGGGGATCAAATCCAGGCCAGTACCTTACCCACAGCACTGTCATTCCAGCCCCTGGCCCCTATAGTTTTACGTACTATAAAGAATTGTTTTAGGAAAAAGTATTTCTCGATGTTGTAAATGTCAGTGAAGGAACTTCTTCCCCGTGCACTTTTATCTCTTTGAGGTTAAAAATGTTTCTGTGAATATTTAAAAAGCTTTGATGTGGATATTGTTGTATTTCATTGCGGTTTTAATTACATAGCTTAGAAAAAGATGTACTTCCTTTCACCACTCATAGTACTTAGAATGAGTACTTTCTGAAAATAATTTCTTTTGAGATATTTTAGATAATAAAATATTCTCTCTTTTTTTTAGGTTAGGAGGACCCAGGCCACATCCAGCTGTGCTCAGGACTTACTCCTGGATCTGTGCTCAGGGCTTACTCCTGGATCTGTGCTCAGGGATCACTCCTGGCAGTGTGCTTTGAGGACCATATGCTGTGCCAGGGATTCATGTGGAGTTAGCTGTCTGCAAGGCAAGTGCATTAACCACTGCACCATCTTTCTGGCCCTAACCAAATATTGTTTAAAAAGCAAAGCCTTTCAGGGCCCAGAGAGATAGTACCAGAGTTTCTTTCATAGTGGCTGACCCCAGTTTAATCCCTTGCATATGGTCCCTTGAGTACCACCAGAAGTGACTTCTGAGTAGAGAGCCAGGAATAGTCCCTGAGCACTGCCAGGCATTCGCAGTCATCCCTTTACCCAAGAAAAGCAAAGCTTTTCGAGGGCCACTGCAATAAATACTCAAATTTCCACTGTATTCTGGAATCCTGGAAAGTAAAATGGTCTTCATTTCCACAGCCCTTTCAATTGTTTTAAAATCTTAAGACTTCTATCAACTCAGTCTCGGATTTGGTTGAAAAGTTTGGCCTTTTAAAAGAAATGATTATTGAAGGGGAGGGAGAGAGAGAGAGAGAGACAGAGACAGAGACAGAGACAGAGACAGACAGACAGACAGACAGACAGACAGACAGACGTGTTCAATCTCTGAGTATCATCAGGAAGGCTCTCTGAACACAGCTGGACTGGCTCAACACCCCCCTCCCCAAAATATATAAACATAAATCTAAACGATTGCGTAGGGGTCTGAGAGATAATGCAGGAGGTAGGGTATTTGTCTTGCAAGTGGTCAACCCCAGTTTAATCCCTGGCACCACATCTGGACTCTTCAACACTGCCAAGGGTCATTCTTGAGCACAGAGATAGGAAGATTCCTGAGAACCTGAGTATATTCCCCTAACGCATCAAAAATAAAATGAAAATGATTCATATTCTTCAAATTGATTTTTGAGTATTGACTTTATAAGAGGCAGCAATTCACATAGGTGCAGCAACTATCTATTTCGAGAGGCAGTTGTTATATGTAGTGTATGTCACTGTCACTGTCATCCCGTTGTTATTCGATTTACTCGAGCGGGCACCAGTAACATCTCTCAGCCCTAAGATTTTAGCAGCCTCTCCTTACTTGTCTTTCCCAATGATTGGAGGCTCTTTTCAGGGTCAGGGGAATGAGACCTATTGTTTTATATAGTTTAATATAGTGTATATATATTAACATATACCTATATATACTTTTATATGTTTATATATATACTTATAAATATATTTATATTTAGACTTTATACATACTTGCAAATATATATAAGTATGTATAAAGCCTTCTGATGTTCACTATTTACATAAAGAAAAAGTATATATTTACTTATATATTTATGTATACTTTTATATATTGTTCTACATATACTTTTTCTTTATGTAAATAGTTGGTGAACATCAGAAGAAAAAGAAAAAGTACTTATATGTATATATAAGTATATCTATAAAAGTGTACATATATAAGAATATATATGAGTATATAATATACGTTTTTTTTTCCTGTAAATAATTGGTGAACATCAGAGACTTTCCAGTACAATTCCAAGCATTCTTCTCTTCTAGATGTAAAAGCTACTAGGTGAGAATGAATGGCTAACAGAAATTGTGTCATTTGATAATTTGATAGTTCTGGGCTCAACAACCCCTCATTCCTGCCAACACACACACACACACACACACACACACACACACACACACACACCCCTAAAAGCGTAACCAAATAAATGAACATAAATCATTAACAGTGCATGTTAGAGAAATAAACTCATGCCAAAAACAAGAATTTGGTTCAACTAAGAAACTAAAAAGGTCGTAAACTAGAAAGTATAAGTAATATATAAATGTCTAAAGCCTTTTCTCCATCCCTCTTTGGTGGAAGGTTTTGTGTGAAAACGTGCACTGATTTTTCTCGGCATGTTAGGGCTTAAGTGTTTTCGAAATATTCTTGTGCTCATAAACACAGTCATATTACAGCTGCTTTTAAACCAAAATTTTACCTCTTCTTCATTGTTGAATGGGATTTTCTGCTCCCTCGTCTCCTTCATTGTTAGATAATATTCACGTAGAGACATTGCAGCCATGACAACAATGGCGGGCTGGCAGACACCCTCTCTGCGCATAAAAGGCAAATTAAAGCATGAAGAAAATGCATGCGAGGAAAGGGGTTGGCAGCGTGGTGGGGGTGGGGGGGTCTCTGAGTTAGGATCACTGGGTGTAGCAGTTGGAAAGAACCCTCGGATATCAAGCAGTCCAGCTCTGGGCACCCGGGCCACGAGACGCAGGAAAATCCTTTGGCACGAAGAGTTCATTGTATTCTTTGGTAGGACTTTTGTTTGTTTGTTTGTTTGTTTTTTGCTTTTTGGGTCACACCCGGCGATGCACAGGGGTGACTCCTGGCTCATGCACTCAGGAATCACCCCTGGCGGTTGCTCAGGGAACCATATGGGGTGCTGGGAATCGAACCCGGGTTGGGCACGTGCAAGGCAAACGCCCTACCCGCTGTGCTATCACTCCAACCCCTGTAGGACTTTTTTGCTCTCTTGAAAAACTGATCCAATAGTAAGGGGTGGAAAATGCCCAGTTAAATCTTTATCCAAAGCTCACTGTCTATTGTGGTTCTGAAAAAAATGTTTGAAACCGTTTTAAACTTCCAAATCCCTGACAGCTAGAAAGCAGAGATTCCCAAATAAATATTTGACTGTTTGCTTTGTCAGTGGAGTATAAGGCAGTAATTTCCCTGTTGCCACAAAAGCCACCAGAGAGCCAGGACCCTGCTTTTCTGAAGCCAATGGGGACTGTTTGCTCTTTAATAGTCCCAGCTTTTGCTTTATTTTTAAACTTTATCTATTTATTTATTTATTTATTTATTGCTTTTTTGGTCACACATGGCAATGCTCAGGGGTTACTCCTGGCTCTGCATTCAAGAATTACTCCTGGCGGTGCTCGGGGAACCCTAGGGGATGCCGGGGATTGAATCTGGTTTGGCTGCATGCGAGGTAAATGCCCTACCCACTGTACTATATCGCTCCGCCCCCCACCCCAGGTTTTGCTTTAGCATCTAATCTAACCCAACTGCAAATGAACACATTGATTATACTTACAAACAACCACCATACACTTGATGAGAATCGATCACTCTTCCGTACAGCCTATTGGATACTGGTAATTGGGATGACTGCATTGACATAATCTTCTACATCATTCTCTCTGGTCACTCAACTTCTAAAGCCTGCTCCAAAGAAAGAGTCACAGATTCAGAGACTTACATTCAAATGATTATCACGAAAGATTAATGCAAAATTAAAACAAAAAGATCATGGGATTGGGCCACACCCAGCAGTGCTTACGGGCTATTCCTAGCTGGGCTCGGTGATCTCTCTTGGAAGTGCTCAGGAGACCCTTTGGCAGGCCAGGGACCGAACTCTGGTGGGCTGCGTGCAAGGCAAGGCAAGCGTCCTACCCTCTGTGCTATTTCTCAGCCCTCCAGCAGTACTATCTTTTAAATTGAATCACCACGAGTTACAAAGTTGTTTATGGCCGGGTTTCAGTCAATGTTCCCAAACCCAGGCCCTCACTAGTCTACACTTCCTACCACCAATTCCCCAGTATCCCTCTCGCCACTCACCCTCCGCCTATTTCTCTCTGTCTTTCTGTCTGTCAGTCAGTCTCTCTCCTTTTAGGTATTGTGGTTTGCAATACAGGTACTGAAAGGTTATCAGGTATATCAGCAGCATTATTTTGTTTTGTTTTAGATATAAAGCCTTTTATTTATTTATTTATTTATTGTTTTTTTGGTTTTTTTTTTTTGCTTTTTGGGTCACATCTGGCGATGCACAGGGGTTACTCCTGGCTCTGCACTCAGGAATTACCCCTGGCCGTGCTCAGGGGACCATATGGGATGCTGGGATTTGAACCCGGGTCAGCCGAGTGCAAGGCAAACGCCCTACCCACTGTGCTATCTCTCCAGCCCTATTTATTTATTTATTTATTCTTTTTTTTAATCAAAATACTGTGGGAATAGGGCATTACAAAGCTGTTCACAATTGGGTTTCAGTATACAGTATTCCAACACCCATTCCTCCACCAGTGTACATTTCCCAGCACCCGTGTCCCCAGGTTCCCTCCCATTACCGCCCCCCCATGCCCTACTCTCTGCCTGCCTCTCTGGCAGGCACTTTTCTTCTCTGTTCGTCTGTCTGTCTCCTTTTGGGCATTGTGGCTTGCAATATTGATACTGAAAGGTCATCAAGAATATTCCTTACCTACTTTAACCCTCAGGTCTTGTCCAGCATGATCGTTCCCCGTTATTATTGTCACAGTGCTCTCTTCCCTATCTTACCTACCCTCTGCCCCACCCACACTTGTGGTTAGTTCCAACCATTGACCTGTTTTCCCTGGCCATGGATATTAGTCTTCTACTATACATATATATGTGTGTGTATATTTTATACCACAGTGGTCTCTTTTGCCAGTGCAGAAGTTCCATTACCAAACGAATCCCCTCCAGGGACCCCTGCCTCCTGATCCCACTATATGACTTTCAACACATGAATTTTAGGAAAATAGAAATATTCCGTATAAAGCAACTACTGGGACTCCATGCCAGGCTGTTTTCACTCGGGGCACCCCAGAGGGAGGCGGGTGAACCCTCTTCACCCCAAGGGACCCAACCCCGGCAGCCGACCTCCACTACCCAACCGCCGCTATGCTCCAGGCTGCTTCCTGGATCGAGCAGACACATTATGGGACACTTCCTACCAATTTTCCATAATTACCACAGCATATATGATGGGGTTCAGACAGTAGGCAACAAATCATAGCGAGTATAGAGTAATACATATGTGTGTGTGTGTGTGTGTGTGTGTGTGTGTGTGTGTACATACCTCTCAGAGAGACCAGCAAGATACCAAGAGTATCCTGCTTGCATGGGCAGAGCCTGGAAAGCTACCCATGGTGTATTCGATATGCCAAAAACAGTAACGATGGGTCTCATCCCCCTGACCCTGAAAAAGCCTCCAATCGTTGGGAATGACGAGTAAGGAGAGGCTGCTAAAATCTCAGGGCTGGGAGGAATAGAAACGTTACTGGTTCCTGCTTGAGTAAATTGACGAACAACGGGATGACAGTGATACAGTGAAAGCAACTATTACCCGACTATTCTTCTGAAAAACAAGGTATATTTCAGGTAGACAGTCTTTGCTTTATCTAAGGGACTCCGGGAATCTGGGCTGTTCCAGTCATCTGGCTGTTCGTGGCATCTGGGTTCTTCAGGATGGGAGCCGATCCTCCCGTAGAGCAAAGACACTCAATAGGGAAGGATCCCCACAGACTGAGTTAAACCCGGCCTCTGCGGAATTCCAAGGCAGCACTGTCTGAGAGGAAAGAATGAGGGCCTACATTGAGGCACCTGTGTAAGATAAAGTTTCTTACTGGCTGTGTTAGAAAGTTAAAATGAATAGGTGAGATCAACTTCAATAACACGTTTTATTTAACATAATATATCCCAGCTATATTCCCACATTGAATCAATATTTTAGAAAGGACTGGTGAAATATTTATATTCCTTTTTTTATACTCGGTATTTAAATCTTGCTGGTTTTAAATAAGGACAGAGATAGTGTAGGGGTATGACACTTGCCTGGCACGCAGTGCCTTATGTCTCATACGGTTCCCTGAGCCAGGAGTAGCTCCAATCCCACCATCCCTAATAGCAAAAAAAAAAAAAAAAAAAAATTCAAAGTTGATTAAAAAAGATCTATTGGAGGCTGGAGCGATAGTACAGTGGGTAGGGCATTTGCCTTGCAAACGGCTGACCCGGGTTCAATCCCGGCATCTCATATGGTCCCCTGAGCACTGCCAGGAGTGATTTTTGAGTGCAGAGCTAGGAATAATTCCTGAGCATCATTGAGTGTGACACCCCCCAAATAAAAGGATCTATTGGTATTTTGCACATACAGTACATCTCTCTTTGGATTAGTCAGATTTTAAGTGCTCGATCTTGATTGGCAGTTACCTAGTTGATCTACATATATCTGGGGTCTTCAGGCCCTGGTCCTAAGCTTCTTGGCATGAGACTCTGCAGGTCGCATGAACTGCTTCCAAATACGCCAGGGGCTACCTACTTCTTCCTGGTAGAGCCACCTCCGGGTGGCTTTGGGGTGTACCATGAGATACTTGATGTCTCCATTACCTGGTGATCAAGTTACCTGGAGTTACTGTGAGAAGTGTCACCTGCTGGAAGCCAGGAGGGGCACTGGGACTTGTCACTCAAATCCGTCCCTTCCCAGCAGAGAAGACAGACCCGAGAGGTGGCATGGCTGGGCCAAGTAAGGATTCCCACCAGCTCCCCTTGACCGAAACATGGAAATCAACATCCAGGGGCACTAACCCACATTCAGGAATGCTCACCTGGTATTTCTCAACATGTCCCAACCGTGGCCCCTCCTGACAATATTTCGTCCCTGGGCACCCCCTGTTCCACCAATTCGCCCCTTGGCCCCCATTTACTCCATTTTCACCGTTGACTCCCTTGGAATATCTTGATGGGCCAGAGAGGACCACGCGGACTCTGGTTGAGAAACTTTGCTTTAAGTGATCTCAGAGGCACAGGAGTAAAGGAAGTGCCCTGCACCACACAGAATCCTGCCTGACAGGTGCCTGAAGTTTTGGGTCTTGCCAAGGCAACATTATCTGCCCTTCTGGGCTGCTCTGGAGTCCCGGATTCACTCCCCACTCGGAGTACACAGTTATATGACAGTGTCTTCTCAACCCTAAAGTTGCCTTTTTGTTGATTTTGGTTTGGGGGCCACACCCTGTGATGCTCAGGAGTTGTTCCTGACTGCGCTCAGGAGTCATCTCTAGTGGTCCCTGGGGATCATATGCAGTGCCAGGGACCATATGCAGTGCCAGGGACCATATGCAGTGCCAGGAACCACATGCAGTGCCAGGGACCATGTGCAGTTCCAGGGATCATATGCAGTGCCAGGGACCATATGCAGTGCCAGGGATCATATGCAGTGCCAGGGACCATATGCAGTGCCAGGGACCATATGCAGTGCCAGGAACCATATGCAGTGCCAGGGATAGGACCAGGGTCGGCTGCAAGCTGGTTAAGCACCTTACTTCCTATGCTATCATCTCTCCGGCCCCTTAGCCCTAAAGAGATCCAACAACGTGTTGTTGGGTCTGTTGTGTTCCTTGTGAGACGTTCACACAGCTTCTACCCACCAAGCCCCGTGGCACCAGGCTCACACCTGCACGTGGGACCCCGCACAGCAGGCTTCCCAACATGCCCAACCCTGGAGAGGGCGTGTAAAGCCCTGTCCATACTGGCGGGCCCAGTTCTGGAACATGTCCAGGCAGCGTCCGGCATCCGGGTATTTCAGCGCCAGGAAGGTGGTAACGGGCTCACACACGAAGGCCGTCGCACAGACCACGGTGCTTCTCTCCAACGAGCAACGGGTTAACCGCTTCCAAAGTGAGGAAAATAAAAAGGAAACATTTTATTCCGCCCCTTCTCTTTAAGTGCTCCTGGCTTCTGCATAAGGAACAAGTGGAGCCTTTTATTTTTCTTTTTTGAGCAGAAAAATACAGGTTGTCAGCCTCTCTGGCACGACGAGGAAGAATACAATTAGTCTGGGAGCCGATGAAGCTTTCCTTTGGCTTCCCACAATTGCCCCCATTCAGAGCTGCTCACAAAGAGAATATTCCCCACATCCCTTAGTCCTCTCAACTGGGAGCTCTAAACGGGCCTCACACCACTCGCCAGATAAGTGTAAAAAAAAAAATACCTCCCAATAGTTACCTGGCTGAAAACCAGTGTGGTGAAACACAATTTACAAAACCTACTTTGGGGCTGGAGCGATAGCACAGCGGGTAAGGCGTTTGTTTGCCTTGCATGTGGCCAACCCGGGTTCGATTCCCAGCATCCCATAGGGTCCCATGAGCACCGCCAGGAGTAATTCCTGAGTGCACAGCCAGAAGTAACCCCTGTGCATTGTCGGGTGTGACCCAAAAGGCAAAAAAAAAAAAATCAAAAACAAAAAACAAAACAAAACAAACCTATTTGGGGGCTGGAGTGATAGGACAGTGGGTAGGGTGTTTGCCTTGCACGCAGCCGATCCAGGTTCGATTCCCAGCATCCCATATGGTCCCCTGAGCACCGCCAGGAGTGGTTCCTGAGTGCACAGCCAGGAGTGACCCCTGTGCATCGCCAGGTGTGACCCAAAAAGCAAAAAAATAATAATAAAATAATAAAATAAAATAAAAACCTACTTTGCCCCACTAACCATTAACACTGCTCTTCTGAAGGATTTGGAATGAAATGGAGACGCCCTTCCTCCCTCTCAAATTTCGTTTTTTATCAATCCCACGCACGGTGCCTCGTGATTTCATAGTCAATATAGATGAGAAGAATAGAAACTGGGAGGAAATAGGTGGCGAGCCAAATCTTGGACCCGGGCAAGTGAATCCCACCGTTTTGACAGTGGGGGCTTAACTCTAGTGAAAGAGGATCCCAGGGGCGGGGGCTGGGGGCGGGCCGGAAGCAGCTGCCTGCAGAGCTTTGGGGGGATTGGCTGCAGGTCAAGTTCTGCTAGGAAGGAAACCCAGGAGACACGTCCTCGAGGGACTCGCCACGACACCACGTGCAGGTCCCAGCTGCTGGCGCAGCGCCTGAAAGAGAAGAGAAGGGGAGCAGAGACCTCCCCACCCACCTGGGGCCCTGAGAAATCGTTGACTTTCTTTTTTATTTTTAGGGAGGTGCTCCCTAGCAGTGCTCAGGGTCCTGCGGCTCACTCCCAAGTATACTTGGTTTGGCCGGATGGTTCAATCCAAGGATGCTGGGATGTTTGGAAATTTGGGGGATTATCAGGGCCAACTTGGAGGTGCTGGGAACCCCCCGGGTTATACCCAGGATGCTGTGTAGGGGGGAGGGGATATAACGGGGTGAAGGAGGCATAACAGGACTCTTGCACATGCAAAGCATGCTCCCTCGACCCCGGGGCTCCAGCTTTTTCATGGATTTATTTGGGTGGGGAAGAGGGTGTTGGGAACCTTCTGGAACCTTCTGGTCTTCTCAATGCTGTGTCCAGGGGTCGCTTTTGGCAGCACTCTGGGGACCAGGAAATGAGGAAGATGGAACTGGGGTTGGCTGCACGCAAAGCAAGTGCCTCATCCCTGTATTATCTCTCTGGCCCTTATTTATGGATTTTTTCTTTGTTTATTTGGGAATCAAACCCAGCAGTGCTCAGGGGTTACTCCTGGCTTTTCACTCAGAAATCATTCCTGGTGGTGTCCCGGGAGAACTTCAGGGTGCCGGGGATCGAACCTGGGTGTGCTACATGCAAGACAAATGCCCTCCTCGCTGTACTATCA
Source organism: Sorex araneus (assembly GCF_027595985.1). Taxonomy (NCBI): domain Eukaryota; kingdom Metazoa; phylum Chordata; class Mammalia; order Eulipotyphla; family Soricidae; genus Sorex; species Sorex araneus. The sequence goes on from NC_073303.1 coordinate 11,311,884, forward strand.
CTCTGGCCCTGGTGGATTTCTCTTTTTGAGGGGGGCACACCCAGCCAGGACTTACTCCTGCCTCCGTGTTCAGGAATCACCCTTGGTAAGGGTTGAGTCACCACTCCAAACCTGGAGATGCGTAGGCAGGCGCACGACTCACTCTACTTCCCTGCCCTCCCCCTCCGCCCCCAACCCCCTAAAGCCCTAAAGCCCTCGATTTCTAGCAAGGACCCGGATGACTGTGGTTCCGGAAGCTGGGGTTTAGGTGGTTTAGATGTTTTCACTAGTCCGTCAAGCTAGACTGGAACTTGAATTGCCCCAGTGGAAGGAGCCACCCTTAACAGTGCCCCCAGGGGCGCCGCAATTCAGGATTTTATGAATCTTACTGAACACACATGTAGGGGGAAGTGAAGGCCACTGGCCCCCTCCCCCGCAGCACCCCCCTGCTCTGCCTTCTGGGAGGGCAGCCAGAGTGACACAGCTGAGTCACGATGGCCCCAGGGAGCCAGTGGAGCCTGACGCGGCTGCCCGGTCCCACACCTCCCCTCCCGCTGCCCTCCCAAGGCTGCCTTGTGCTCTGCCCTCGCTCCGCCTCACTCACCCCTTTCCTGCTGAGACGGTCCCCGTGTGGTGAAGGTTCCTGATGCGGAGCGTCTCTGGTACCAGAACCGGGCCACCAGGACGCTGGCTCTGCTCACTGGGGTTCGGCGGACTGGCCTGGTTCCACTCGCCCCACCCACTCTCGTGCTTCCGTAAGGACCTGAGAGCCGTGTCTAACCACTGGCCCTTCCCGTGCTTTCTCTGGAACTGGTGACGGGTGTGCTCAGACTCACGGATCTGGGACGGCAAGGGGACAGCTCCGGGTGGAAGGAGAGGCAGGTGCAAATGGCTGAGCACTGGAATTTGAGTGTCTGGATTAAGAAGCTCAAATTCAAGTGGGATGGCAACATTACAACCCTGGGTGGAAGGAGAGGGAGGTGCAATTTGCTGAGCACTTGAATTGGAGTCTCTTGATCACATTCTATGCTGGGTAGTTCCACCAGCATGGCCCAGGGCGTTTCTCAGGAGCCCAGCACCCTCCATTCTGGAGGAGCACATCACCAACTCACAGAGCTTGTACAGTTTGGGGGAAGTAGGCACATCATCATTCAACAGGGTGTGATAAGTAAGGCAACAGGAAAAAGCACTGCACCAGAGATAAGAGATCGATTGGGACACTGTGTGAGTGTCGCAGGCAGCTGACAGCCTCAGCAGGAGAGCCAAGAAGATGGTGTGGTATGAGGGGATTTGAGAACAAATCTCTTTGGGACCTCGAAGGCTGAGCACTGGAGAGCGGGTCGTCTTCTCACTGCCAGTGATGCTTGAGATACCAGACGGTTTCTCAAGGTTTTTGGGAGATTGTGACTCAGTGCTTTGAGCAGTTCTTCTGATTCATTCTCTTGGACATTCTGCCTTGAATTCTGAGATAGAATTCGTAGGATGATGCGTCACTATAGCCCCCTGTATAAGAACTACGTTGGACAAGCCTTTGCCAAGAGGGGCCCCTATTCTAGAAAGAGGAAAATATGGTCCGCCAAAGCAGGGAAGAGGTACGGGGGGCATTCTTCTGTGCTTTATTGCAGATGCTCACCTAGCTGCACGATTGATTTTCCTGTTAGAATCTAATGCAAACATGATCTAAATGACACAGGCGCCTACCACAGCTAATAAAAAGAACACCATTTGTATTTCGCTGATCCGAGTGGATTAAGACAAATGGCCACGGGAGCACAGTCCAAGTAGAATTTATGTAGCACAGGGCTGCTCATTACATCCACCCGTCGAGGCACTGTCTGCCCGTCTACTGAATTACACACACCAGTTTCACTCTTAGAACATATTTCTTCCCTCTCACGGCACCTGCATCGCCTCGTTATAACGGTGCTTTATCTCCCTCTGCAATCGGACCCCCGTAACAACTCTCATCCATCCTTCCACTTCCAGAAGCTCCTTCCCCATAATGGCTTCAAGGTTAGCCCTGGCCTCCTCTTCGAATCATTACACAGAGCCACAAACTTTCCTTTAAACTCACGTTCTCACAGCAGCACCCACTTTATGAGTCAATTGCAGTCAAAATCAATTTGGCAGATTTTCCCTGTGCCTGTGAACAGAAGAATGTTCCTGGGGTTAGACATGACTTTAATGCTCCCGGGTTATAGGCTTTAATGCTTCCAGGTTCATGCATTTCCTCAGGTACCAACATTAACATTTAAAGAAATAAACTTTTTTTTTTTGTTGAGTCACCGTGAGATACAGTTACAAAGCTTTCATGTTTGAGTTTCAGTCATACAATGATCTAACATCAATCCCTCCACAGTGTACATTTCCACCACCAATGTCCAAGTATCTCCCTCCCATCACACCCCTCCCCCTGCCTCTATGGCAGACAATTTCCCCCATATTCTCTCTACTTTGGGGCATTATGGTTTGAGAAGATATTGAGAGGCTATCTCGTTTGTTCCTTTATCTACCTTCAGCACACATCTCCCATCCTGAACGATCCTTCCAACCATCATTGTCTTATGATCCCTTGTCTACTCCAGCTGCCTTCTCCCCCAGCTCATGAGGCAGGCTTTCAAGTATGGAGCAATATTCCTGGCCCTTCTGTCTACTGTCCTTGGATGTCAGTCTCATATCATGATATTTTATATTTGCCTGACACTGAAAGAGCCCCCAATATGGCAGTGTTAAGAAGGATGAGCAAGGAGAGGCTGGTAAAATCTCAGGGATGAACTAGACTGCCAAAACGAAGGACTAAAATGACTGTCTGTACTTTCAACACATGTCCGCTGGCATCAGAAGCATCCATCATCGATGACCTGATTATGAAAGCGCAGAAGATCAAGTACAACATCATTGGTCTGACCGAAATGAGAAGGCATCGATCATATCAAGCCATTTTTGACTCTGGAGAAAAACTGTTTCTTGGAACATGCGACAACAGAGGCGTTGGTGGCGTCGGTGTCCTTGTTAATACAAACTTGGCCATGAGCATTGAGCAGAGCAGCAATGTTGGGCTGATGTGGGAGAAGCTGGGGAAAGTATTCGCAACACTCGCCTGTCCTTCGCCAACTACAAGACCAAGATGACTGCCCTCTGATGTCCCGATGGATCTACCACATCTTCCAGAAGGGCAATGGAGAGGATTATTCACAACTTCTACTCGGATCTCTTTGACAACCACGTCCACCTGCCCACATATTAAATTCCACAGGATGGATATGTCGTTCCCAACGTTCTCCCTTCCGAAATTCGACACGCCATTTCATCAGTAAAGACGCGTACAGCACCTGGTCTAGACAAGGTCCGACCCGAACACCTCGTCAATACACTGACTTGGCTCTTCACATTCTACCTGTCCATATACAAGGTTCCGTCCCAGTGGAAAACCAGGAGGACGGTTCTATTGTACAAGAAGGGAGACATCCACGACACTGGCAACTATTGCCCAATCTGTCTGTTGTTCGTTGTCTGCAAGTTGTTCACTTGAGTCTTCCTGAATAGAATAGGCAGAACACTAGACAAAGGACAACCATGCAAGCAATCTGGGTTCCGAAAAGGATTCAGCAGGATCGACCATATCCACACAGTGACCAAGCTCATTGAGGTTTCGTGAGAGTTTGAGATGCTGCTCTGTCTAACGTTCATTGATTTAAAGAAGGCCTTTGATTCTGTTGAGACTGAAGCAGTTATTGAAGTCCTAGTCAAACAGGGTGTTCAAACTCAATATATCTGGATCCTCCATGAGCTGTATTACAGATTCACTACCATGATCTCACCATTCTACAAAGAAGTGATCATCAGCATAAAGAGAGGGGTTCGGCAGGGCGACACGATTTCACCGTATCATCATGTGATGACTGGAATGGGAAGGAATGGGAGTGAAGATAGATGGTCGGCAACTACACCATCTTTGCTTCACTAATGACATCATTCTCATAACACCAAATATCAGCAAAGTGGCATGAATGTTGGCCAACTTTGACTGTGACTGTGGAAAGGTCGGACTGCAGCTGAATCTCACGAAGGACAATGTTCATGAGAAATGGACTAGTTCCTGATGTTCCATTTGCCCTCTATGGAACGAACATCTCCGAATGCAGCAGTTATGTGTACCTAGGTTGAGAACTCAACTTGACAAATGACCTGGCACCTGAACTGTGCAGGAGGAAGAGAGCAGCATGGAACGCCTTCAGAGCATCGAATAAGTAGTTAAGAGGACAAAGAACCTCCAGCTCCAGGCACATCTTTTTGACTCCACCATTCCTCCTGCACTAACATACGCCTCAGAGACCTAGGCCCTAAGAAAACAGGATGAGAAGGCTATTCGGGTCTTCCAAAGAGGAATCGAAAAGCCATGCTGGAGTATCACGTTTCACTCAAGTTCTGACCTCCATTGACAATCAAGAATCAGGACACTGTCTCATTTGCTAAGGCATCGAAAATCAAAATCAGATGGGCCGGTCACATAATGCGATTTAGACACTACCGTTGGACTAGAGCTATTAACAACAGGATTCCACAGGATGTCTAAAGACCGCGTGGCCGCCCATCTACGAGATGGTCAGACATCTTCGTCAAAACCCTGAATGAGGGGCTGGAGAGATAGCACAGCGGGTAGGGCGTTTGCCTTGCACGCGGCCAACCCGGGTTCAAATCCCAGCATCCCATATGGTCCCCTGAGCACGGCCAGGGGTAATTCCTGAGTGCAGAGCCAGGAGTAACCCCTGTGCATCGCCAGGTGTGACCCAAAAAAGCAAAAAAAAAAAAAAAAAAACCCTGAATGAATAGTTTGAGGCTCTTCATGTTCCTGGAGCAAGCAGATACCATTGGGCTACACTAGGACACGACAGGAACGAATGGAGATGTTACTGGCCCCTGCCCTAGCAAATCAAAGATCAACAGGATGACAAGTGACAAGTGATATTCCACAAATGAGTGCAGTCATTCTATGTCTGTCCCTGTCTTTCTGACTCATTTAACTTAGCTAATTCATTAACTTACATGATACTCTCCATGACCATAAGCAAATTTCATGATTTCATCTCTCCTAACAGCTGCATAGTATTCCACTGTGTAGATGTACCAAAGTTTCTTTAACCAGTTGCCTGTTTTTTGGCACGCAAGTTGTTTCCAGATTCTGGCTATTGTGAACAGTGTTTCAATGAACATATAGGTGCAGATGTCATTTCTACTATGCTTTATTGCACCCTCAGGATATATTTCCAAAAGTGGTGTTGTGGGGTCATATGGAAGCTCAATGTCTAGTGTTTTAAGGAATGCCCACAACGTTAACATTTACGTGTACAAAGAGGGGATATTGGTGGTGGGGAATGTGCACTGGTGGAGGGATGGGTGTTTGATCATTGTGTGATTGTAACCCAAACAGGAACGCTTGTAACTATCTCGCAGTGATTCAATAAAATTAAAAAAATGAAAAAAAAAAACAAAGAGGAAGAGCAGAACAGGGGCAAGGTCAGGAACTTGAAGGGAAACCAGAAAGTCAGTCCTGGCCTCATGGGGAAGACACGCCCAGTAAGGCGAGGGCTGGTTCTCCCAAGGGTGCCATCCAGCGCTCTGCAGAGAGAGGTCGCTCGGTGCTAGAGCGGGAGCTGTCTGGACAAGACGATGAAGCGGCTACCACAGCGTCAGCCACACCTTCAAGGAGGTTGACTAGAGAGAGGAGAAGGGAGGAAGGGGTTACAAAGGGCTCGAGGTGAAGACATTTTTATTGATCGCGGGAGCCATTTGACCAAGCAGTGTTAATTGGCACCTCACGACCTCTAAGACAGAAATTTGCTCTGAGGCCAGAGCCCCTGGGTCGTGATTCCAGCAACTTCCTGGGGACTGAGTCCCTCATACCTGTGTGGCCAGTCACTTGTGTCTACCTTTGCCCATGTCACCTCTGTGCAACCCAGCCCTTTCAGAGTCTATGCGAGACACCCATCCTCACGTCAGTATGAACCTAGAGCATCAGAAGTGACTGAAGGAGCTTTCCGGCCCCTCGAGAGATCGACCCCGGAGGCAACTGAACCACTTTGGACACGAGCGGCACCCCCTAAATGCCTCCAAACTGTGTGCTCGGAGCTTCTGGCCCAGGCGCTGCCAGCAATTACCAAAAGAATTTTCCCTGGACTTCATATAGAAATCCAAAACCGCGCGGCTGCTATCGCAGCCGCGAGACCTAATATCTTTTGATTGTTTGATTGTCAGCAACGTGTAAATGTTCCTTTTTGCCAGGGCTTACCGTGGGGGGGAAACTCCAAACAATAGTACTGAGTTTTTTGTTGAAGGGTAAAAGATTGTAGCGATAGAATTTTAGGCAGAATTTTCCCTGGACTTTATATAGAAACCCAAAACCGCGCGGCCGCGGCAGCCTAATGTCATCTAACCATCAGCAATATGAAATGGTTCCGTTGTAATGGGTTGGACTTTGGGGGGACCATAATAGGGTTAAAGTTTGTAGCGACGTGTAATTTCTGGCTGTACTTTCCCTGGACTTTATACAGAAATTCAAAGCCGCGAGGCCGCTGCCATGGCCGCGCAACCTATTGTCATTTAATCACCAATATGAAATGGTTCCTTTTTAACAGGTCGGACTTTGGTGGGAAATCCTAACAAGAATAGTAAGTCTTTTGCTGAAATATTGAAGGCTACCAAAGTGGTAGCCATCTCTATAGACTGAACTAAGCCATATCCCCACGCTGGCTGAGAAGAAATATCCTTCTTTCTCGGGAAGAAGCGCGGCGTGGCGTTAACCATAGTATGATGTCCATTAAGCTGACACGGACCTGGTGGCGTGGGAATGGGATACAAGGGAATAAATTATTATGTACTTGGAACAGCGGGACGCTGGTGGAATCTCAAGCTGGGGCCGATACCAGCGTTATTACTTTTGGTTCCAGAAACTGCTTGCAGACATTCTACCAGACTATCAACTAAGCCAGAGCCCCACGCCGGCTGATGATGGGAAATAACCATCTTTTTTGGTTTGTTTTCCCTTTGTCAGGCAGCGTGGTGATTACTAAACAGGCGTGAACTTGGTGGCGAGGGACGAGGGGGGAAAAAAATAGAAAAGTTATGTAACAAACAGCGGGACTTAACATCTCTACATTCTCAGCAATGGAGAGCCATCAAATGCTTCCTTGACAGTGGTACTGTCTTTTCTTTTTTTGGGGGAAACCCTAGCAACAATAGTGAGTTATGTGTTGAAACATAGAATGTAACCAAGATAAAGTGTAAAACGAAGTGAAACTTATGACTTACAAGGGCGGGGACTGGGGGGGCGGGAGGGGGCGGGAGGTATAATGGGGTGGTTGGTGATGGAATATGGGCACGGGTGAAGGGAAGGGTGTTTGAGTATTGTATAACTGACATAATCCTGAGAACTATGTAACCCTCCACATGGTGATTCAATAAAATTTAAATTAAAAAAAAAAGGAAAAAAAAAAAGAAGTGACTGAAGGAAATCTGGAAGTGCTCTTTGAAGGCTCACCGTGAACTATGCGGTTTCCTGCCACCCTCTGTCTCCTTCTTCCTGTCCCCAACACGCCCGAGGTCTGCTTCTTTAGAGCAAGACACTTCCCTGAGGTAGAGCCGAGCGCTCCCCACAGCCCAGCCTCTGCCGGCACTCACCTTCAGCCTCTATGAATTGCTCAAGTCATTTTATTGGGTGGGGTGTTGGGGACGCGCCCAGCAGTGCTTAAGGGCGATTTCTGGCTCCATGCTCAAGAGTGGCCTCAGGCAGTGCTCAGGGGATCACGTTGAGGTGTTGGGGATTGAATCAAGGTCAGGGCAAGCAAAGCCAGGACCAGACCCCTGTTCGCTCTCTCGGGTCCAGATAACATAACGTTCTCAAGAGGTGTGGAACTGCACCCCCAAAACACATGCAGTCTTGTTAACCAATGTGACCTCAATTGCAAAAGAAGTGGGGTTTTTAATCCTTGAGGACTTGATGACATTTCCCTAAATCGAGACTGATTTCCCCGCCTTCCACGGGACCCCTTTTCTACAATATAGCTCGTCCCTGCCACCTAGTGGCCGATTAGTATAGAGCTGCAGGTTTTTTTTTTTTTTTTTTTTATTCACCAAGTGTTTCTTTTTTATTAAAAGTCTTTTTGTGGCTTAGCGGTATTTTTTTCCCCACTTTATTTAAACACTGTGGTTTAAACATTATATGACTGAAAGCCAATCATGAACAATTTTTTAAAATTTATTTATTTTTAATTAGTGAATCACCGTGAGGGTTCAGTTACAGATTTATACACTTTTGTGCTCATGCTTCCCTCATACAAAGTTCGGGAACCCATCCCTTCACCAGTGCCCATTCTCCACCACCAGTAAACCCAGCATCCCTCCCACCCTCCCCAATCCCATCTCCCCCCCCCCACCCTGCCACTGTGGCAGGGCATTCCCTTCTGTTCTCTCTCTCTAATTAGCTGTTGTGGTTTGCAATAAAGGTGTTGAGTGGCCACTGTGTTCAGTCTCTAGCCCTCATTCAGCCCGAAACTCCCTTCCCCCACATGACCTTCGACTACATTATAGTTGGTGATCGCTTCTCTGAGTTGCCCTTTCCCCAGAATGTGAGGCCAGCCTCCAAACCATGGAGTCAACCTCCTGGTACTTATTTCTACAATTCTTGGGTGTTAGTCTCCCACTCTGTTATTCTATATACCACAGATGAGTGCAATCTTTCTATTTCTGTCTCTCTCTTTCTGACTCATTTCACTCAGCATGAAACTTTCCATGCCGATCCACTTATATGCAAAGTTCATGATTTCCTTTTTTCTAACAGCTGCATAGTATTCCATTGTATAGATGTACCAAAGTTTCCTCAACCAATCATCCGTTCTAGGACATTCGGGTTTTTTCCAGATTCTGGCTATTGTAAACAGTGTTGCGATGAACATATAAGTGCAGATGTCGTTTCGACTATACTTTTTTGCCCCTCTGGGATATATTCCCAGCAGTGGTATTGCTGGGTCAAATGGGAGCTCAATATCTAATTTTTTGAGAATCGTCCATATTGTTTTCCAAAAGGGCTGAATTTGTGGGTTGTTTTTTTGTGTGTGTGTGTGCTTTTCGTTTTTGGGGCCACATGGGGTGATGCTCTCAGGAATTTCCCCTGGCAGTGCTCAGGAGGTCATATGAAACAAAGGGGATTGAACCCGGTCAGCAAGGTAAGGCAAGTACCCTACCCACTGTACTATCTCTCCAGCCCCCTCTCCATTTTTCTTTTTCAACATAAGGCTAGGATAGGACAATAATTAAACATACGCTCCTTTGGAAGAGATATGCACAGCAGTGTGGACTTTGGAAGATACAGGTAAGCAGCATGGCTTTATTTTAGTTCTTTTCTTGGGGTGGTGTGACACCTGGCGATGCTCAGGGATTACTCCTGGCTCTGCACTCAGGAGTTACTCCTGGTGGTGCTTGGGGGACCATATGGGATGCCGTGGATAGAACCCAGGTAGGCAAATTCCCTCCCTGCTGGACTATCGCTCCGGCTCCTATTTTAGTTCTTAAAATCGTTATTTTGATGTTTAAAATTTCATGTTTGCTTTGTTTTGGGGCCACACTCCGTTGTGCTCAGGGATCACCACTGGCAGTGCCTGGAGGAACATGCGTGCTGGGGGTTGAACCGTGTTGGCTGTGTGTAAGCCAAGTGCCTTACCTGCCGTACCATCTCTGTCCCTAAGAATCATTTTACTGAGAGAAATGTTGGTTTTAGAATTCAATATATATATTACATGATATGTATAGCTCCACTCCTGGCTCTGTGCTCAAAGATCACTCCTGGTCGGGCTTGGGGGGCCTATGGGATGAGGGGAACCCAGGCTAGCTCCACACAAAGCAAGCCCCTCCCCCACTGTGGTACTGCTCCAGCCCCAAATGCAATAAATAGCTTTTTTTTTTTTGGAGGGGGGTCACACCCAGCGATGCTCAGGGGTGACTCCTGGCTCTGCACTCAGGAATCACTCCTGGTGGTGCTCGGGGGACCCTTTGGGATGCTGGGGATGGAATTCAGGTTGGCCGCGTGCAAGGCAAATGCCCTCCCCGCTGTGCTATCGCTCCAGCTCCCTCAATAAATAGTTTTTAAGCTTCTTGGGGAGAAAAATAAAAAGGCAGAACTTCCTGTTCCAGGAGCAGTGGAGACAGAAATGCCTCGTCTGGAGTGGAGAGATAGTGCCGGGGTTAAGGCCGCAGGCCCTCGGGCGGCTGACCCTGGGCCTGCCCTGGATGCTGCAGAGAGTCTCATGAGCACTTGCAGGGGTTACTTCAGAGCACAGAGCCAGGAGTAGCCCCTGAGCACTACTGAGGCAAAGCTTCTCTTGCCTCCTCCAACTAACTGGAACGAAACAAAAGAAACAGAGTCCATCCTCCTGGAGCGCAGAAGGCCGTGAGGAAACGCGAAAGGCTTTGACTGGGGGCTGGAGGAGGCAGGGTAGCCCAGCGGGCAGGGCGCCTGCCTTGCAGGTGACCCACCCCGGTTTCATCCTCCGCATCCTCTGAACCCTGCCAGGAGTGATCCCTGAGTGCAGAGCCAGGAGTAAGCCCGGAGCACTGCCAAGTGTGCCCCCTGCAAAACAACAACAACAACAACAATAATAATAACAACCAGAAAAAGGCTCTGACATCATAAGTAGATTGGCATCTCCAAGAGCTGAGTGCCGTTTACCTCAACGATGGAAAAACTTCCCACGGGAAGGGAAGGGGATGCGGAGGGGTGGGTATGGGGAGGAGGGGGAGAGAAAGGCCACCGGAACTGTGCAGGCGGGGCTGGGGAAGACAGCATCTCTCTCCCCCGCTTGCCCCTGACTTCTGCCTCCCCCTTGGGCACGCGGGGGCGGGGAGGGCCTCTCCCACACCTGCCTCCCCTGTGCGGGGAGAGCTTCCGGGCTGGGTGCCACGGGCCTGCTAAGGGCACCCGAGCACATTCCCGCTGGGATGCGGCCTTGGGGCGTGGGGCCGGCAGAAGGCGAGCACGTTGCACACTGCAGGGCCAGCCCTGGCCAGCCGGCGGGCACCTTCTGCAGCTCGCCCTGCCCTGCCCTGCCCTGTCCACCCAGGGGCCTGCCCCCTTCTTCACCCGGGCCAGAGGAGGACGGACCTGGCTGTCCAGCTCTGCCGTCCGGCCGGCGCAGGTAGGTAGGCGCTGCCATTTGGGAAGTCCCCGCGGAGCCCTCGGGTGGTCTGGTCTGAGGTTTCCCCGGCAGCGGGGTCCAGCCCACACCTGGGGAAGGGGGCTAAGGGGGGGCATCCTGGGTGATGCGCCGGGGACTGTTTTTTGTCCTGCACTTGGAGAGATCTTTGCAGCGGAGATGCTTTGCTTTCTGGCCCGCAGCCGGCTCTGTGCTAGGGCTGGCTCCTGGCCGGGCTCGGGGGACCCGCGTGCGGTGATGGGCATCGACCCCGGGTCCCCGCCCGGGAAGCCAGCGCCGTAGCCGCGCTCCAAGGTCCTGACGTTTGGCTGTTGCTGGATTTTTTTTGCTGGATTTTTTTTTCTTTCCCTCACCGCTTCAGGTTCTTTCCAGGCTGAAACAGTCACGGTCCCTTTCTGGACCTGGGAGCTTGTTTGCAGGCGGGTGAGGGCGCCCATAGGTCGGACCCAGCGTCTGCCTGCAAGGCTGACCCGGCAGCGTCCAGGGCTGGCCAGCGCCCACTGGCCGCACGAGCGCCCCCTGGCGTCGCGTCGGGGAACTTAGGTGCCGTGAGCATCTAGGAGCGCGTCTGCCGGCAGGGCTGGGCGTGTCCCTTAGAACTTGTCCCCTCCCAAACCTTTCCGTTAGTTGCTACAATTAAACACAAGGGCCTAATCTACCACCAAGAGGATTCCCTAGGAAATTCCCTGGGTTTCTGACGTGGGTTTTCCCACATCGTGGAGGTGCCCTGAGGTAGTAGAGAAAATCACGTTTTCTCCCCTGTGGGCGTAGTTCTAAGTCCGTCACAGTCATCCTTTATGACAGGTATTTTCTGCTGCAAGCGGTTCGGTGCAAGCCTTTGGGCCCGCAGAGGAAGGTCTGGCTCTCAGGTCAGGTGGAAGGACGCCAGGGAGGCGCTCAGGGGTGTCGCTGCTCTGCCACCACATTCCCTGGGTCCCTCTGCATCTGCCCTGATGGTGCTGGGTGGGGGCGCTGCCAGCTGGTGCCCAGGGCAGGTGCCTTCGTCCTGGTTCTGTCTCCAGCTCTACTTGGTGGGTGTAAAAAAATTCTGCTGTTATGTCAGATGTTCTGAGAAATCAAATGAACTTAAGAGGGCTGTGTGTGTGTGTGTGTGTGTGTGTGTATGTGTGTGTGTTATTTTGGTACTATGCCTGGTGATGCTCAGGAGTTGCCTCTGGCTCTGAGCTCTGGAATTACACTTGGCAGTGCTTGGACGAACATTTGGAATGCCAGGGAACAGTCCCTGGGTCGATAGCGTGTAAGGAAAATTACCTACTCGCTCCAGTCCCTAATGTATATCTCTGTGTGTAAGGGATGGTGGGTTGTCAGGTTTTGTTTTTTGTTTTTTGGTGGTTTTTTTTTGTGTGTGTGTGTGTGTGTGTGTGTTTTGTCTTTTTGTTCCACACCCGGCGGTGCTCGGGAATCACTCCTGATGGGCAGGCTTGGGGAACCATATCAGGTGCCGGGGATCAAACCTGGGAACTTGGGTCGGCTACGTGCAAGGCACGTGCCCTACCTGCGGTACTGCCGCCCCAGTCTTTTGGCACTGCCAGACCTTATCTGGATTACATTTAAATGTTCCATGGCCACATGTCCTGTCTGTACATTTCCTTAAATCATCTAAGCCACAACTCTGGGCTCAAATTCTGTATTTTTTAAAAAATTTTTATTAGTGAATCACCATGAGGTACAGATACAAACTTATGAACTTTCATGTTTGCATTTGGTTTACATCCCTCCACCAGTGCCCACTCTCCTCCACCAATGTTCCCAGTATCCCTCCCACCACCCCCACCCCAACCCCCACCACCCCCACCCCAACCCCCACCACCCCACCCTGCCTCTGCGGCAGGGCGTTCCCTTTTTTTCTCTCTCCTGTTGGATCTTGTAGTTTGCAATAGAGGTATTGAGTGGCCATCATGTTCGGTCTCTAGTCTACTTTCAGCACGTAGCTTTCAACCTGAGTGGGTCCTCCCAACATCTTCAACTAGGTGTTCCCTTCTCTGTCTCAGCTGCCTTCCCCCCAGCATGTGAGGCCGGCTTCCAAGCCATGGAGCCAATCTCCTGGTACTTATTTCTACTATTCTTGGGTGTTAGTCTCCTACTCTGTTATTTTATATTCTACAGATGAGTGCAATCTTTCTATGTCTGTCTCTTTCTTTCTTTCTTTTCTTTTTTTTTTTTTTACAAATTCTGTATCTTGTTCTGCAATTATGAAATAGCAAACGCAGTTCACCACTTTCAAAACACTTTTATTTGTTAAGAATCAAGTGATTTATTTTTTGTGTGAGGGGGTGAATAGTAGACGTGTGATTCTCTTTGTTTTGGGGCCACATCAGCAGGGCTCAGAGCTTACTCCTGCCTCTGTGCTCAGGATCACTCCTGGCGGGGCTCAGGGGACCATATACCCTCTGTATTTTCTCTCTCTCTCTCTGTCTCTCTCTCCCCCTCTCTGTCTCTGTCTCTCTTTCTCCCTCTCCCTGACCCTCCCCCCTCTGTCCCCAAGGGGTTTGATTACTTGATACGTTTGGTAAACATAGTATTAGAGAGCAAGCTGAAATTAAATTAGCTGAAAAAATAGATGCTCTGAAATAAGGCTGCTCACCCTGGCCTTCTCTTTCCTCTTTGCCCTATTTGGCTCACTTGGCTTTGACTGGTGGAAGAGATAACTGCCGTCACCCCAGGCCCTGTATACTGATACATTATCATTTTCTTGGGCAGTTGAGCTTGAATGACAGTGCGGGCGGGCCAGGGTGACTATCCTTGTGCAGCAGAAAATCCAAGTATAACTTTTTGTTCTCACCAAGGCCTCACGATGCACAAGAGCACCCCTGCTACTATTTTAGGACTATAACTTCCCCGCGACCAGAGTCCCACTGTCTTTCCCCCACGGTCCCCAGGTCTGCTTTCATCTGCCGTCTCCTCTCCTCTCCCCCTCTGCTCTTGGCTGACTCAGCTCTGCAGGCAGAAGCTCTAGCTTCATTTTCTTTCCTTTTGCAGGGGGGGAGGGGGCTGTGGGGACACACAGTGCTTGGGGGCTACTCCTGCTCCGGTGCTCAGAGATTGCTCTTGTTAGCCAGCGGGGTTTGCGTGGGGGCCAAGGATGAAACTGGCTAGGTTGATCAGTTCCGGGTGGGAGCGAGCCCTTCACCCCTGATGGTCTCTCCAACACTCGGGGTTTGTTTTCTTTGACCCTTGTCTGTTTTTACTTTGTTTCTTTATACTCCACACAGGCAGGATAGTATCTAGTATTTGTCCTCCTGACTGACAACATTGTACTGAGCACAATATCTTCTTTTCTGGCGAGTGGGAGAACCAGAGCACCCCTGGGAATGGTCCCTGAAACAAACAAACATCAGTAAATTTCTTGGGCATGGGACTGTCTTGCAGACAGCCACGGTGTGTGTGTGTGGGGGGGTGTTTGAGCACCTAAGCGTAGAGCCAGGAGGAGACCCTGACCACTGCCTCTCGAAGCCCAAACCCTCCCCAGACTCCCAGCCCCCGCCCCAGGAAGTTTAGGGGGCTGGGAGATGGCTCCTATGACTGCAATCCGCAAATTCCGCGTCTGAGTTCCAGACTCAGGAACAAAACAACTTCCCAGCCTCACCCACAATGCTTTGCGTGGTACTAAGAGGTAGCATGACAATGACCGTGGCTGTGACTGGTTTTCTTTTTGTGTATATATTTCAGCTCTTAAAGCTTGTCTAGCTAAAATCTTACGTAGTCTTTCTCTGTGGGCTGAGTCGAATTATTAATATTAATTTTAAAAACTGGATACAACCCAAATGCTAACAAAAGGGAATGAATAAAATGGGATTCTACATAGGTATTGAAGACAGATGGTAACAAATATGTTTAAAAAATGTTTCTAGAGTACCCTTCCCTTCCCCTCTCGCCCAATTTCAGACCACTGCCATCCACTGTCCTGATGAAGAGAATGTAAAAAACCTTGGGTAGAGAACAAGGTGGGCTGGAGCGATAGCACAGGGGATAGGACGTTTGCCTTTCATATGGCGAACCCGGGTTCGATTCCTCTGCCCCGGAGAGCTTGCCTCGGAGAGCCCGGCAAGCTACCGAGAGTATCTCGCCCGCCTGGCAGAGCCTGGCAAGCTCCCCGTGGCGTATTCGATATGCCAAAAGCAGTAACAACAAGTCTCACAGTGAGAGACGTTACTAGTGCCCACTTGAGCAAATTGATGAGCAACAGGATGACAGTGACAGTGACAGAGAACAAGGTGTCTTGGAAATAGTCTGTAGTGCTTCAGCAGATACCTTGTGAGATCTAATCATAATTCTATTATTCTCTTTCCTGGTTTTCAGATTTTCAACACGATGAATGTGTAGGACTTTGGTAAGTCATTTGTTCTCATGGTTATTTTTCTCCCTCCCTCCCCCTGCCAAGAGCATTAAAAGGTACTAGAATCCATAAACTATACTGGGAAATAACTTCTCCGGGGGAAATATGAGTGGAAAAGAAGCATGTGGTAGAAGTGTGGAAGGAGTTAATTTCCCAAGTCTCATTCTTGGTTTTCCCAATTGTGGTCAAATGCATATAATACTTATCATTTTAGTCTTTTTTGAGTATATAATTCAGAGAATTTATGTCCTTTCACATTCTGTGTAATCATACCACTGCCTTTGCATAATAATTTCCCATATCTTAGATGTCTCAGATTGAAATTGAATCAATTAAATAACTTTCCATTATCCCTCCTACTGGATTCTAGGAACTACTACTCTACTGCTCTATAAACTTGATTCTTCCAGAAACTTCATTTGGGTGGACTCATATAATATTCACGCTTCTATATTTGGCTCATTTCATCTAATATGTTTTTTTTTTTTGCTTTTTGGGTCACACCTGGCGATGCACAGGGGTTACTCCTGGCTCTGCACTCAGGAATTACTCCCGGTGGTGCTCAGGGGACCATATGGGATGCTGGGAATCGAACCCGGGTTGACCGCGTGCAAGGCAAACGCCCTACCCGCTGTGCTATTGCTCCAGCCCCTCATCTAATATAAATGTTATTGAGTTTCATCCATGTTTAGAGTTCAAGGTTCAGTATTTGTCAGAATCTTCTTTCCTTTGAAGATCAGATATTTTATTGTATGCATGTATCATACTTAGTTGGTCTATTGATTTCTTGGGCTGGAGTGATAGCACAGCAGGTAGGTAGGGCATTTGCCTTGCACGTGCCTGACCCGGGTTCGATTCCTCCATCCCTCTTGGAGAGCCCGGCAAGCTACCGAGAGTATCCCGCCCCCATGGCAGAGCCTGGCAAGTTACCCGTGGCATATTCTATATGCCAAAAACAGTAACAACAAGTCTCACAATGGAGATGTTACTGGTGCCCGCTCGAGCAAATTGATGAGCAACAGGATGACAGTAATACAGTGATACAGTGATTGATTTGTTGATGAACATTTATTTGGGTTATTTTTATTTTTTGTCGTTCACAGGAGGTGCTTGATAGCATTAGCTTAGAAATCACTGAGTGCCTATTGCAGTTGTTTTTCTGTTTTGTTTTGTTTTTCTTCTTGGTTTTAGGGTCACACCCAATGGTGCTTGGGGAATTATGGGGTGGTGGGGCTTGAAGCCAGGGCTTTAGCTCTCTGAGCTTTCCCCCAGATGTCTTCAATTTTTTTTTTCTTTTTGGGTCACATCCGGCAATGCTCAGGGGTTACTCCTGGCTCTGCACTCAGGAATTATGCCTGGAAACTATTCCTGGTGGTGCTCAGGGGACCATATGGAATGCTGGGAATCAAACCCGGGTCAGCTGCGTGTAAGGCAAACACCCTACCCACTGTACTATCGCTCCAGCCCCTGTATTCAATTCCTTCTGAGCACATATATACCTGTAAGAATTGCTGGCTTAGGTAGTCATCCTAGACCTAATGTTTTAAGGAGTCACCAACCTGTCTTCCACAATATCAGTACTATTTTCCACATCTGTGGAACAGGGATATCTTGAATTCCTCTTTTTCAATTTAGATGCCTTTTCTTTCTTTTTCTTGCCTAATGACCCTGGGGAAAAGTTCCAACAGAGTGTTGAATAAAAAGTGACCAAAGTAAACATCCTTGATTTGTCCTTGGTCTTTTCAGAGAAGCTTTAAGTCATTCATCATTGTTGATGATATTAGATGGAAGTTTTTCAGATATGTTTGTTGTTATATTGAGGATGTTTCTATCCATTCTTAGTTTATTTTATCTTTTTGTGGGAGGTGGGGTGGGCACACCCTGTGGTACTCACAGTGCTTTATTCTGAAAAGGTATTGCATTTGGTTAAAATTATCTTGTGCATCAATTGAGACAATTATCTGTCTTTCCTTTCATCCTAGTAATGTGTATTACCCTGGTTTTACATTTTGAACTATCTTTTTATTATAGTAATAAATTCCATTGATTATGTTTTATACATATCTTAATATATTGCTGAATTAACTTTGCTGGCATTTGGTTGAGGATCTTTGCATAAATATTTACAGGTGAAATTCGGTTGTAGTTTTCATTTAGTGTCTTTTGCTGGGGTTAGTGCCAAGATAGTATATACTGTTATCGCCTCTTCAGTTTTATTTTATTTTATTTTATATTTTGGTCTTTGGGCCACATCTGGTGGTGCTTACTCCTGGCTCTGCATTCAGGAATTGCTGCTGGCGGTGACTGGGAAACCATATGGGATGCTGGCAATGGAACCAGCCACGTGCAAGGCAACACCCCACCTGCTGTGTTAGAGCTCCAGTCTCTCCTCTGGAAGAGTGAGGAGGAACTGCGTTAGGGAATGTGTATTTAAAAATTGTTTTCTGGGGGCTGGAGCAATAGCACAGCGGGTAGGATGTTTGCTTTGCACGTTGCCAACCCGGATCTGATTCCAGCATCCCATATGGTCCCCTGAGCACCACCAGGAGTAATTCCTGAGTGCAGAGCCAGAGTAACCCCTGTGCATTGCCGGGTGTAAGCCAAAAAGCAAAAAATAAAAATAAATAAACATAGTTTTCTATTTGTGTGTAGGGGTATTGACCCCTTGACCCCACCTGGTGGTACTCAAGGGCTTTTCCTGGTTCTGTGCTCAAGAGTTTTCCTGGCAGTGATCAGGGGACCATATGCAGTGCCTTTTTTTTTTTTTTTGATGGGGAGGCACACCAAGCACTGATCAGGGATTACTCCTGGCTCAGTACTCAGGAATCACTCTTGGCAAACTTGGAGAACCATACGGGATGCCGGGGATCAAACCCGTGTTTGCTGTGTGCAAGTCAAAGGCTCACATACGCAGTGCCTGAAATCAACCTGTGTTGGCCGCATGCGAAGCAAATGCAAGAACTTTTCTGCTGTATCTCCAAACCCATAATTGAAATATTTTAAAAATATTTAATTTTTTTTAGCCTAGCATATGGTTTGAGAAAAATATGGGTTTGTTTGGATGACATGCCTGAATTTGCCACATAGATCTGACTGATTTTATTATTATTTAAGTCTGCCCTCTTTCCTTGTTAATCTTCTATGAATTCTATTCACTGGTAAGCACCATGTATCAAAGTTCCCAGCTTTCCTGGGGGTGTGGGCATGCCAGGCAGTGCTCAGGACCTAGTCCTGGCTCTGTGCTCAGAACTCACTCCTGAACAGTTTGGGGAGCCATCTGGGGTGCTGGGGATGGAATCTGGATTGGCTGTGTGCAAGGCCAGCACCCTACCCACCATCCTAGCACTCTGGCCACAAAATCTCCAAGTAGCACAGCACAGTCATCCTGTTGTTCATCGATTTGCTCGTGCGGGCACCAGTAACATCTCCATTGTGAGAGTTCTTGTCACTGTTTTTGTCATATCGAATACGCCATGGGTAGCCTGCCAGGCTCTGCTGTAGTGGGCGAGATACTCTTGGTAGCTTGCCGGGCTCCGAGAAGGATGGAGGAATTGAACCAGGGTCGGCCACGTGCAAGGCAAACACTTACTGCTGTGCTATGGGTCCAGTACAGTTTTTCTCTTCAGCTCTATCATTGTTTTGTTTTGTTTTTAATTTTTAAAATTTTATTGAATCACCGTGAGATAGTTACAAGCTTTCATGTTTGGGTTACAGTCTCACAATGATCAAACACCCATCCCTCCACCAGTGCACATTCCCCACCACCAATATCCTGCCATACCCCCCCTTTCCCACTCTCCCCTTGCCTCTGTGGCAGACAATATTCCCCATACTCTCTCTCTACTTTTGGGCATTATAGCTTGCAACACAGTCACTGAGAGATCATCATGTTTGGTTCATTATCTACTTTCACCATGCATCTCCCATCCCAACTGATTCTTCTAGCCATCATTTTCTTAGTGATCCCTTTCTATTCCATCTGCCTTCTTCCCTCAGCTCATGAAGCAGGCTTCCAGCTGTGGGGCAATCCCCCTGGCTATTGTGTCTACCGTCCTTGGGTGTCAGCCTTATGTGATGCTACCCTACACTCCACAAATGAGTGCAGTCCCTCTATGTCTGTCCCTCTTTTTCTGACTCATTTCACTTAGCATGATACTCTCCATGTTTATCCGCTTATAAACAAATTTCATGACTTCATCTCTCCTAACAGCTGCATAGTATTCCATTGTGTAGATATATCAAAGTTTCTTTAACCAGTCATCTGTTTTAGGGCACTTGGGTTGTTTCCAGATTTTGGCTATTGTGAACAGTGCTTCAATGAATATATAGGTGCAGATGTCATTTCTACTGTGCTCTTTTTCATCCTCAGAATATATTCCCAGAAGTGGTATTGTGGGGTCATATGGAAGCTCAATTTCTAGTTTTTGAAGGACTGTCCATATTGTTTTCCAGAAAGGCTGGACCAGTTGGCATTCCCACCAACAGTGAAGGAGCGTCCCTTTTCCCCCACATCCATGCCAGCACTGGTTCCTTTTGTTCTTTTGAATGTGTGTCAGTCTCTGTGGTGTGAGATAATATCTCATTGTTGTTTTGATTTGCATATCCCTGATGACTAGTAATGTGGAGCATTTTTTCATGTGCCTTTGGGCCATTTGTATTTCTTTTTTGAGGAAACTTCTGTTCATTTCTTCTCCCCACTTTTAAAAATTTTTATTTATTTTTTAATTTTTTAATTTTTTTTTGAGGGTACAGTTACAGATTTATACATTTTTGTGCTCATGTTTCCCTCATATGAAGTTCGGGAACCCATCCCTTCACCAGTGCCCATTCTCCACCACAAGTAAACCCAGCATCCCTCCCACCCTCCCCAATTCCATCTCCCCCCACCCCACCCTGCCACTATGGCAGGGTATTCCCTTTTGTTCTCTCCCTCTAATTAGGTGTTGTGGTTTGCAATAAAGTTGTTGAGTTGCCATTGTGTTCAGTCTCTAGTCTACATTCAGCACGCATCACCCTTTCCCTGCATGGCCTCCAACCACATTTTACTTGGTGTTCCCTTCTCTATCTGAGTTGCCCTCTCCCCAGAATGTGAGGCCAGCTTCCAAGCCATGGAGTCAACTACTATTCCTGGGTGTTAGTCTGTTAGGAGACTTCTTGTTACTGTTTTTGGCATATCCAATACGCCACGGGGAGCTTGCCAGGCTCTGCCGTGCGGGTGAGATACTCTCGGTAGCTTGCCGGGCTCTCCGAGAGGGGCAGAGGAATCAAACCTAGGTTGACCACGTGCATGGCAAATGCCATACCGTTGTGCTATTGCTCCACAGTGTGACTTTTTCAAAAAAGATGTGAGCAGATTAATATTCTTTATTTGCTATTATAAAGTACCCTAACAGTTTTATACAGGACATTTTAATTAACTCATCATATTTAAGACCAGAAAGATAAGGGGGGCACTTTCAGCTCATCCTGGCCTTAACTGGGCACCCTACTTGCACTGAAGGACACAACTTGAAACATGGGTGAGTCTTTCTCTGTTCTACAGGAGATGGAAGAGATTTCTCCAACATTAAAATATATTAATCACCAATTATAGAAATAAATATGAATATAAAACTAACCTCCTACATGATTTTTCCATTTGCTTGTTTTTTGGTTTGGGGGCCACACCTGGTGATGCCCAGGGCTTGCTCCTGGCTCTGCGCTCAGGAATTACTACTGGTGTGTTCAGGGGACCATGTGAGAGACTGTAGATCGAACCCAGGTTGACCGCATGCAAGGCAACATTGTACCCACTGTACTATCTCTCTGGCCCCTCCCCCACGTGTTTGAGGTGGCATTTACCATCTCTCAAAAGGAGAAACAGTACCAGTAAAAGAGGCAAACATTACAAGTCAAGTCCAATCATATCCTTTAAAGATAAAACAGAGGCTGGAGTACAGCAGGGACAGCATTTGTCTTGCATGCAGTTGACCCAGGTTTGATCCCCAGCATCCCATATGGGTCCCCAAGCACCGCCAGGAGTGATTCCTGAGTGCAGAGCCAGGATTAGCCTCTGTGCATTGCTGGGTGTGACCCCCCAAAAGCCATACAATAAAATAAAATATTAGGGAAAATAGTGATTTAACTTGCTGAGCCAGAATTTCTTCCAAAATTAAAAAAGTTGATCATTTTCACTTGAGCACAAACCAATCTTGTTCTCTTCTTTCAATCAGAACTGTCCAACAAAATTATTCTGTCAGGCGCTCATGATCCAATTCTGGTGTTTGGATCGATTTAAGTATGTTGCCCATAAAAACGTCAGGGGTTACTCCTGGCGCTCAGGGATCATCCCTGGCAGTGCTCAGGGGACCATGTGTGGTTTGGTGGCATCAAACCAGGGGCTGCTATGCAAGGCAAGAGCCTAACCCACCCTGTACTGTCTCTCTGGGCCTTTTCTCTCTCTCTCTCTCTCTCTCTCTCTCTCTCTCTCTCTCTCTCTCTCTCTCTCTCTCTCTCTCTCATGGATTGTGCTCAAGGCTTATTCCTGTCTCTTTGCTCAGGGCTTATTCTCAGCTCTCTGGCCAGGGATCCCTCCTGGCAGTGCAGGGGATAGAACCAGGGTCAGCTGCATGCAAGGCGAGAGTCTTAACCCCTATACCAATCTCTCTGGCATTCTGTGCTTAGGGGTTACTCCTGGCGGTGTTTGGAGGGCTATATGTGGTACTGGGAATTGAACTGGGGTTGGCCACGTGCAAAGCAAGTGCCTTCACCTCTGCACTATTTCTCCAGTCCAAGTCTTCTTTTCTTTAAATAAAAGCACTTATTTTACTTAAATTCTAGTTGAATTAAGTTAGTTGGGGTAGGGTTGGGGCCACATCCAGCAGTGCTTGGGGGACCATGGGGTGCGAAGCACTGAGTCAGGGTGGGCTGCCTGCAAGGCAAGCACCTTAACTCTTGTTTTACCTCTCTGGGCCCTTTAACTTTCTATTTTTATTGTAGTTTGGGTAACACATTACAAGACTCTTGATGTTTATGTTTTTTATATGCAATATTATAAGTTTGCCAACAAAGTTATAACAAAGTTGTGACCTTTGGGGCCAACAAAGTTATAACAAAGTTGTGACCTTTGGGGGCAGTTCACCACCACCAAGCACCCAAGACCCTCTAGCTCTGACCTTATGTCATCTTTGTTTTTAATATATTTTTAAAAATTTTGTGTTATGTTTTGTGTTTGTGTGTGTGTGTGTGTGTGCGCTTTTAGGGTCACACCTGGCGGTGCTCAGGGGTCACTCCTGGCTCCGCACTCAGGAATTACTCCTGGTGGTGCTTGGGGGACCATATGGTATGCCGGGGATCGAACCCCCTTTGGCCACGTGCAAGGCAAATGCCCTACCTGCTGTGCTATCGCTCCAGTCCCTTGTCTTACATATTTAATTGAATATTTGTATAACATTATTCTTCTACGCAAAACTTACATCAATAATACCAGAGAGATTTGGATTTTTTTCTTTTTGGGTCATACCCGGTGATGCACAGGGTTTACTCCTGGCTCTGCATTCAGGAATCACTCCTGGCGGTGCTCAGGGGACCATATGGGATGCTGGGAATCGAACCCGGCTCGGCTGCGTGCAAGGCAAATGCCCTACCCGCTGTGCTAATCGCTCTAGTCCCGAGATTTGGATTTTATGTTAAAGTGCTGGGCATTTCCAGTCACTGTGGATTGCAAAACTCCATCTGAAATGATAAACTACATTATAGGTTTAATCAAGACCAATCAATATGGTTGATTGTCTAACATCTTGATTACATAGAAATTACCACAGTATTCTCTGTACCTGAATTGGTTTGTAGAACATTAATGCATCGCTTGCTGACGTACATAATGCATAAAATAGGAATGTATAATTTTCTCAAAGATGACCATTATAATCATGACCCCTGTAAACAATATCTGATTCTGATCTTCTACTTCTGCCATCTTTTGTCCAACTTCTTCTTCTGACATTTCCTCCCCCCTCGCGGACTGCAGTGCTCAGTCACTCAATGGTGCAACCCAAGGCCAAGGTTCATCATCATTCGTTTCTGTCCGTTCCCTTGTTTTCTTCCTCTGTATGTCAGGGAGGAGTCGGGTCATCCGGTTCTCATCTTTCTCTCTCTGACAGTCTTTTCCTTACTGCCAGTAAAGATAATTTCCGTTCCAGAAATATGCTTCTTGGGGAGTCTCCAAACCACCAATATCTCTTCACCCCAGGTGATGTTTTTGTGCTGGCCGACAGCGTTTTAAGAGAATGCAGAGGCCTTATCTGTCTTTCACCCAAACTGGCCCTGGGGTTTTAGCCCAGTCTGGTTCTTGCCTTCCTCCTCCAGCCTGTGGCACTGGGCACTCTGTTTTTATTGGGGGCCACACCCGGCGGTGCAGAGGGGTTACTCCTGGCTCTGCGCTCAGGAATTACTCCTGGTGGTGCTCAGGGGACCATATGGAATGCTGGGAATTGAACCCGGGTCAGCCACATGCAAGGTAAGCACCCTCCCTGCTGTGCTATCGCTCCAGCCCCAGCACTCTATTTTTTTTTTTTAAATTCTTTTATTGAATCACTGTGAGATACAGTTATAAAGTTGTTCATGATTGGGTTTTAGTCATTGGATGCTCCAACACCCGTCCCTTCACCAGCGAACATTTCCCACCACCAGTGTCCCCAGTTTTCCTCTTGCCACCACCCCTATCCCCTACTGCCTCTATGGCAGATACTTCTCTCTCTCTCTCTCTCTCTCTCTGTCCCTCTCTCGGTATCTCTGTCTCGGTCTCTCTGTCTCTGTCTCTCTCTCCTTCTGGGCATTATGGCTTGCAATGCAGATACTGAAAGGTTATCACGTATGTCCCTTTACCCTTTACCTACTCTCAGCACTCAGTTCTTGTCCAGAGTGATCATTTCCAACTATCATTGTCATTGTGGTCCCTTCTCTATCCAAAGTGCCTGCCTCTACTTCTGGGCACACTCTTTATGTATGTTTGTTTGTTTGTTTGGACCACAGTGCTCAAGGGCTGTTTCTGGCTCTGTGCTCAGGACTGATTCCTTGGTGACCCCACAGATTTAAACCAGACTGGATGCATGTAAGAAAATATAGCCAGTGTGACCTTAGCCCCTGCGCTGCCTCTCTAGCCCTGGACAAAACTCTTGCCTGTATCTCATTGTCACTTTTAAATCCCACTTTGTTGCTTGTAAGTCATATATCCTGCTCTTTGCTTTAGTTAAATTCTGAGGTGACAGTTTTCCAATTGTGGGCCTATAATCAGACATTACTTTATAAAAAAAAACAACAATATCTATGCTAGGATTAAAATAGAGACTTGTGTCAAGTCTAAGGAGATTTCCCAGAAAAGATGGCTGAGCGCAGGTGGAGAATGTGACTCAGTGCTAGAACAACACGGGCTTTACATGCCTCGGGCCCTGGGTTCAAGTTCTACACTCCACAAAAAGAAAACCAAAAATGATGACAAGGCTTGCGTTGAATTCAAATGGATGAGAGTGCTGAGTTGCTTCATTAAAGGAGAAAGGGAGGAAAGAGAGTATCCTGTCCACACAGCAGATCCTGGCAAGCTCCCTATGGCGTATTCAATATGCCAAAAACAGTAACAATGATGGTTCTCATTCCCCTGACTCTGAAAGAGCCTCCAGTGCAGCACTGTTGGGAAGGACGAGTAAAGAGAAGCTGCCAATACCCCAGGTCTAGGACAAATGGAGACGCTACTGGCGCCCACTCGAGCAAATCAATGAACAAGGGGATGACAGTGGTACAGTTATACAGTGATTGTTATTGTATTTTTTTAAAATTTTATTTTATTGAATCACCATGTGGAAAATTACAATGCTTTCAGGCTTAAGTCTTAGTCATACAATGCTGAAACAACCATCCCTTCACCAGTGCCCAAATCCCACCACCGAAAAAAAAAAACCAAACAAACAAAAAAGCAAAAAAACCACAGTACACCTCCCATCCCGCCCACCCCCACAACCCCCCCCGCCTTGTAATTGATAAATTTCACTTTACTTTCTATTTACTTTGGTTACATTCAATATTTCAACACAAACCTCACCATTATTGTTAGGAGCACCCCACTAGAGTCAGACCTGTTGTGAAGAGAAATGTATTTCTGTACTTTAACAACTAAGTCCAGGGAGATTTCCTACGGATATTGGATCATTGCAAGCTTGTAAACCCCATCTGTGGTCGTCATAATATGGCGGTCACCACGCCCTTTATCCCCGGGAAGGGACAGGCGAGAGAGAGAAATGTTTTCTCCTTCTTATGAAAGGATTTTTGTTTGCTTGTTTGGGGGGACTCCTCAGAGAGTGCTTGGGGTAAATTTCCACACTTTGCTTGGGGATTGTTCCCAATGGCGCTAGTGGGGTTGGGTAGTACTGGGGTCAAGCCTTCACCTCCTGTCTTCCAAGCACGTGTGCCCGGCCTTCCTGCTGTCTCTCTGGCCCTATGAAGGATTCTTGACTCTCTCAGTGTCTGTGTTGCAAGCCATCGTGCCCCAAAGTAGAGAGTATGGGGAATATTGCCTTGGAGGCAGGGGGAGGGTGGGAAAGGGGGGGTATACCCGGGATATTGGCGGTGGGGAATGTGCACTGGTGGAGGGATGGGTGTTTGATCATTGTGTGATTGTAACCCAAACATGAAAGCTTGTAACTATTTCACAGTGATTCAATAAAATTAAAAAAAAAAAAGGATTTTGACAGTGATGGAGTGTTGGAACCTCTAAACCCACAATATTCAAAGGTTAATAGTCTCAGCTCAGTGACTTAAATTTTTTTTTATATTATAGACATGCATTCTCTTTTTTAGAAATTTTTTTTATTAGTGAATCACCGTGAGCTACAGTTACAAACTTTCGTGCTTGTGTTTCAGTCATACAATGATCGAGTGCCCATCCCTCCACCAGTGCCCATTCTCCACCGCCAACGGTCCCAGCATCCTCCCACCATCACCACCATGTAAAAACAATTTTTAAAAAAAAGAATCAATGTAGTTGATTCTGTTTCACAACTTTCCACGTTATTTGATGTTTACTGGTTTCTGATGATGAAAAGTCAAATACTTTCCTGAAAAACCTTCCCAAAAGTAATGGAGGCGGGGGAACAATGAGCCACATTCCAGTGGTCTTACTTTAAGTTGGTTACATGAAATATCCATTTCTCTCCTCCGCTTTTCTCTGGATAACGAAGAGTGTAACTGATGTTACGTTTGTGACAGTTCCAACTCTCTAATAGATCCTAGCATGATTTTCCCCCTCTAGTTTAGACTCACACCAAACACACATGTCAGGGCATTTGGGCCCCATGTGACCCCTTCTCTTTTAAAGACAGACTTTTTCTGCTTTCGAAATTGTTTTTGAAGAGCATGGGTACCAGGAATTAAAGCCACCATGGTACAGGTCAAGTTTGTATTCTACCACCAAGCTGCGTTCTTAGTCCTCATTTGGCTTTTTAAGATCAACCCACGTTCTCCTCTGCCGTCTTAGTGAATGGTACTTAAGAATAGCATATTTCGAATATCCACCGAATTCATTCCTGCTTGTTTTCTGGTATTACTAATGTGGGTTAAGAAACTTTATTTCTGGAATGTTTGATTTATTGCACTCCTTTCTAAGTCTTTTCAGATGAAATGAATTCCTGTGTTACTTTCCCATAGTGAAACATGTTTCTTTTCCGTGTACTTTTTAAAAATATTTTTGAAAATGGGTGTGTGTGTGTGTGTGTGTGTAAAACAGACACACACTCACATACCCCTTTTGTTTTGGTCAGGTTTCTTTCTGAGAGAGGTTTTCCAGATGAGATCATATAAGTTAGGGCTGGAGAGACCACAGTGGGTAGGCGTTTGCCTGGCATGTAGCCTACCCTGGCATTTCATATTGTTCCCCACGCACTAAGGAGTGATTCTTTAGTGCAGAGTCAGGAATAATTCCTGAGCATCGATGGGTTTTTCTCTGCTCCCCCCCCCAAAGAAAGAAATCATGCAGGTTAAACCTTTTACAAATGTTCAAGTGGTAGAGGTCTTGCATGAATAATTCAAGCTACCATTCAGTTGGTTCCCTTACACTTCTTTTCTCTTTTTCTTTCCACTTTTTTGGGTCACACCTGGTGATGCTCAGGGGTTACTCCCAGCTGTGCGATTTTTGATTTCTGATATTTTAGTAATAAGTCTGGAGCCGGGGGCTGGAGCGATAGCACAGCGGGTAGAGCATTTGCCTTGCACGAGGCCAGCCCGGGTTTGATTCCCAGCATCCCATATGGTTCCCTGAGCACCACCAGGAGTGGTTCCTGAGTGCAGAGCCAGGAGTAACCACTGTGCATTGTCAGGTGTGACCCAAAAAGCAAAAAAAAAAAAAAAAAAAGTCTGGAGCCGTTCGTGGGTGGCGAGTCTGGGGCAACTTGAGGCCTCATCAGGTCGAGGAGAAGGGCTGGTTCCACCTCCCATCCCGTGAGGCCCCGCGTGTCTCATCACTGCAGTCTCGTACCTGACTGTCCAATAGGCTCTGAAAGATGGTGGCCACCACACAACTGGAGAGGGGACTGAGGGGGAAGGCTGAAGGGACAAACCCCTTCGGGGTGGCATGGTGCCGTAGTTCAATGCACAGTCCAGATGCATTTCTGCCAAAAGCTGCTGGCTTCCAAGATTGGTTTGTGTGCCTCTGGGATCATGGCCGTTCAGGAGCCAGAGGAGCCATTTGTGGGCGACAGCTCGGGGATTTGTCAGGGCGGGGAGAAGGGCCGGTTCCACCTCCCATCCCGTGAGGCCCTGGGTGTCTTGTCACTGCAGTCTCTCATGAAAGATTTTTGATGAACCAGTTCAGGGTTGCTTTTAAGGTAGACTTTACATGTCTACAAGCTAGGTCTCTGAATCTTTATGTATTACTCAATGCAAAGAGAATTTTGAAGCCAATTTTAAAAGAGAAAAAGAGCAGTGTCAAGCATGTTTCAAGATTTTTCTTTCAGTGAAGTCTATACAATACATAAAATTCCTAAATATATCTTTTTTTTTTCAAAAACA
This sequence comes from Sorex araneus, assembly GCF_027595985.1. Classification (NCBI taxonomy): domain Eukaryota; kingdom Metazoa; phylum Chordata; class Mammalia; order Eulipotyphla; family Soricidae; genus Sorex; species Sorex araneus. The sequence continues at coordinate 11,340,459 of NC_073303.1, forward strand.
AAAATGGTTACCCAGAGTTATAGCATTCTCTAGAGAGAAACTTGCAACTATGCTGTTTCTATGATTTTATAAACCATGACCCAGACATTGGGCTCACTGTGCTCTGTAAAATGAGTAGAAATGTGGAGAAGGAAAGGCACCTCCTTATGTTTTGGGTTTTGGGTCACGTCCAGTGGTGATTTGCTTGTGGGTTCATTCTTGGTGGTGGTCAGGGGACCACATGTGATGCCAGGAATGGAATTTTATTTACTTTCGTTTTTTGGGCCACACTCAACTGTGCTCAGGGATCACTCCTGGTGTTACGTGGAGGACACTGTGGAGGTGGGGATAGAGCCTGGGTCTGCCTCATGCACAGCAGGTGCCTTAACTTCTGCTCTGCCTCTCTGGCCCTATTATCCAGATTTTTAAAATGTAGCAATCTTCGAACCCTCTGCGTCTATCATTTTCAGTTAAGACTGAATTGCAAACAGTCAGATTGGTCCGGTGCTTTGGTCTGTGCTCCAGTTGCAGAACTCCGAGCTGACACATGTTGTGAACCACATGAGATAGAGTTTCCTCAAGTAAAACTTGGGGAATCTTGGATGCAGGTCCTTGTATAAAGGGCATAAAGGGCAGTGCTTCACGCAGAAGCAGCAGGCTAAAGGTTATCACCAAAACTGTAAGGTTGGAATTTCCAAATACGACAAACATGAAAGAGAATGCATTTCCTTCCTTCCTTCCTTCCTTCCTTCCTTCCTTCCTTCCTTCCTTCCTTCCTTCCTTCCTTCCTTCCTTCCTTCCTTCCTTCCTTCCTTCCTTCCTTCCTTCCTTTCTTCCTTCCTTCCTTCCTTCCTTCCTTCCTTCCTTCCTTCCTTCCTTTCCTTCTTTCTTTCTCTCTCTCTTTCTATGTTTCTTTCTTTCCTCCCTTCCTTCTTCCCTCCCTTCCTCCCTCCTCCCCTCCCTCCCACCTTTCTTTTCTTTTCTTTCTTTTTTTTTCTTTTTGGGTCACACCCAGCGATGCACAGGGGTTACTCCTGGCTCATGGACTCAGGAATTACCCCCTGTCAGTGCTCAGGGAACCATATTGAATGCTGGGAATCAAACCCGGGTTGGCCACACTCGAGGCAAACACCCTACCCGCTGTGCTATTTCTCCAGCCCCTCTTTCTTTCTTTCTTTCTTTCTTTCTTTCTTTCTTTCTTTCTTTCTTTCTTTCTTTCTTTCTTTCTTTCTTTCTTTCTTTCTTTCTTTCTTTCTTTCTTTCTTTCTTTCTTTCTTTCTTTCTTTCTTGCCAAAAACAGTAACAAGTCTCACAATGGAGACGTTACTTGTGCCCGCTTGAGCAACTCGATGAACAATGGGAGGACAGTGCTACAGTGCTGCTATCTCTCCCATCCCCCTTCGTTTTTTTGTTATGACGGCACAGCATGGGATGGGGCATGCAGTGGTGGGCATCAAAACAAGACTTGGGCTCTAGCTCTTGAGTCACATCTCCGACCTAGCGCTTTCCAGAACAAACAGAAACACTGACTGCGCACGACATTAATTATTGGCACATTATTAGAGCAATGTCTGTCTGTCTGTGCATCAGCACTGTGCTTTCGTATTTGTTTCTTCATTTTTCTTTTCGTGTCATTTTCTTTTCTTCCCGTTTTTGCTTTTTGTCCACATAGAGCTGTACTCAAGGCTTACTCCTGGCTCTGTGCCCAGGGATCACTCCTGCTGGGATTCCAAGGACCATGGTGGGTGCCAGGGATCGAACCCGCCGCACTATCTCTCTGGCCCGTTTACTCACTTGTCAAACGGCTGGAGCACATGCGCAGTCTAGGTAACAGGCGGCCCAGGACGGTCCGCTGCCCTGCACATTCTCCTCAGTTCCTCTGTGAGTCACCCCGAGCACTGCTCGGGTGTGGCCCTCCCAAAATAAACTCACAAAATAACCCTATTAAGTCAGTGTTTTTGAGTCAATAAAGTTTGCCTTTATTGGGTAAGGCATTCCAGCAGCCGTTTCCTCTCCCGGACGTCCTGGCCAGCATCAAACACTTCTTTGGTCTCCCGTGGACCATCCACCTTGACCTTTCACTTCAAAGGCTCCTTTTTGTGACCGTCATGAGGCAATGCCTCCTCTGAATTTTAGACATATAGTTTGTCCCTCCACATTCTGGATCACGTGGCTCCAGCCAGAAAATTCAGTCCTGTCTGTTGCTTCCAGCATGGCCTGGGTCCAAGGCGGGTTTCCTGATGACATAGGCACTGCCAGCTTCCAAGGCGGGTTTCCTGAAGCCCTGGGCTCTGCCAGCTTCCAAAGCTGGTTTCCGGATGCCCTGGGTGTTGCCAGATTCCAAGACTGGTTTTCTGAGCTTGCCTGTTTCAGAGAAGTTTCAGAGCTCTCCTTTTTGTCACACGTCTTTCTTGCCAGAAAATAGAGTTGATTAATCCCCCAGGACGACCCCAAACGTTTCTTTTCCCCGTTCTAAATTACGGCCCATGAAAGTGCTGTGGAGAGAGGCTGTGGGCCAGAAAGACCCAGAGGTGGAGACTGCAGAAAGAGCAAATCAGGTTCTCGCCTGAGCACAATTCAAGGCAAGTAGGAGACGAGACAGAGCAAGAAAGGCCCCGCTTTGCTTGTTTGGTTTTTGTTCAGGGGCCGAACGCCGCGATGCTCAGAGTCACTTCTGACTTGGGGACTAGGGACTGCTCCAGGCATTGCTCAAGCGTGCTGAAAATCCAACCCGGGTCAGCAAGGCAAACGCCCTACATGCTTACTATCCTTCTGGGCCAAGGTTTATTTTTTTGCACCCATCTACTCCCTGCCCTAAAGACAGTCAGATCTACTGCTTTCAGCCCCAACTTCCAGCCAAGGCCTGGACTTCGTACCCTCCCCCTGTACGAATAAGGAAATTCACACATTTGCTTCAGCAAAGAGGGCATAAAGATGGTTAAGAGGCATATAAGGAAAAAAAATTACTCAACACTCTCAGGGAAATGCAGATCAAAATGACAGTGAGGTGATATCTCACACCAGCCAGCAGGGTTGCTCCGCCCAGGGCTGGAGGCAGTGTGGCCAAAGGGGGCCTTTCATCCACGGCTGGGGGAAGGGCTTCTTGTTTTAGCCCGCAAAAGCTAAGAATAAAACTTCCATTTGACCCTGCAATTCCACTCCAGGAACACAAAACATTCATCAGAAAGAACATCTGAGATCATTGTAGCATTGCCTCTGGGAGCCAGGATCTGGGAAGGAGCCAGATGCTCAATAATTGACCAGCGTTTCTGCCTCTATTTGAAGTTACCTGAGCTTGAATTGCTCAGGTGAGAACAGGGATGACCCAAAGCAGGAAGTTCAGACACTTCCTTTCACAAACATGCTTTTCATAAAATACAAAGAAAGTCTATACCTGCTTTTTTTTTTTTTTTAAAGTGGGGCCAGAGATTCCTAAACGCTCCCCTCCCCCAAGGGTCCTGGGGGCCCAGAGTTACTTGGTCACCTGCACTGATGTGATAATACTTGGGCCCAGTGGTGCTGGAGGGAGTCAAGTGATGCCTGGGATCAAACTAGGGGTCTTGTGCATGTGAGGTGTGTACCACTGACTCTTGACTTATTTCCCCCGCCTCAAAGTAATTGCTTTTTTTTTTTTTTTTCAGTCATGGGGCTGGCAGGTGGAACCCAGGACTGTATGTGTGAAAGGCAAATGCTCTACTACAAAGTCACTTTTTTTGGGGGGGGTTGAGGTTACACCTGCAGATGCTAGGGGGTTACTCCTGGCTCTGTACTCAGGAATTACTTCTGGGGGTGCCTGGGGGACATATGGGATGCCGGGGATCGAACTCAGTTGGCTGCGTGCAAGGCAGACGCCCTCCCTGCTGTAACTATCACTCTGGCCCTGGAGTTATATTTTGTCCCCCAAAGTAATTGCTTCTTATTATTTCATTTATTCTTCTGTAAGATGTTAACTTTATTTTTAAAAATTTATTTATTTTATTGAATCACCATGTGGAAAGTTACAAAGCTTTCAGGCTTATGTCTTAGTTATACAATGCTCAAACACCCGTCCCTTCACCAGTGTCCATATTCCACCACCAAAAACCCCAGTGTACCTCCCACCCCCCACCACCCCCCGCCCCTGCCTGTGTAGCTGATAAATTTCACTTCATTTTCTCTTTACCTTGATTACATTCCATATCTTAGCACAAAACTCACTATTGTTGTTGGAGTTTCCCCCAAAAAAACAGCGTCCGCCATCTTATAAGGACCATTAAGGAGGTACAAACTTGGAGGCTCGGGAAAAAAAAAAAAAGAAGAGGTATGAACTTGCAACAGTAGGATGCTCGGGTGATTTCGGGACAGGGGCGATACCGGCGTGCTCTCCGCCACCCGGGTGGCCGCACGTGTGTGCGGCCGCTCTGCTGCTGATCGACCATGATCCGGAGGCCAGCCAGACTACTTTTGGTACTAGCAGCTTCTTACAGAAATGTCTCTAGACTGTGAACTAAGCCATAGCCCCATGCTACCCCAAGAAGGGAAATGATGCAATTTCTGACATAAATCTCCCTGGACTTAATTACTAAAATACTAAAATACAGAAATCCCAAACTTCATATCTCTTCATTCTCAGCAATGGAAAACTAATTATCAAATGCTTCCTTTTCAGCAGGGCTGTTTTTTTTTTTGGAAACTCCAAGATTTTTTATTTTTTATTTGAGCCACAGTGAGTTGTGGTTAGGATTTACTCCAGTTTCTGTGTTCAGAGATCACTCCTGGTAGTGCCAGGGGTATCGATCATATCCTGGGACTCAAACCAGGGTCAGCTGCATGCAAGGCAAGACTTAACCCCTATGAGCCCTCCTAGCCCTTCCCCCTCCTTTAAAAAATTTTGGCTTTTTTGGTCACACCTGACGATTCTCAGAGGTTACTTCTGGCTCTGCACTCAGGAATTTCTCCTGTGGTGCTCGGGGGACCATATAGTATGCTGGGGATCAAACCCAGGTCAGCTACATGCAAGGCAAATGCCCTACCCACTGTACTACTGCTCTCGCCCAACTGGTTTTTTTTTAAAAATTTATTTATTTTTAATTAGTGAATCACCGTGAGGGTACAGTTACAGATTTATACACCCAACTATTTTGTTTTAGCCCACATCTTTTGCTACTTTTTTATGGTTGGGGGTGACTCACAGTCAGTGCTCAGTGGATCATGTGGTGCCAGGAAATGGAGTCAGGTTTCCCACATACAAAGCACACACTCAATCCTGTCAACTCTCTCTGGTCCCAGGGATAGTTTTTTAAACAAACATACAGGGACTTACACATCGAAAGAAAGGTTGATCCTATCAAAATGATAACCTCAGAGGTCACTGAGTTGTTTTGTTATTTCTCATATTTCTGAAACTCATTCTTAAGTTTTTCCCCCCACATCTAAAGTCTGATTTTTCTCAATAAATATGTTCTGAATGTCTAGCATGCTACTGGCTTTAGGATAAATATTGTTAACTAAGAAATCATGGTTTTCAAACTACCAGGTTCAGAATAGACAGATACATAACTTTAAGAAGCAAGAAATTGGGCAGGAGAGATAGTACAAGGGTTAAGGGGCATGTTTTACACCTGCTGATTCTGTTTTGATCTCTGGCATTACGTATGATTCCCCGAGCACTGACAAGAATGACTCCTGAGCACAGAACCAAACGTAAGCCCTGAACACAGCAAGGTCTGTTCAGCCTTGCGCCCACCCCCTCAAAAGTGCAAAAGATCCTGATAATTCTTAAATAATCAATTTTTAGGACTATTTAAAATTTGTAGAAAATTCTTCACAGCATTCAAAAAACACCAACAAAGTGATGTATTTTTCTTTTTTCTTTTTTGGGTGACACCCAGTGATACTCAGGGTTTATTTATTCTTGGCTTTGCACTCAGGAATTACTCCTGACAGTGCTTGGGGGACCCTATGGGATGCTGGGGATTGAACTTGGGTTGGCTGCCTGCAAGGCAAATGCCCTACCTGCTGTACTATCACTCCAGCCCCTAGAGTGACGTCTTTTAGGAGTGTGCCAACCTGTACCTTCTAGATAGTGGAATAAATAAAAGAAATCAAAGTTTTTAGGAGAAATAACTGGCCTGGTGTCTGGTGCAGAAAATATATAAGATAAATATAGAACATCTTGTCATATAAGAGGCAAGGAGCTTTCACTGCTATTGGGACCATCTCAAAATGACTCATGAAAACTAATTTGAATAGGTAGCCACTTATGTAGATGGGATGATTTGAACACTAATATGAATAATAACTGGGGTGGATTACAGCTTTTTAAGCACTTTAACTCAATGAGTTCATAATGATCCTAAAATGAAATAGGCTGATGGGGCAAAAGCATGTATTTATTATTCCCTTCCCTCTACAAACTACACAACTGCACAACTAAGAATCAGATAAAGGAAAATAAATCTTACAAATGGATTACATTTTATGTTTGAAAAAAATGAGTAATAGAGTTTGATGTCTTGCAAACCCCTAGTGAAAGAGGAGGATCACAGTAATTAACTTTAGGGCTTGCAAATGCCACTGAAATAGAGTTTGACATCATGAGTGTCCCAAGAGAAGAAACAAAGCATTATCTATGCAAATCTTTTGTAGAACAAATTAAAACTGAATCTGCAAATGTCTAGAGCCCACAGAAGCAAACTTATCTCACAGGGATGGAGTCTGCAAAATCTGCATGGTATAAAATTCTGAGGACTAAATGACTTCTACATATACATTTTAAGGGGAAAAGAATAAAAGAGGGTATATTAATGAATACCTAAGATATTTATCAATGCAGGGCTGGAGCTATAACAGTGGGTAGGGCATTTGCTTCGCATGCAGCCGACCCGGGTTCGATTACCAGCATCCCATCTGGTCCCCATAGCACTGCTAAGAGTAATACCTGAGTGCATGAGCCAGGAATAACCCCTGTGCATCGCTGGGTGTGACCCAAAAAGCAAAAATAAATAAATAAAATAAAATATTTATCCATCATAGTGTAGAAAGCTTATTTAAGTCTTGATTTTGTTGTTGTTGTTGTCTGTGTCTTGGGCCACACCTGACAATGCCAAAGGCTGGCTTCTGGCTCTGCACTCAGGAATTACTCCTGGTGGTACTCGGGGGACCTTATGAGATGCTGAGGATCGAACCTGGGTCAGCTGCATGCAAGGCAAACATCCTACCTGCTATCTGTCTCTCCAGCCCCTTGGTCCTGACTTTTTTGGGTCATACCTGGAGATGCTCAGGGGTCACTCCTGGCTCTGTGCTCAAAAATTACTTTTGTTTATGCTCAGGGGACCATATGGGATGCCAAGGATGAAACCTGGGTCATCTGTGTCTGAGGCAAATGGCCTACCAGCTGTATTATTGCTCCAGCCAAATGGTCCTGAACTTATTTATATATATGTATATTTTTCCATAAAAGTAATTCACAATAGTTCATTACAGATAATATTCAAACACCAACCCCACCATTGAACACTTTCTCACCACAATAAAAGGGAAGTGTGTGAAGGTTGTTGTATTTCATTCTGGAGCCACTTAAGCCCGTAGATAAGAGAATACAAGCAAGTATGTTAAAACCAAACAAATGTGTGCTACTTCTGATAAGTAAGTGAGATATAGTGTAAGAGGCCAGGAAATTCTGCATTGGTCACCTCCAGGAGCTTTAGTTTAGAGTCCCTGGGTCTTTTTTTTTTTTCTTTTTGGGTCTCACCCGGCGATGTACAGGGCTTATTCCTGGCTCATGCATTCAGGAATTACTCCTGGCGGTGCTTTGGGGACCATATGGGATGCTGGGAATTGAACCTGGGTCGGCCACATGCAAGGCAAACGCCGTACCCGCGGTGCTATTGCTCCAGCCCCCGAGTCCCTGGGTCTTGACCGTTGATGAGATTACATGGCTCCGGGGGCAGCTTGTGGGTGTGACTGCCAAGCTACTGGAAAACTAGGGAACCGGGGGAGGAGCCCAGTCCTGATCTGAGCAAGCTTGGAGATCTCAGTCATGGGTTCCCGCATACCTGTTTTTCTTTTGCTGGTCCTCTCGGGTGAGGTTCATCCCCTCTTGGGTGAGGCTCGTCCAAGCATGTGGAGAGTGGCCTTGAGCATGGCAGTGGTTGGGTTCTGGAGGTTTTCGGCTGCTGGAGTTCTACTTGGGGCGGGGAGGGAAACTCAACCCAACCCCCTCTGAGGTGCCCCGATTGAAGACAGCCTGGCGTAGGGTCAGGACATTCTTCAGTGTTCTCTTCTGGGAGCTTTAGTTTATAGTCTCTGGATCTTGGCCATTGGTGAGATTTCATGGCGCTGGGGGCAGTTTATGGGTGTGACTGCCAAGCTACTGGAAAACTGGGGAGCTGGGGAGAGGAGGCCCAGTCCCAATCCAAGCGAGCTTGGAGATCTCAGTCACAGGTTCCTGTGATCCTGAATTTCTTAATGTAAAAGACATTCATTCATGACAGTTCAATAAGAAGCAATTGGATATTTACAAACTGGATATTTAAGAATATTAAGAAATGTTTTCAGAGTCACCTTCGCATATAGTTTTATTTCTTAAAAAAAAAAAAGATTCATATGTAAACATGGCTGATCTCCAAGGCTGTTTCAGATGGTACCAGGTTGAGGGGAGTGGATGGAAGTTTGAGTCGGGCCATGGCATGGCTGCAGCTACTGGCCTGGAAAGGGGGACACACGAAGTCTTTTTATTATTTTGCCTACTGGCACATATGTTTGAAATTTCCCTGTAGTAGAAAAGTTAGAAAATAAGAGAGTCATCATTTTTAGTAACTATTTAGGGTTAACTAACAAGGGGAAGACCATGGATCAAGTTATGTATAATATTTTATAATGTTCAGAAGGATAAATACAAATTGTTACCAGCAGTGCTACTAAGGTAGAATGACAGGGATGGATTTCACCTCGGATAAGGTTATAAGTTTTTTCCTGACAATGAATTTACATGTGCTAAATTTTTAAGCAAATATGTTTATCCTAGCTCAGATAGTTCACAAGTATTGAATTTTATAAAGCAATACAAAACATTTTAACAATAAGAATCACTGAAATTGGGGCTGGAGCAATAGCACAGCGGATAGGGTATTTGCTTTGCGTGCGGCCCACCCAGGTTCGATTCCCAGCATCCCATATGGTCCCTTGAGCACCGCCAGGAGTAATTCCTGAATGCAGAGCCAGGAGTAACCCCTGTGCATCGCTGGGTGTGACCAAAAGAGGAAAAAATCACTGAAATTAAAAATATCACGTTTTGTCATAAAATTATATTTTTTGTATATATTTTTAAAAGTGGCTCTTCCCAGGGGTGGAGTCAGGGCCTTGGACATTTGGCATGCACTCTGCCACTTGAATTATTTCCCTGACAGTGTGTGTGTTGTGTGTGTGTGTGTGTGTTTACCAAAGTCTCCATTAGATACATAATCAAATGAGAGTGGAGACAAGATAAATCAAGCCAAGACCAGAAGTGCTTCCGATCCATCAGAGGCTCTATGATTCAGTTAGCTGTCTGAGCAGACTCATCAGTGATCTGGACCCTATCGAACAAACCAAGAGGAAAAAAATGTATTTATGCTTGCTTGGGCATCTGCAATATTTAATGTTTGCTCATAGTAGGCTAAGAAAGCAGACAATTTAATTTAAGCCTTTTTACCAGGAACCCTCTTTGTTTTTGTAACATGTCTTTAAATATGTTACCCTGGGAGCCTGAGAGATCGGGCGGAGGGTGAAGCACTCGCACTGACTCCAGATCCCATCCTGAGCACCACATATGGCCCCCCCAGTACCATCAGGGGTCACTCATGAGCACAGTCAGGAATAGGCCCTGAGCACCACTGGGTGAGCTCCCTCCCCACCTCCCAAGCCTAGAGACCATTGGTTAATTCAGTTTATCTTGAGGTAGCAGGCTAAAGCATTTGATGGTAAATGTTTTAGAGTCTATTTTCTGCAGAACACACAGCAAGCACATAGGATAATTGCTAAGTAGGCATACTTAGGATGCTGCAGGCAAAATTATGACCATAACAACCTTTTCTTTTTCCAAAACAAATGTGTGATGTGCCTACTGTGTGCCACTCATTGTTGTAAGCATGATGGAGATAGAGAGGAACAAAGCAGAATTCCTTCTGGAGCTTATCTTTTGAGAAATGCACAATGAAAATCACATATAAAAAGACACAATAGAGGGGCTGGAGCAATAGTACAGCAGGTAGGGCATTTGCCTTGCATGCGGTCAACCCAGGTTCGATTCCCAGCATCCCATATGGTCCCCTGAGCACCACTAGGAGTAATTTCTGAGTGCAAAGCCAGGAGTAACCCCTGTGCATCGCCAGGTGTGACCCAACAACCAAAAAATACCAAAACAAAACAAGAACACAATAGAATGTCAAATCTGAAGATAAATCTGAAGGGCACGCAGATAGTTGTGACATTGCTGTTAATGAGACTTATTGAAGTCCACTGGGTAGCAAACACAGTAGGAGCGTCACAGTAATGAACACACAGCCCACAACCAAGGAAGAATAGAGTCCTGCTTCACAGCTGCGTGTCTGGGAAATGAGGCCTAAAACAAATGACAATCTTTAGCGAGTAAGAGGAGCAGGTAAATTTGAATGCTCTTTCTCTTGCAATTCTAAATCTTAGGATCTTTTTTGTTTGGGGGTTACATCCTGCAGTACTCAGGGGTTACTCCCAGGTCTGTACTTGGGGGATGCTCCAGACAGTCTGTACTTGGGGGACTGTGAAATGCTAGAGAGGTGCGGGGTTGAGCACATACAGGGCAAATGCCTGCACTGTCTCTCTGGACCTAACCCTAAGGATCTAACCAGTTTGGCAGTACACAATAGAAAGAAGAAGTCATGATAGTACCTAGTGTATAATCTTTTTTTGAGGAACAATGCTTACTGTACCTGAGTCTCACTTTCCTAATCTGTAGCACTGTAGCACTGTCATCCCGTTGTTCATCGATTTGCTCGAGCGGGTACCAGTAACGTCTCCATTGTGAGACTTGTTGTTACTGTTTTTGGCATATTGAATATGCTATTGTAGCTTGCCAGGCTCTGCCGTGTGGGCAGGATACTCTCAATAGCTTGCTGGGATCTTTGAGAGGGACGGAGGAATCAAACCCAGGTCAGCCACGTGCAAGGCAAAAGCCCTACCAGCTGTGCTGTTGCTCCAGTCCAATCTGGAATGGATCCCTAACATTACAGATTCCTAATCTGTAACGGAAAGATTATAGTAGTACCTACTACATCCCACTGTTGTTAGGATTCCGTGATAAAGTATGTATAAATTAGTAAGAACATGCCTGGCTTGCCAGAAGTACTCAATGCCTGTTACATTGTCAAATGATTATGCCATATAGCTAGAGCTTGGAGGGCTTTCTCAGTGCAGGTGGCATATAATATGTAGACTTTATTATTATTTTTTATTTTATAAAGTAGTTCACAATATTTGATTACATTTAATATTCAAACACCAATCCTACCACCATGACACCTTCCCACCACCCGTATGTAGACGTTAGACACTTGGAGAAAGTTTGAGGGAAGGTATTTGGCAGGCAATCAAACCTCAGTGCCATCTACTTCCAATTTGCCCTAAGCCCTGGACATAAGAAGTGAAGTGAAGAAAGAAGAGGCCCATTCCCACTCTAAGCGAGCTTGGAGATTTCAGTCACAAGTCCCGCATACCTGGGTTCTACTGCTGATTCACTCTTGGGTGAGGCTCGTCCAAACCTGTGGGGAGTAGCCATGAACATGGCAGCGATTTAATTCTGGAAGTTTTTGGCTACTGGGGCTTTGTTGGGGTGGGGAGGGAAACTCACCTGTCTTCTCTGAGTTGGCTCCGTGAAGACAGCCTGGTGCGGGGTCTGGAGGTTTCTCTAAGGCGTGTAGTTCTATGTTGCTCTCTTCCGAGAGCTATTTCTCCAAGTCTCTAGTATTTACTTCTGTATGACTTATAACCTATTATATTTTGAGATTTTTGGGGTGTGTGTGTGAAATACCTGGTTGAGCTCAGGGATCTTTCCTGGTCAGGTTCGGGGGACCATATGGGATGCCAGAGATCAAACCTGGGTTGGCCGCATACAAAGCAAGTGCCCTACTCATTAGACTGTATCTTCTGCCTTTCTATGATTTATTTTTAGCAAATATTATAAGAATATCATACGAGCCTGGCAAGCTACCCATGTCGTATTCAATATGCCCCAAAAGAGTAACAATAATGGGCATCATTCCCCTGACCCTGAATGCGACAGGGACGAATGGAGATGTTATTGACGCCTGCTTGAGCAAATTGATGAGCAACAGGAAGACAGTGATACAGTGATTATACAAATACATATTTCTTTCCAGCAATACATTTTGGCTTTGGTTCTGAGCTAGCTTTGAATCATGACATACAAAATTCTATCTCCATGTGATATGCCATTGAACTTTGTTGAGATAAAACCTGTGTATGATTAATACTTGTTTATAACACATTAATAATTGTTTATAAAAAATATAATATGTATTTTTGTAGTATGGGCTGGAGTGGTAGCACAGCAGGTAGCGCATTTGCCTTGCACATGGCTGACCCGGGTTCAATTCCTCTGTCCCTCTTGGAGAGCCCGGCAAGCTACCGAGAGTATCCCACCCGCATGGCAGAGCCTCGCAAGCCCCCCGTGGTGTATTCGATATGCCAAAAACAGTAACAAGTCTCACAATGGAGAAGTTACTGGTGTCCGATTGAGCAAATCGATGAACAACTGGACAACAGTGCTACAGTCATTTGTTACAGATATTATATATTGTTTCAAAAATCTGAGGGAGGAAGGCAAGGTTTATCCCAGACTCAACCATGAGGATTTGACATAACTACTGTCACAAATGGGTGAGGTTTTATCCAGGATCCATCATACACAAAGGTTACTAACATAATCTCTGACACGTACACAATCAGTTGCAGCTGTGACCAATATAATTTGTTTGAAGTTCCATGCACATTTATTTATTTATATATTTTTTAATTAATTAATTTATTTTTAATTCGTGAATCACCATGAGGGCACATTTACAGATTTATACACTTTTGTGCTTATGCTTCCCTCATACAAAGTTCGGGAACCCATCCCTTCACCAGTGCCCATTCTCCACCACCAGTAAACCCAGCATCCCTCCCACCCTCCCCGATCCCATCTCCCCCCACCCCGCCCTGCCACTGTGGCAGGGCATTCCCTTCTGTTCTCTCTCTCTAATTAGCTGTTGTGGTTTGCAATAAAGGTGTTGAGTGGCCACTGTGCTCAGTCTCTAGCCCTCATTCAGCCCGCAACTCCCTTCCCCCGCATGGCCTTCGACTACATTATAGTTGGTGATCCCTTCTCACCATGCAGACATTTATTAATTGTTAGTGTGACCTTAAATTCTGTTCCTGCTCCAACAGGAACAGAATAAGATTTGCTCACTTTCTTGATTTGTGTTAAGCAAGAGAGCTTTGTGATTTTGTGATTTCTGATCTCTTCATCCTTGTCAGGCTCCTACAATGAATCATTGAAAGACCTGCCTCTCATTTCCTGATTCTGCCTCTAATTTTCCTTCTTCAATATGACAAAGAAACATGATGTAACATGTTCATTGTGACATTCAGACCCTTTTAATCTTTATTAATTCATTTGTGTGCGGGGCGGGGGGACTGGAGCTATAGCACAGCAGTTAGGGCATTTGCCTTGCATATGGCCGACCTGAGTTCTATTCTTCCGTCCCTCTCGGAGAGCCCGGCAAGCTGAGAGTATTCCACCCACCCAGCAGAGCCTGGAGAGCTACCCGTGGTGTATTCGATATGCCAAGAACAGTAACAACATGTCTCACAATGGAGATGTTACTAGTGCCCGCTCGAGCAAATCGATGAACAACGGGAGGACAGTGCAGTGATGCACTGTGTGTGCCACTGTATGGGAGGAGGAGGGCTGGGCCACACTCAGTGGTGCTTCAGAGGACGATGAGGTACCAGGGATTGATCTCAGACCTCCCACATCCAAACATGTGCTCTAGCTCTTTGTCCTAACTCTCCATATCCTTACTAATTTTAAGATACATTTTACTTATTTTCTTTTTAATAATTTTATTTTTCTTTTTATAAAATTGCTCAGAATGTTACATTTAATATTCCAACACCAATTCCACCACCATATTTTAAATGTTTCCACCCTGACCCCCAAACTCTGACCCCAAAGCAGGACCTAAATTATTTTATATTGCATGTTATAAATAATCCACTAAAAATGATCCAAAAAAAATCTCCTTAGAGGAAAGTGTGTTAAGATTGTTGCATTTCATCCTCGAGCCATTAATCCCTTGTATGAGAGATTAGTAACACGATATTGAAGGTTGAGCCTTGTGTGCTTATATAAAGCAAACACATTCTCCCCGAAATGGGTTGCCTTCTAATTTGCACCCCATAAAATGTGGTGTGGTACTCTTGGTACATAAGATACATTTTAATTTGCTTACTTTATCAGTTATTGGGAAGGTACTTAGAAATCTGTTATAATTTTGAATTTGCTTCTTACTCCTTGCAGTTTATCAATATATTTTGACCTTCCTTTATTTTGGGGGGACGGGGGCATACCTGGTGGTACTCAGGGTTTTGTCCTGTCTCTATGCTCAGAGATCACTCCTGGTGGTGATCAGGGACCATATGGGATACTGGGGATCGAACCCAGGTTACTTGTATGCAAGGCCAGAATTCTATCCATTGTGCTATCTCTCCTGCTCCTTGGACTTTTAATGCATATAAACTGAAAACTGTTCATTCTGATGAATTGAATCTTTTATGTTATGAAATGACTATCTCTTGCCATGTTTATTGGTTAAAAGTGCTATACTGTGAATATGACTATATTAGTAGCATAAGGATTTTCCAGGTGCCTTTCTATATACATATATTTTTTTAAATTTTTATTATATCACCATGTGGAAAGTTACAAAGTTTTCAGGTTTATGTCTCAGTTATACAATATTCAAACACCATCCCTTCACCAGTGCCCATATTCCACCACCAAAATCCTCAGTATACCCCCGCCCCCGCCCCCACCCCCAACTGTATAACTGATGAATTTCACTTCATTTTCTCTTTACCTTGATTACGTTCCATATTGCAAAACAAAACTCACTATTGTTGTTGGAGTTTCCCCCCAAGAAAGACAGCCCTACTAAGGAAGCATTTGATAATTGGTTTTCCATTAAAAGATTGTATGTTTTCAGATGTGTTCCAGTCCCACACCCGGAGCCGTGTTAGTTGCTGCTCAGTGTCGCCAGGGCTCCATCTGGAGAAGGTGTACCGGCTGTACCTCCTCCGTCTGGGTCCCCGGTGTTGTTGGCCCGGTTTCGGGTCCAGAGCATTTCTCCGGTCACGTTGCTCACCAGACTGCCTGGCCTCTTCTCTGTTGAATGTGGCAAGATGGCGCCGAGGGTGGGTCGAGGGCGTGACTTCCGGCGGCCAGGGCCATTTGGAGTTTGGGCTTCTATATACGTATTATAGATGCATAAAGAGACATAAACATCAGGTCTTTTGCATAGAATGCTGAATAAATCATAATATTATGGGCTTTACAATTTAGTCCATTGTTTTTGCTGGTCTCTGTTTAATGTGTTTTGACTCTAATTATTTTGGACTTCGAGCTTCCCGTGCTTTGGAATTTTACCTTCTGAGGTTATATTTAACAGGAGTTCCACAGAGAGGATTTTCGTTTGCTTTTTCTAGATTTATGGGAACTATTAGACTAAAACCATTCCAAATGAAATATTCAGAAGACATTGCTCTCATTCTCCTAATGGAGTGTGAATTCTAGCTAAAAAATTCATGAAGGGCAGGTTCTATTTTTTTCTCCCTCCTTTCCGCTTAGTATTAAAATTTGAGCTAATTTATTTTTTTTAAATCCCACTGGAGTTGAAGTAGGAGAAGTGAGGAATTGAGTGACAATACCAAGTTACCTGTAAGTTATCTTGTTTTCTTTTCCTTTTTTTTTCCCGGAATCAAACATGTTTATTCTTCTGCTGTCAAACATCACAACTGCTAGGATTAGTGAAATGAATACACAGTCATGGGGAGGATCGAGAGGCGTTGGTGCGCTGAGCTGTAGCCCTGGGAAGGGTTTGGCTAGGTTTTCCCCAGAAGGCTCTGAGGTTCTTCATACACTCCTAGAAGACAATCTCAAAGTTGGGGTAACTCTCATATTGGGGGTCTCAGATTCTGTTTCTATAGGTCACGAGTCCCATGTAGCTCAAATTTAGCCTTTTCAAGTTTTTAAATTTTTAATTGATTTTTTAAAGAGAGTCATACATGTTTATCTAGCTATTTATTTATTTATTAGTTATTTTTGGTTTGTTGCTCCGGGCTTATTCCTGGCTCTGCTACTCAGGAATCACTCCTTGGTGCTTGGAGAATCATATGGGAAGTCAGTGATCCAAACCACAGATCAACTGCATACAAGACATATGCCCAAGCTGGCTGTACTACGGCTCTGGCTCCAATGTTAACCTTTCAAAAACTTGGAGTGAGTGTGTGTGTGTGTGTGTGTGTGTGTGTGTATGTGTGTGTAGTGATGTAGTGATGTAGTATAGACTGTTGAACTTATACACAGTGCCTGGAAATGAGCCAAGGTTTCCACAGATAAGACCTAAACCTCTCTCCTGTCTCCCCAGCCCCTTGATTAGTTTTTAGATTCCAGCCCCTCGGCTTTCTTTCTTTCATCCCGAGTCCATAGTAAGTGAAATGTGGACAAGTCTTTTGGGCAGCCTCTTGGGCAGTGTGGTTCATGGGCACAGCATGCCTCTTCGTATAGTTCTGCCCTCAACAATCAGAATGGTATCCTTTTTTGTCAGTGGAAGTCACTTCTCCAATGATCTGAAAGATTGTGATCAGTTGTAAGTTTTCTGAAAATGGCTCCTACGGTGGGTGATGGACAGACACAACCCAGGCACACAAACACCACCGATTTGAGATGATTTGGGCATCTGTTGGGCATCTTTTCCCCATTCAGAGATCACTCAGGCACCAACTCCAGGCATAAACTCAGGCATCAACTCCAGGTCTGCACAGCAAGACAAAGTTTTGTTTGCTCCCAGGGATAAAATTATTTGGAGTGGATAGACTGTTGAATTCCTAAGCTAGCTGTTCAGGGCAAACCGCTGGGGTCCCAACTTTTGGGAAAAGATTTTTCTTAGAGCCTTCAAGTTGGGCAGAAGTCTGGGCTCTGTTTCTGGGACCCTGTGAGGTCAGTAATGCAAAAGTCAATGTTACTCTTTGCCCCCATTTCTCCCTCCACACCCATAGGTTAGTCAAACGACTGGTTGTTGTGGTGTTTTTTTCCCCCATACTCATCTACTTCTGGCCTTCATTGAGCTCCTCACTTCAGAATTCCTTTCATTCATGACTGTTCATTAACTGAAGGTTTTTGTGAGATTCTCAGCTAGAGGATTCAACGAAGTGTTCTGGTAGACTCTCTTACAAGAAACAGAATCTAAACTTAGCACCTCAAACTCCATAGGCCTGCTGACTCATATCTTTTTCTTCTCAAGTAATTATATATTTTAGAAAACTACAACTGAAAATGTTTGTCTTTGTAACTAAGGCCCGCCCATGAAAAGAATTTGGAAGGATGAAGGTTTTTAACTCTAAGTATGTAGTAATGATTAGGATAACATGCTTAGCGTGGATCAGGTTTTAAAAACAATACTGCAAGTGTTGAAAAGAATCCCACAGACCACCATCTGTTAACTGAAAACTTTGCATTTTTTATTTTTATCTTTTACTTCTTTCAGTTCATGCTTCTGTCCAGTAGCATTCTCCCAAAGTAAAGTTACACCAACTGTGGAGGGTTGAATGGTCAATCTCCACTCCCAAACCCAAACCCCCAGGACATGTCTACCAAGGATCTCTGAAAGTGACTTTATTTGAAAATTAATTACAGATAGAAATAGATGAAGGATTTTTGTTTGTTTGTTTGGGGGCCAACCCAACAGTGTTCAGGGGCCACTCCTGGTTCTGCACTCAAGAATTACTTCTGGAGGGCTAGAGCTTCTATATGTAAGGGGTGATGGGGATTTAACCCGGGTCTGCTATGTGCAAGACAAATACTCTACCCACTATACTACCACTCTAGCCCCTAGATGAAGGATTTTAATATGAAATCACTCTGGATTATCTGGCTGGGCCTTGAATCCACGCCAAATGCGTTGATAAGAAAAGTATGCAGACAGGAGAGAGGAGAACAAAGAAGGGAAGGAGGATGGATGCTGAAAGTGAGGATAAATCTCCAGGCCAAGCACTGTGCAGAATTGCTCAGCTCACTCCCCAGAAAGAACCATCCTGGCTGATACCTTGGTTTAGACCCCTGGCCTCTAGTGCCATGAGATAATGCATTTATTTCTATTTGTTCTTTTTTCTTACACACTTGGCACAAATATTTATTTTCAAATCTTTGTCAAGAGGCTAGTTTGGAAAGAGGACCGATGAAATAACATTTTCCTGCAATAACATTTATTTTTATTGCTTGTATGACCTTTATACAGGTCTGGAGATTGAGTCTCTCTCTCTCTCCTCTCTCTCTTTCTCTCTCTCTCCCCACTTTTTCTCCTTACCCTGCTGTACTCAGGACTTACTCCTGAGTGCACTCATGGATTGCTCTCATTTCTGCACTGTGTTCAGACTGTACATGAGCCATATAAGGGAGAAATTGGCATCAACTCCGGGTCTGCACAGCAAGAAAAATTTTTGTTTGCTCCCAGAAAGAAAATTATTTGGAGTGGATAGACTTTTGAATTCCTCCTCTTTGCCAATTGTGCGCTTTTTTTTTCTGCTGTTATATCCTCTTGAAACCCATCCATATCCAATGTTTTCATGGGAAGCTCAGTTTTACCTCAATTTTCCCATGGCATCATCTCCTGAAAAAATAAAAAACAAAAAGACATTACCAGGACTGGAAAGAGAGCTCAACAAGCTGAGAACAGGCTTTGTGCCCAAGGGATCCAGTTTTTTAAAACTTCTTTCTTTCTTTCTTTCTTTCTTTCTTTCTTTCTTTCTTTCTTTCTTTCTTTCTTTCTTTCTTTCTTTCTTTCTTTCTTTCTTCCTTCCTTCCTTCCTTCCTTCCTTCCTTTTCTTTCTTTCTTTCTTTCTTTCTTTCTTTCTTTCTTTCTTTCTTTCTTTCTTTCTTTCTTTCTTTCTTTCTTTCTTTCTTTCTATCTTTCTTTTTCTCTCTCTCTCTCTTTCTTTCTTTCTTTCTTTCTCTTTCTTTTTTTTAAATTTTATAAGGTGGTTCGCAATATCTGATTACAGTTAATATTCAAAAACCAATCCCACCACCATTACACCTTCTCACCACCAAATTTGGGATGTTTCCAACCCAAGCCTCAATCTCTGTCCCAAGGCACAATTGAAATAATATATACATCTAGAACGGGCTGGAGCGATAGCACAGTGGGTAGGGCGTTAGCCTTGCACTCGGCCAACCTGGGTTTGATTCCTCCGTCCCTCTCAGAGAGCCTGGCAAGCTACCAAGAGCATCTTGCCTGCACGGCAGAGCCTGGTAAGCTACCGTGGTATATTCGATATGCCAAAAACAGTAACAAGTCTCACAATGGAGATGTTACTGGTCCCCTCTTGAGCAAATCGATGAGCAACAGGATGACAGTGATACACTGATACAGTGATTGTCTGTTATGGAAAACTGCTGGAAATGCTACAAAAAAGGTATCCATAGAGGAGAGAGTATGAAGATTGTCCTCTTTTGGCAGGGGCCATTAAGACATTCTTTGGAATATCACTAACATGTTGCTAAAGGTTGAGTGATGTGAGCTTTCATATATGTATCTAAAAGTATGTATACATGCATATGCATATAATTATGTGTATATATATATATATGTTTCCCTCTATGATTTGTCGCCTGCTATTTGAGCACCATCAAATGTGGTGTGGTACTTATAGGGAATGGGTAGGGAGTGCCTTATGATGTGTCGCGGTCTAGGAATGTGGTCACTCATACATGAGGCTGGCTTGAGCGCTTGCGGAACTGCCTTGGGTTCTGGAGGTTTTCATCTGCCGGGGCTGGGTCCCTTGGGGTGGGGGGGCTCTCACCCGCCCCCTCTGGGGTGCCTGGAGTGAAACAGCTGGCGCGGAGTCCTGTGGCATAGCTATGATGAGCATCATGTTGCTCTCGTCTGTGAGAAAGAGATCCAGTTTTAGTCACACAGTCCCCCAGTGTTGGAATATAGCTCTAAATATTTTAGGCCTAACGTTGGTTTGCCCTTTCTCCCTTGCTACAGGGAGCTCAGGTTTTTCGGGTGACACCCATCACAGTGCTCCTGAAGCACCTTCATTCTTCTGTGTTTATTGGAATTGGTATGTCCTGTTTCCCTTGCCACTGGGAGCTCAGATTGATCCCAGTGCTTCTGGGGCACTTCCATTCAACTGTATCACTGTACCACTGTCATCATTGTCATTCTGTTGCTCGAGCAGGCACCAGTAGCATCTCCATTCATCCTAGCCCTGAGATTTTAGCAGCCTCTCTTTACTCGTCCTTCCCAACGGTGCCGCATTGGAGGCTCTTTCAGGGTCAGGGGAATTAGACCCATCATTGTTACTGTTTTTGGCATATTGAATATGCCACGAGGAGCTTGCCAGGCTCTGCTGTGTGGGCAGGATACTCAGTAACTTGCCAGGTTCTCTGAGAGGGAGAACTAGGCCATAAGAGGTCTTGTGCACTTCTGGGAGCTTTGTTTTGTAGTCTCTGGATCTTGGCCGTTAATGGGATTACATGGAGCTGGGGGCAGTTGGTGGGTGTGACTGTCTAGCTACTGGAAAATGGGGAATCTGGGTGGAGGAGGCTTAGCCCCAATCTGAGCAGGCTTGGAGATCTCAGCCCTGAGTCTTGCACAGCTGGGTTTCTCAGCCGGTTCCTTCATGCATGAGGCTCATCTGAATGTGTGGAGAGTGGCCTTGAGCATGGCTGTTGCTGGGTTCTGGAGGCCTTCTGCTGCCGGGGCTCTGCTTGGGGCAGGGAGGGAAACTCAGCACATCCTCCTCCAAGGGGCCCCGGTGAAGACAGCCGGGAGCTGGGGCAAGAGACTGCCATTCCACAGTATTTATCTGTAAACTCTTTTCTATGCTCCCTTCCCCAACTGGTCTATCAGCTTTTCCCCCTAATGAGATTCTGTTAACTTGTCAGGTCAGATTCCTCTAAGATTTTATATGTATGAATGAAATATTGTCTTTCTTCTCTCTTTATATCCTTTGAATAGTTTACTTTAAAGCAATGTCGTTTTTGTACAGATAAAGGAAGACAGTTAATATTATGCTTTTGTAACTTGGGAGTAAATTGTCTCCAAACAATCCGTACTCCGGGGCATCTGCTTTCTTTTTTTTTTTTAATTTTTTTTTATTGAATCACCAAGTGGAGGGTTACATAGTTCTCAGGATTATGTCAGTTATACAATACTCAAACACCCTTCCCTTCACCAGTGCCCATCATCCATCACCAACCCCCCCAGTATATCTGCCGCCCCCTCCCACCTCCCCAGTCCCCACCCTTGTACGTGATAAGTTTCACTTCGTTTACACTTTATCTCGATTACATTCCATGTTTCAACACACAACTCACTACCGTTGCTGGGGTTTCCCCCAAAAAAGAAAAAGACAGTCCTATTGCCAAGGAGGCATTTGATAGTTCTCCATTGCTAAGAATATAGAGATATTAAGTCCCGCTGTTTGTTACATAACTTTTCTTTTTCCCCCTTGCCCCGCGCCACGGCGTTCACGCCTGTTTAGTAATCGCCACGCTGCCTGACAAGGGAAAAAAACCGAAAACCGAAAAGGATGGTTATTTCCCGTCATCAGCCGGCGTGGGGCTCTGGCTTAGTTGATAGTTTAGTAGAGTGTCTGCAAGCAGTTTCTGGAACCAAAAGTCTTGCGCTGGTATCGGCTCCGGCTCGAGATTCCACCAGCGTCCCGCTGTTCCATATACATAATTTTCCCCCTTATATCCCATTCCCACGCCACCAGTTCTGTTTGCTTAATGGACATCACACTATGTTTGACACCACGCCGCGTTTCTTCCCGAGAAAGAAGGATATTTCTTCTCAGCCGGCGTGGGGATATAGCTTAGTTCAGTCTAGAGAGATGGCTACCACTTTGATTGCCTTCAATATTTCAGCAAAAGACTTACTATTCTTGTTAGGATCTCCCACAAAAGTCTGACCCATTAAGAAGGAACCATTACATATTGCTGATACTAAGATGACATTAGGTCGTGCGGCCGCTGCCGCGGCTGCGCGGTTTTGGGTTTCTGTATAAAGTCCAGAGAAAGTACAACCAGAAATAACATCACTATAAACTTTTACCCTTTTATGGTGCTCATAAGATGGAGAAACCTAGAGAGAGGTTCGGCGTCTCCATTTTGCACTCAGAAAGCCGTGGACCCTGCGCTGTGTTCGGGAGGAAGGGATTGAGAGAGAGAGGTTAAAAGAATTGGAAAATTCCCGGTTTTCACTCTCGCAGCCCGCCGTGGGGTCTCCGATCCCGTGCCGGAATTAGTTCAGTGGGCTGCTTAGAGTCCAAGGGCGCGCTTTTGGGTTCTTCCATCATGCTCGATCGACAGCACGGCCCAAAGGAACGCACAGTGGGGGAGGTGGGTTTAAGTATCTATCTGCAGTGGGCGGGGGTCACCGCCCCCCCCTCCTGGGGTCTCCCGAGCGCGCATCCTGTTTCAGCTGGCTCGGCGTCTCCATTTTGCACTCAGAAAGCTGAGGACCCTGCGCTGTGCTCGGGAGGAAGGGATTGAGAGAGAGAGAGGTTAAAAGAATTGGGGATGATTAGATGACATTAGGTCGCGCGGCCGCTGCGGTTTTGGGTTTCTGTATAAAGTCCAGGGAAAATTCTGCCTGAAATTCTATCACTACAATCTTTTACCCTTTTATGGTGCTCATAAGATGGGAAAATCTAGAGAAATACCGGGCCCCCGCACGGGGGGCCTGGCGGAAACGCTCAAATCACATACTGCAGGTTGCTGGCGGGCTGCTGGTGTCCAAAGCAGCTCCCTTGTCTTTCTCAGTCATTCTGGGGCTGCGGGCGCGGCGAAGTGGGAAAGCCCACGTGGCTGCACTCTCTTTAAGTGTCCGATGTGGGCGGAGACCGGTACTTCCCCGCCCTCGATCCCCCGCCAGCCGCGCCGCGCACTTGGGTGCGTCTCTCCATTTTGTGCTCAGAGAAGTGGGGTGGAGGCTGTGCTGTGCCCAGAAGAGGTTGAGAGAGAGAGAGAGAGATTAAAAAAAAAAGAGAGAGAGAGAAACGCCGGGCCCCCGCACGGGGGGCCTGGCGGAAACGCTCAAATCACATACTGCAGGTTGCTGACGGGCTGCTGGTGTCCAAAGCAGCTCCCTTGTCTTCCTCAGTCATACTGGGGCTGCGGGCGCGGCGAAGTGCGCATCTGCTTTCTTGACTTCAGCCTCAATTGCCCTTAGTTCCTAGCACCCCAACAGCAGGGTCCTGACAAGGGACCGAATGGACCCAGGGCAAGCTGTGAGCTACCCTGGCATAGAAATGGGCCAGGCCAAAGCACCACGATACTCAACTATAAGTTGAGAGCATGGTCATGGACAAATGCTGTCATGATCCAAAGGTAATGACAAGATTAGGACCCTGCTAGGGATAGGAAAGACTAATCTGGCATGATGACTGTAGTCTGAGATCGAGATGACCCCAGGAGATCAATTCTATAAGTTTAATGTATCTCTTTTCTCTGTCCATACAAAATGATTATTATTATGAATGTCTATATGTTTGTAGGAAAACAAGAGGAGAAACACATCGTTGGGATTTCACTCTTGGGTGGGTTATCCTGCTAAATGAGTATCTGTTCTAGAAAAAGCATCTCCTGAGGGAAAGACTTTACCCCGATTGATTGTGACCACACCTACGTGTAAGCCCCAAGCCCTCCTCTTGGGGATTTAACTAAACTGTAAGAGAGAGCTGGGGGATCCAGAGCCAGGAGGAGAAGGAGAACAAGAGAGTCAGAGGAGAATGAAGTGGGATTGAGAAGGAGAATGAAGTTGCAGGGAGGAGGGAGAAGCAGGAGGAGAGTCAAAGGAGAATGGAGATGGGAATGGAATAAACTGCATTCGAGACCAACCAGCCTGGCCCTCATTCCTTCCTTTGCCTGCCCATTGCCATCGACGCCCCCAAAGTGAAGGAAGGGGCGTGAGACTACCGAAGACAGGCGGCGGAGAGATAATTTATTTTTAGTGAATATACACCCAGTACTGCTAGGATTGACCCCCTTGTTCCTCAGCACAGAACCAGGAGGAGCCCCTGAGCACTGCTGTGTGTGGCCCACAAACAAATAAAACAAGGCATTGACAGCCTTGCCGCGTGGAGCCAGGCTGTCCAGTAAGAAGACTGCAGAGAAATGTTTGGATATTTTGGGGGGTGGGGAGGTGGGGGGAATAGGGGGTCACACCCAGCAGTATTCAAGTGTTACTCCTGGCTTTGCACTCAGAGATCACTCTTGGTGGAGTTTGAAGAATGTCAAGGGTATCCCTATAGGGATCGCATTGAATTTGTACAATGCTTTGGGGAGAATTGCCATTTTGACAATATTAATTCTTCCAATCCATGAGCAGGGGATATTTTTCCATTTCCTCGTGTCTTCTTTTATTTCCTGAAGTAGCGTTTTGTAGTTTTCATTATACAAGTCCTTTACCTCCTTAGTTAAGCTGATTCCGAGGTATTTGATTTTTTGAGGCACAATTGTGAACGGGATAGCTTTTATCATGTCACTTTATTCTCTCTCACTATTTGCATATAAGAAAGCCATGGACTTTTGGGTATTGATTTTATAGCCTGAAACTTTACTATACGAGTCTATTGTTTCTAGGAGTTTCTTGGTAGAGGTTTTAGGGTTTTCTAAGTATAGTATCATATCATCAGCGAATAGCGAGAGCTTGATTTCTTCCTTTCCTACCTGAATGCCCTTAATATCTGTTTCTTGCCTAATCGCTATTGCAAGTACTTCCAGTACTATATTGAACACAAGAGGAGAGAGTGGGCATCCTTGTCTTGTCCCTGTTCTCAGAGGGACTCTTGGTGGAGTTTGGAGGATCATATGGAGGTGTTGGGAATTGAACCCAGGTTGGCCACATGCAAGGCAAATGCCTACCCACTGCACTATGGCTTCGGCCCCATAATGTTTAAAATTTTTGTGCTATGGAAGATACCACTGATCTTAGGGAGAAGTGTTCTTTCTGGAGCAATATGGGGGTACAATTCACAGAAAGTGGGTACAGGGGTGTAGTGAAATGTAAAAAGAGCAGAGAGACATAGACAGAGATACAGAGATGCAGGCAAGACAGAGATGCAGAAGGTCACAGAGAGGGAGGAAGAGCGACAGAGAATGAATGGCTGTGAAAGAGAAGAGAAAGGACGAGGAGCTTCAGGGCTGGAGACTGTGAGCAGGAAGAAATCTGGAAGCCTCTGTGTGTGTGTGTGGGGGGGGGTCACTTGTCACATATTCTTGACATTTCCCATCCAGCTGCTCCTCCTCAAGACCAAGAATTGTGTCCCACTTGACTTCATGTGTCTGGTTCTCATTGGGGAAGATATCCCATGACTGTGAGTTGAACTGACACAGCATTCATGGTCCAAAGGCCACAGCAGAAATTTCCCCTTGAAATAAAGGAACTGGCCATCTGAGGGTTGGGAAATCAACTCAGAGTTGGTTTCTGGAATAGTCACCAGATGCCAGAGCTATGGGATGGCACTGTAGCACTGTAGCACTGTTGTCCCATTGTCCATCGATTTGCTCTAGTGGGCACCAGTAACGTCTCCATTGTGAGACTTGTTGTTACTGTTTTGGGCATATTGAATACACCAGGGGTAGCTTGCCAGACTCTGCCGTGTGAGTGGGATACTCTCGGTAGCTTGCCAGGCTCTCCGAGAGGGACTGAGGAATCAAACCCAGTTTGGCTGCGTGCAAGACAAATGCCCTACCCACTATGCTGTCGCTCCAGCCCCTTTTTATGCCTGAAATCAAATCTTGGCTGGATGTAGTCACAGTGGAGAAAGAGCAAGCCCAGGAAGGAAGATGCAACTGAACTCAATTCTAATCCCAGCACTGCAGATGGTCCTCTGAGCACTGCCAGGGCTCACTCCTGAATGCAGAGTCAGGAATAGCCACTGAGCACTACTAAGTGGGGACCCCCCGAATAAATAAAACACAAAGCAAACCTAAATGGTGCAGGTGAAGGATAATAGCCACAAAATAATAGTCAAATTCTCATTCTCTTGGCTTTCTCCTTGATCCGAAAAAGAAAATAAATAATTCAATCACACTCCAAATGAAAAGGAGAAAGATTCCTGCTTTTTTTGAGTTCTTTCCTCATGACCTAGGAGGTAATTCTCTGCACACAGAGTAACAAGGAGCTTATTTCTACTGTCTCTAGAAATTGCACTTAAATCTTGTACAAACACGGAAATTTAATTCCAGTTCCATTGAAATTTTCCTCCTGTACTTGGCAATAGATGCCATTAATATTGATTTGCTAACATTATTCCACTTTACTTACTCTCCTAACATTTCAGAATACTTAAACAATATCTGATACTTAGATCAGACTCGTTTAGAAAGGATTCCTAAGTGGATTTTAGGGACTGGGGGAAGGGAAATGGAAGCAGAATTGAAAGGATGCGCGTTCAGTTACAGACAGAAACAAAATAGTACTTCTAAGGCAGGACTCTCAAGAGGATCGGTCGATATTTATAAATCATCCTTTGGGTCCCTCCTATTCAGATTCCAGTGGAAGTAGGTAATACAAACACGCAATCAGGGGCTGGAGAATTACTACTGCAACTACTGCATTTGCCTTGCGCATGGCTGATCCGGGTTCGACCCCCAGCAGCCCATATGATTCTCTGAGCACTGCCAGGACTAATTCCTGAGCTCAGAGTCAGAAGTAACCTCTGAGCATCGCTGGATGTGGCCCAAAATGACAAAATATTATGTCTGTCTTTGGAAGCGCAGCATCTAGCACAATCCTAGAATAAGCTCAGTAGCTTTTAGTGCTATGTGGAGAGAAAGCTCTGTCAGTATACATAAAAGCCCATTTGCAAACAAGAGGAAATCACTTTATGAAATCACTTGATGGTTCTATCTAGGATCCTGTACGTCAGGGCTGCCTTTGACGGGGGGGGGGGGGGCACACAAAGCAATGCTCAGGGCTTCCTCCTAGATCTGTGCTCTGGGATTACACCTGGCAGTGCCCAGGGGACCCTCTGCAATGCCGGGGGTGGAACTAGGCTGGCCACTGGCAAGGCAAGCGCCTGGTCCCTGCACACTCTCTCGCCTTAGCGTTGTCTTGTTTTGCTTCAAAACCAGGTTATGGGGCCTGGAGCGATAGCACAGCGGGTTGGGCATTTGCCTTGCATGAGGCCGACCCGGGTTCAATTCCCAGCATCCCATATAGTCCCCTGAGCACCGCCAGGAATAATTCCTGAGTGCAGAGCCAGGAGTAAGCCCTGAGTATTCCTGGGTGTGATCCAAAATGCAAACAAACAAAACAAAACAAAACAACCTACCAGGTTATGGAAAATAGGTAAGACATGTTCTTCGTCTTCCACCTGGGTCGTTTGGGGGCTGGTCTGTGTTGCAGTGTACTTGCGGCACTCGGAGCCCTGCCAGCTGCTCTGCCCTCTGCTTCCTCCTCTGCAGTTCTGCCCACTCACGCCAATGCCTACCTATTCAAGTTAGCCTTTCCCCCACATGCCATATACAGAACGGGGTGCTGAATGTTTTCTCTGACCTGACCGGAGAGCGAGAGCTTCCTGTTCTGTGCAAGGCAAGTGGGGTTCCTGTCCGGAGATTCTTATAAACTCTTCCTGCAAATCCTGCCTGCAAATCCCCTTCTCTCTTGGACTTGACTTTTAATTTCTGGACTCACGGGAGGTAATAAGATCAGGGAGGCGAGGAAGCCCGGGCCACGGGAGCATGTAAGGCCAGGCAAGAAGAGGAGGAAAATAAAGGAAGACAAATGGGGCAGCACAGAAGCTGCCAGAGCTCTGGAGACTCGGAGCTGAGACTCTCATTCTTCCACGAGTGAAAGGGTTTAAGGAGAGAGCTGGCCGTTCTGCGTGTGGCTACAATACTGTTCCCACTGGCTTGTGCCCCAGCGACCGATGAGAAGTTTATTGCACAGGGGCCAGGGAGTGAAGTTAGGGAGTGGAGAGGCAGCAAGAGCAGTAACAGGAATCCTGGCCAGCTGGAAATGGAAAGTCATGGCAAGGAGATTTCCATCGGGGTAGTGCTCAGAGCCCTAGAAAAAGGTGTTCTTGTGTGACACTACGGAGCATGGTGGGACAGGGGAGGGGAAGGCAGGGAGAGGACACAGAAGAGGAAGGGGGTCTTTTGGGAGAGGGAGCCAGAGTGTGAGACTGAGGGCATGAGGGTACTGTGGAACTGGTTGTCTGCAGGTAGAGTTGAAAGAATTTATTTGGCGCCTGCAATGATCTTGAATTGATCCCTGTGCTTGATTTCCTGTTCCACGGAGAATTCTCCCTCTGAGCTGTCCAGGTATCCCACCGTTCCCCTGACAAGTGGCAGCAGAGAGGGGGACATCCATGGGTTTCTTTTCTGTTCTGTGCCAGGTACCGGCTGGGGCGGCGAGGGCAGCTGAGAGATCCGGTGGAGCAAGCAGAGCGAGGTTGGCATTGTTGTGACGCTCCCAGGAGTCACCTGTAGGAATTTTTTCCCTTTACATTTTATCAGACTCTTTGTGAGAGTGATCTTCAACCTTTTTGCACCCGTGGACTGGAAGTTAGAAACGGGGCAGCAGCGAAGTGATTTGATTTTCAACCTTTCCACACCTGTTGCCTTGTCATAAATCTCTATCTATAGTATGATTTAATTTCAGTATCCCTTTCTGGCACTTACTAGCTTCTTTACATATGAAATTTGGTTTTGTGTTGTTTTGTTTTTCTTTTCAGCTGAAAAAGTGTATTCTTATTATCTGCTCAATCACTTCCTCATCTCTTCTCTTTTAATCTGGAATTCCTCTTCTATGGGTTTTTCCGTATGAGTTTTTCTGCTATTTTTAATTTAATTAATTTATTTTTTAATCATTTCTTTCTTGGTCCTGTTTAGGGGGGAGATTCTTTCATTTCCTCTTGTTTTACAGATCTAGGTTTTACTTTTGTGTGTTTTATTTTGGTTTAGAGCCACACCTGGTGGTACTCCAGGATTACTTTGACTTGGTGCTTAGGGATTAACGTTGGCTCGAACTTGGGTCTCCTGCTGGGCTCTCTCTTGACTTATTTTGCTCTGCTTTGCAAATCTATATGCCAAGTAGAGCCAAATAACAAAAATATCTAAATAAGCAAAAAATAAATAAGCAACAAATAAATGTATGTACATACATAGGGGGTGTTCTTTCCTCAAAAGACTCCGTTGTGGGAAGAGGTGCCATTGCTCCGGCTGCTCAGTTGTTTGTTCCCAGGCCTGATTTCCCTCCTGTGTCTGCCGAGGCCTCTGCTCCCCGCACCTGCTCTTCAGAGGTGTGGGGTGCCCTCAGAAGCCCTGCATGTGGGTTTCTCCTGGTGGTTTTCTGCTTCCTTTCTTTAAGTTCCCATAAACATGCCATACATTGAAAGTTCCGGCAATAAATTAGGACTCAGGAAAGTGCTGTTCCAACACAAGCCCGTGCCCTTCTGGTGACATTTTCACCCAGAGTATGTAATAGGTCACTGCTGTCTCTTGAGACCCCTGGTCCTCCTCGCCCACCTTCCGGGGTCTGCTAATCTGCCTGACCATCTGCTTGCACGGCATCTCATAAACCAACCCCACAGGTTTATCTCTGCCTGGTGTGGACTTGGCAGCATGCTGTTGACTAACTGCCTACTAAGAAACACTAAAAGTGTCTGTTATAAGAAGGTGTGATCTTTCGAGGGACACTTTTGTATTTGCGGTGGCAATTCAGATGGGTTCAATCTCTTTATAAAATACGCTGGGGCTGGAGAGAGAGCTCAGTCCTCGGAGGCTATGCTCGGTGTGCGGGAGAACTGGGTTCGAGCCCTCGCCCTGCACGGTCCCTCCAGCACCATGAGGAGTGGCCACGGAGTGTGGAACTGGGATTAGCCCCTGAGCACTGCCAGGTGTGGCTCAAAAATCCCACCCCTAATAAATAAGATAAAGTTGGTTGATGGTACCAACCAAAGTTCAATATTTAGACACTATCATTATATACCTAATTGTCGCTATAAAAGGACTCCCTTTATAGCTTATGTGGACAAAAAGTTATTCCCAAGAATGGTTGGAGTAAGGAAAGAGTGACAGAAAGAAGAAAAGTGCTGGGGTGTGGTGAGGGACAGGTGGGGAGGGTGACATTGGCAGTGGAATATGTACACTGGTGAAGGGATGGGTGTTGGAACATTGTGTGATTGAAACCTAATCATGGACGACCTTGTGAATATGTATCTCATGGTGACTTAATTGGGGAAAAAAGGTAAGAATGGTTATAGTAATATATATATTTAAATATTTTTACTTTAGACACAGTGATTTTGATATTGTTCATGATAGGGCTTCATGCATACAGTGTTCAGACATCATACCCTCCACCAGAGTTTCACCCTTTCATCCACCCCTTCTCTCTGACCCCCATCATGATAAGCTCAATTCGGTAGCTCACTTCTCAGTTCCTGTTGTCCTTGGGCATTCATTATATCCTACACTATGTTCCTTTAGATGCCACATATGAGAAAGAGCATTCTGTATCTGTCCATTTCCTTCTGGGCAACTTTATGTTAATAGTATATTTAATCATAATAGCTCAGAGAAGAAACAAGTATCACACAAAAGTAGGATAAATCAAATAGAGTATGTTTATACAACAGGATATTATAAGTAATTAAAAGAAACACATGCCCCCTGCTAAGGAAAACTGTATGGATAAATTTCACAATATTAATGGTGAGATCAAGGGGACAGATACACAATGGTATGAATTTATTAATATAAAATTCATACCTACCCGGAAGGGGAGATACCACGATCACAAAGGTGGTTTTCCCAGGGTGAGGCTTATTCATTGCACTTAGGACGTGCTGATTCTCAGATGTGAAAAACTCTACTTCAGAATTTGTGGTAGTGGGGGGCTGTGTCCACCCTCTCCCCTGAGGGGCGGGGAATTCAAGAGCAGGACTGACTAGCCTGCTAGTTAATAAGAAGGGTCATAGGGTGAATTAATAAGAAGGGTCATAGGGTGAGTAAGGAGGGAGAGCGAGGAGAGGAGAGAGAGAAAGGAGAGAGAGAGCGTGAGAGCATCTGACATAGAGGCAGACGGGATGGGGTGGGGAGGGGATGTGAGAGAACCTGGGGACACTGGTACTGGGAGATGGACACTGGTGGAGGAGGGCTGGGTGTTGAAACATTGTATGACTAAAATCCAAACATGAACAGCTTTGTAATGGTCTATCTCATGGCGATTCAGTAAAAAAGTTTAAAAAAAAAGAAGGGTGGTAACTCTTTGGATGGGAAGAAGTTTGCTGGAGTACTAGAAATGTTCTCTTCTTTGAGGCGAAAGGTAATAACCTGGGGGTATATCTATGTAGAAGCCACGGGGCTGTCCTTTCAAGATTAATGTCCCTCATTCTAAGTTATACCTCAATTAAAAAATATCCTGTAATATCTTCTCTGGTTAGAGAAGGAAGAATTGCTAGAGAGGAATAACAGGATAGCTAGAAAAGGAAGGAAGAACTTGATGTCTGGGAAGGGAAAGATCCAGCTGTTACCTAGAAGAAATGCCTCCCATTGAAACCCTTGCTTCCTTTCTCCTAGCACAGACTTGGCTTGGAATGTCTGTTCTGGGATAGACATGGAGAGATGGGGTGAAAACTGTGTTCTCACTACTCGGCTGGAGTTTGGCTCACACACCGTTGCACGCATCGCGGTGAACACCGTCTTAAGTCACCTCCCCTGAACTAAAGGAGCTGACACTCCGATAGAGAAGCCGGGCTAAGATGCATAGCATAGAGAATGTGTATTTTTACTGCCTTTCTTTTCTAAAATGAAAATTATGAGGTACCATATTCTCTAAGAGTTCAAGAGATAGAAAAATATGGGGGAAATGATTGGAATAAAGGAAGAAGGATGTCAGGTGAATTAAAAAAAAATAAATGGACAAGGAACCCTGGGATGGCTTGACAAAAGCACCTGCCTGGTAAGCCCGAGGCTGGTGAATCCCTGAGTTCAGTCCCCAGCTTTCCCCGAGACACATTCCTCCACGTTTGCTCTTTAGGATCCCACAGCAAAAGCGTGTGTGATCCTTGATGATTACAGTCATGTGACTAAAATAACATGCAGATAGGGTGGGGGGTGCAGGGGCAGTGGGAGGGGAAAGGAGGGGCCTTCGTGGCAGGAACTGTGCACTGGTGAAGGGATGGGTGTTGGAACATTATGTATGACTGAAACTCAACATGAACAACTTTGTAACTATATCTCATGGTGATTCAATTAAAGTATATATATACACGTGTGTGTGTGTGTGTGTGTGTGTGTGTGTGTGTGTGTAGGAAGCCATTTTACCTTACTGATCTTATCTTATCACCATTTGTTTATCACTAGCTAACGCCCATGCCACACCCTGCATTTCTATTGGGGGTCCCGGCATGCGTACTATACCACCTCCTCCCAGCAGGGAGGTATAAATACTGTAACTGCCATAGAATAAACGCCTTTTCTCCCTCCTCCGGGCTCTGCGTCTGTTCATTCGGCTGCGTCCTCTTTTCAGCAGAGCTCTCCCTGCTGAACAGGACGAGACCTCCACATCGACCTCTTCACCAGTGAGTGACTCTCATGTGCAACCTCTGGTTATTATAATAACAGCCAAAGGGAAGTAAAATGAAATAAAGATAAAAAATAAAATAAAACTAGGTGTGCTGGGGGCCAGAGCGATAGCACAGCGGGTAGGGCATTTGCCTTGCACGCGGCCAACCCAGGTTCAATCCCTGGCATCCCATATGGTCCCCCAGCACCGCCAGGTGTAATTCCTGAGTGCAGAGCCAGGAATAACCCCTGAGCATCGCTGGGTGTGACCCCCCCAAAAACAAAAATACTAGGTGTGTTAACAAAAATGTCAGAGTCCTTTATTTTATCCTGGTCAACTTAAGAACCTACTAAACCTGTAGTAGACCTGTTGCTAGAACTGGATGGGTGTCCAGCCCAGAAATAAGATATTGTTCAAATAGTAAACCAAGACAGTAAAACCAATCAGGCAATTGTTAGCAGGTCTTGGCTTGGACCTTGAATGGGTTGCTTAGGACTCCAAGGACAGAGTGTAGCAATCAGGGATATTGAGACCGAACAAAACTCTCCTTTTCTCTCAAAGAAAACAACTGTTCAAATTGCATTTAAAACAAGAGTTTAAGAATTAAAAATGAAAAAAACATGGGCCAAAGAGGATATGTTGATCTACAGGTTTGGCTTCAGAAGAGTAGTGTGTTCATTGCTCTGTTGCACAGACACGCACTCAGCAGGTAGCCCAGCACTGGAGTTTATCCACTATTTACCTACAGGTTGGAGCGAGGAGGGCAATTTTCATATGTCTGAAAGCAAGGACAGTATTCAGGTACTGATGCCCCAGCTCTGTTCTCTGCGTTCTCCTGAGCAGTCCTCATAATTGCTTTAAAAGAGATTTTCCTGGCTCCAAACAAATCAAATCGAATTTATTGCCAAGCAAATTGAAGTTTCCAGCCATTCTAGAGGTCCTCAACCTCATTTATAAGATTTCCAATTTCACTGTTTCTACTTTCTCTAAGGAGCTGTGCGCGTGCTGTTTCCGATCCCTCCTATCTAAAATGGAGCAAAGGTATGGTATTTTTTTTTTCTTACTGAATTGAGGGCTGATATTTTGGGTAGCTTGTCTTTACTTCTTTTAGTAAAAAGCATAAGCACTGAGTACTTTTGGTGGGGTCAGGGGTTAGTTCATAGGTAACAGCAATTTGTGGATATAGAGGATGTCCTACCTAGGAACATCTCATTCATGAGACACCCAGCTACGTAGCAGGGTCCTTGCCTTCCCAAACCTTTACTTGCCTGGGTATTCTATTTGCCAGGGCCCCTTTTTCTCTAACTCATGTCCACTTCACTCGACCCCTTCACTAGTGGCATATTTTTGATAGATTTCCTTAGTTTCTCCTCAGTTTTCCAGCTGACCTTATTTGGGGATTTTTTTTTTTTTGTCAAGACATCACTGCTGGCTCTTCTGAGTCTCTAAAATGCTAGGACTAGGGCTGGAGCAATAGTACAACAGGTAGGGCACTTGCTTGGCACATGGTCAACCTGGGTTCCATCCCTGGCATCACATATGGTCCCCTGAGACTGCCAGGAGTGATCCCTGAGCACAGAGCCAGGAGTCAGCCCTGAGTATCACCGGCTGTGGCCCCCAAACTGAATCAAAAATGAAAAAAAAAAATACACGATCAAGACAAGACAAGAAAGGTTCGGAACTGAAAGGGTCTGGAGGACCCAGGATTTGGAAGTGAGGTTGCTTTCGAGTCCCAATTTATGTCTCTAAAGGGCAGGGTCTTTAAACTCCTATCAGTACAGTAACAAGCAATATAAGAAAAATTATTTGGGGCTGATTAGGAGGTAGGCTTGGGGGTCCGGTGGGAAACTGGGGACAGTGGTGGAGGGAGGGTCACACTGGTTCGTGGGATTGCTCCTGGGACACTGACTGCCCAAAACAACTGTATTCTGAACAACTTTGTAAATGATGGCGCTTTAATATGTTGAAAGAAGAAACCCTGCTATCAGTACAACGCTGGCTTCTTTATGTGAGAATTATGATTCCATGGGTTAGGGTAGAAGTTAAACATGTTTCTAGGGAAATGTCAACTGCAGACAAGCAGGAATCTGAGACCGTGTCATGTGGAGGATATTATCTGCATAACATATTTTTTAAATGCTAATGCAATATTTTCATATGTATTCATTCTTAAAATAAATATAAAGCTATTCTAATGATACTCTGAATAGTGACATATTTGAGTCCTAAACAATAAAAAAGATTTTTGTGTGGGGAGTTAATAGAAATGTTCATTTATCTTTCAACTAATATTAATGACACTCGTCATGTGTGCTAGCTCAGGAGGTATCATGGCAAATTCTTGCATATTCCATCTTTTATGTGACTTTCAGTTTTGGGTTTTTTTTGGAGGGGATTGAAATGGGAGGTTTGATAAGTCACATGAAAGGTACCTGAGAGAGAGGATTTATTAGTGCCTTAGGGCACTAATTTTAACCTGCCTTTAACCTGCCTCAGGGAGTGGGGGATACTTCCTGGTGTAGAGGACTGACTGAACCCAGAGTATAGGGAAAGGTGAGTTAAATCGGCCAAGAAGAGGAGGCCAGAGAAGGAATATTCTGGAAAGACTGCAACACTATGAGGAAAGGAAAAGCCATGAGTCCTTAGAAGAAAGAGCAAAAGAACAGATTCAAAATGAGTTGGAAGGAGCGAGAGAGATAGAGAGATAAAGAGACAGAGAGAGACAGAGATAGAGAGAGAGAGAAGAGAGAGGCAGAGAGAGAGAAGAGAGAAAGGAAAGAAAGAAGAGAGGAGAGAGGAGAGAGGATACAGAGAGGAGAGAGGAGAGAAGAGAGAAAGAAAAGGAGCGAGGACAGAGAAAGGAAAGAGAGAAGAGAGGAGACAATAAGAGAGGAGAGAGGAGAGAGAGAGAGAGGAGAGGAAAGAGGAGAGAGGGGAGAGAGAGAGAGGAGAGGAGAGAGGAGAGAGGGGAGAAAGAGAGAGGAGACAGAAAGAATGAGTGCATGCCATAGAGGCAGGCAGGGGTTGGTGTGCAGAAGGGAAACTGGACATTTGTGGTAGGAAATGTACACTGGTGAAGGGACACGTGTCAAACCCTGTATGACTGAAACACAATCACAAGCAACTTTGTAAGTGCATAAACTGCATCTCACCGTGATTCAGTTAAAAAGAAATGAGCTGGAGGAAATGAATCTGAGTCACTCTGTATGACCTTATAGGTCACGTAAGTATTTTATTTTTATTCTTCCTTCTACGAATAATGAAAGGATGTTGGTGCGTTAATTTTTTTGAAAATTTTTATTATGGGTTAGGTAATATGGTATAGAGTGTTGATGTTTATGGTCTTGATGTATGGTATCTGCATCCCTTCACACCCAGCTACCTAAGACCCTCTCTCAATGTCCTTATGTCACACCAGTCCTCCTCATAACATACCCTCATTCCACACCACCTCCATCCAGATTGGCATTCTCGGTTCTATAATTCATGACAAAGGTTTGTTATCATTTGATACCTGCCACCGATTATTTGTATACCACAGATGAGCAAAATTCATCTGATATTTTTCCCCTTCTCCCTCTGACTTCACACGATTCCCAGAGATTCCATCCAAGTTACAGAGAACTGCATGAGTTCATCTTTTTTGGGGCTGCATTGTATTTCATTATGTACAAATGCCACAACCTCTTTAGATATTGATACATATTTTAAGAAGTTGGGAAAGAATAAGTAGGGTGAGAATACTCTGAAACTTTATTTTACATGTAGATCTCACTTACTCAATGAGAGACGTTGCTGGTGCCCGCTCGAACAAATCAATGAGCAACGGGATGACAGTGACAGTGACAGGTCTCAGTTGGGGACAGCCTGATGGAAGAGGTTCAAAGGGCAAGGAATGGAGAAAAGGCACAGAGCTTCTGTGCCCTCACTCCCGCAGATCTCCGTGTTGACCAGCCTGGACATGCTTTGAAAGCCCCGGAGTTCCTGAGAACCACCTGAGCACTCCCCCCCCACCCCACACACACTGTCCCCCCAGTAAAAGTTCCTTGGGAAGATTATTTTTGGTAGATATATATACCTACGGCAGAGCCTGGCAAGCTCCCCGCGGTGTATTCGATATGCCAAATACAGTAACAATAACGGGTCTCATTCCCCTGACCCTGAAAGAGCCTCCAACATGGCACCATTTGGAAGGATGAGTAAGGAGAGGCTGCTAAAATCTCAGGGCTGGGACGAATGGAGACATTACTGGTGCCCACTCCAGCAAATTGATGATCAACGGGATGACAGTGATACAGTGATTATTCTATAAAAATCTAACTTACTGAAACATATCCCCTTCTGTTTCACCCTCTTACATAAGACAGTTGCAGTAATAAATCAACCACTTATTTTGTATAAGCATAGCAATAACAGATATGATTATATAGATTCTCTTAATTTGCTTGGTTGGAATTTTTGTTTGGGAATTATAGTTTAAGCCCTTCAGGGTCTCTTGAAGCACAGAGAGGTATAGAGGAGCCCTATCACTCTTCTCTGTCTGCGACCACCATCATCATTTCTGTTTTCAGCAGGAAAGCTTGCTTGCTTCTTTTTTTACTGGAGACTCAGGTGACATATGACAGTTCATAAAATGGCTTCAGAAGTAGGGGAAGAGGGGAAACAAAAAATAAACTAAGGTGGAAAGAAGAACCACCAGGAGGAGGTAAAGATTTGGCTGTTTCCTTCTCAGTCTGTTTGGGGGCCGGTCATTGGTGCCTCTGAAGAAGGATGGATCCTTTCTCTCAACCCTTTGTAAGGGACAAGAGGGAAAAAAGCAAAAGCAGTTATTGCTTTGGCCCTCCTGAGTCTCATGGAAGAGGGGGAAAACTGGTGGTTTGATGTCACAAATTAAAGGAAGGAAGGAAGGTGAGGAAGTCCTGCGTAGGGTACAGCTTAGATGGAAACACTGGCAGATACTGTGTATTCAAAAAATAAACACGAAGGTCACAGTTCTCTCTCTGTCTCTCTGTCTCTCTCTGTCTCTGTCTCTCTCTCTCTTTCTCTCTCTCTCTCTCTGTCTCTCTGTCTCTGTCTGTCTGTCTGTCTGTCTGTTTGTCTCTCTCTCTCACTGCCTGCGTTTGGTGGTCTCATGCCGCTTCCCCCACTGGGGACGGCCGATGACATGGGACGAACAAAGGAGGGAACGAGGGCCAGGCTGGTTGGTGATCAGTTGCCGTTTATTCCCTTCTCCCCATGCGCCGGTTCCAGTCTCACTAAACTCCCCATTCCCGTCTCCTGCTGCCCCCCTTGCTAGTCTCCCTGCACTCTGACTTGCTGTCCTTGTCTCCCTAGTCTCTCACCCCCTCCAAAATTTGGCAGTGGCAACCACACCCAAGTCCTGTAGCACAATCAACATATGAAAGCCCGTCCTGCAGCCAGGAGATCAGCTGAAGGGAGAAATACCACCTAGGGTTTTTTTCTCCTCTCCTTAGTCCAATAATCATTTAAACATTCATCTTAATTCTACTTCTTAATATTAGTCACTTTGTATGGACACAATAAGATATACATAAAGCTTGGAGGGTGGCTCTCCTAAGGACATCTTTCTATAGATTCCAGACTACAGTGCTCAGGCCAGATTCACTGTATCGCTGTCATTACATTGCTCATGGATTTGCTCGAGCGGGCACCAGTAACATCTCCATTGTGAGACTTGTTGTTACTGTTTTTGGCATATCTAATATGCCACGGGTAGCTTGCCAGGCTCTGCAATGCGGGCAAGATATTCTCGGTAGCTTGCCAGGCTCTCTGAGAGGGATAGAAGAATCGAACCCTGGTCGGCCGCGTGCAAGGCAAACGCCCTATCTGCTGTGCTATCTTTCCTAATCCTAACAAGGTCCTAATGCAGTTGTTACTCTTTGGATCATGATAGAATTTGTCCATGACCATGATCTTAACTTATAATTATTATGGCACTTGGCCTGGCCTGTTTCAATGTCAGGGAGCTCACAGCTTGTCCTGGATCCATCCAGTCCCTTGTCGGGACCCTGCTTTGGGGATGCGAGGAAGTAAGGGCAACTGAGGCTTAAGTCGAGAGAACAGATGCCCAGCAGTGAATATTATTCGGAATTAACTCCCAAGTTACAAAAGCATAGCATTAACTGTCTTCCTGTGTCTATACAAAAAGGACATTGCTCCGAATGAACTATGCAAATAACAAAAAGAGAAGAGAAAAGCAATATTTATAAGTTAACAGAGTCTGATTAGGAGATAAAGGTGATTGACCTGTTGGGGAAGTAGAGTACAAAAAAAGAGGTTACAGATAAACACAGAGGAATGGGAGTACCATGGGAGCACTGTGATGGTTGTAACCCAATAAACCTAAGCTCCCTGTGGCAAGGCAGAAAGGACAAACCAATGTTATCCTACAGATATCTCTAGGGGTATGGGCCTTTAGTGCCTGGAGTTTCATTTAATTTCTCAAATCTTCAGGTGCCCTAAATCTCCCAGCATGCTAGGGGCGACCTTCATTGCCCTTCTGGTAGACAGGAACCCTGTAAGCAAGGTGTCAGGCTACTTCCTCTCCACTGGCTCGGAGATCAATCTTAATTCCCAAAGCAGTACAGTTTTTGATATTCCAAAGTCTTGGTCATCGACCAGTTTCCAAACTTTCTATTACGAGGAGAAAATCATTTCCCTGGATTTATTCACACACATTACCATGAGGAATAGAAAAAGGACTCAAGTTTCTAGTGGCCTTAGGAAGAGAGAAAAGCAAACATTTCAGTTCTGCTCACAATTTGAATTTACCATGGGTGAAAGTTCCAGAAGAAAAAAGGTTTTGAATCTATAAGAAGTAAAACAGGAGGGGGGACAGAAAGATAATACAAGGGGTAAAGCACTTTTTACATGGCCTTTTGATCCCTGGCTCCTCAGGTGGTTCCTTGACTATGGCAGGAAGTGATCCTTGAGCACAGCCAGCTGTGACCCAAGCCCGTACACAAAGTGAAGTATACAGTTCCAAACAAAAAACAATTTTTTTAATTATATAAGATAAATACTATACAACAGCCTCAACAACCCATTCAGTCCCATGTAGAAAATTTCAATCTCTTGCCATTTTTTAGAATCCAGTTCTTCCATTAGGGCTGCAATTTCTTTGTATTGCCTTCTGCCAGTAAAAGCACTTTATTTATTTATTTATTTATTTATTTTTGCTTTTTTGGGTCACACCCGGCGATGTGCAGGGGTTACTCCTGGCTCTGCACTCAGGAACCACCCCTGGTGGTGCTCAGGGGACCATATGGGATGCTGGGAATCGAACCCGGGTCAGCCGCGTCCAAGGCAAACGCCCTACCCACTGTGCTATCGCTCCAGTCCCCAAAAACACTTTATTTTTTAAAAATTCGATTCTATTTTAGATAGTGTGGAAGAGAAGGGAAAGAAAAGGAAGGACAATACAGGGAGAAGCAGGGAAGACCCAGTTTGGAGTCATCTTAAATAGGAAACCTGAAAAACTGAAAAGCTTCATCTTTTTAAATTCTTTTTTACTAAAGGGATGAATAAGCATCCTGTATCATCCATAAAACTTGCAAGATAGTAAGAGAAAGGGGCTGGGGAAGAGCAGGAGGTTTGAAGGGCGCATCGTTTTTGTCTCGGTTTCATATCTTGGACCCATTTTCAGAAATTTTTCTCTGGGGCCATTCTCTTCCTTCTAATCTCTTGCCTTTCCCCCTCTAGTCTATTATTACGATATCATTTTTCACTATTGATTTATCCTGGCATCATCATTTATATTAGTTAAATGGGACTCCGCGCCAAGCTGTTTTCACTCAGGGCGGCCCAGAGGGGAGACCCAGACCAAGAGACCCAGCCCCAGCAGCCGACCTCCGCTATCCAACTGCCGCCATGCTCCAGGCCACTTTCCGACTGCATGACACATTATAAGACACTTCCTACCCATTTTCCGTAATTAACCACACCATAGTTGATGGAGTTCAGACAGTAGACAACAGATCATAGAGAATAATATATACATGTGTGTGTGTGTGTGTGTGTGTGTGTGTGTGTGTGTACACTCTCAGAGAGCCCGGCAAGCTACCAAGAGTATCCCGCCTGCACGGGCAGAGCCTGGCAAGCTACCCGTGGCGTATTTGATATGCCTTAAACAGTAATAATAGATCTCATTCCCCTGACCCTGAAATAGCCTCTGATTATTGGGAAAGACGAGTAAGGAGAGGCTGCTAACATCTCAGGGCTGGGAAGAATAGAGACGTTACTGGCGCCCGCTCGAGTAAATTGACAAACAACGGGATGACAGCGATACAGTGATATTGTGGTTCACAAACTGTTACTTGTAGGGTTTCAAACATGAAATATTCCAGCACCACACCCTCCACCTAAGTGTCTGCCTCCCTCCACCTTTGTCCCAGTGTCCCTTCCCTATGACAAGCTCCTACTGAAGGCAACCTCTCCGTTGTGTTGTCGTGGAAATTTGTTATTCCCCTGCAATGATTATTTCTAGTCCTCATTTGAGAGGGATCATTCTGTGCCTGTCCCTCTCCTTCTCACAGTCCTTAGGGCAATGACAGACTATCAGACAAAGGGCTTAACAAAAATCCACATTTCTTGGGTCTTCAGCAGTGATTCAGCCTGTCCGATAAGTTCGCTGGTTCCATCAGATCTCTCAAACATGATGATTTCAACTCTGGACGCCAACTAGGTTCCAGCCTTCCAGAGTTCTCAACGGATGGTGAAGTACTTTTCTTAAGTTGGCATGTCCTCTCCTCAGCAAGGTTATTTGTACTCCAGGAAATAAGACAGAGACATGACCACCACTGACAGAAAGATGAGTTAACTCAGAGTCTAGGAAAAAGTCCAACAATGATTCCCGTTTCAAAAGAGCACTTAGAGCGAGGCTGTTGCATAGCCCGCTGAGAAGGATGACCCAGACAGAGCGGAAGGGCATCCAGGCACGCATCGCAAGGCAATTTCCCCAGCCTGCAGACATAGAAGTGGCCACCAGACAGACTCCATCAACTTACCCACAAGTGTTTTTCCAGCCCGTATGGACAAGGATAGAAGCAGCCAACATTGGATTGGGAAAGAGGGTCAAAGAGAGCCCTGTAAACTACGGTGCTTTACTGAAAGTTTCCTGTTTCGAGGTCAGCTAGCTAGAGCAGAACTCCTCTCCAAACTAGCTCTCCCAGTTGCTACTGTAACGTTCCTGTTTCACTGTTGCTCATTCAGTAGAGAAGCTGGTGTTGGGTCAAGCAAGAGCTTTATCAGCAACATTTTAAGAAGGGTGGGCTCGGGCTGGCGGGCACCTGACTAGTCAGTGAATGATGTGTGGGATGGTCTTCGGGGCAAACTCCTCATCTGCAAGCCTAAACCTAAGGTTTCTGAGTCAGGGCTCAACCTGTCTTTCTTTTTGACTGTTGGGGGAAGGGCAAGGTAGACAATGGCCCAGACCCATGAGAGCTTGCCGGTTTGTAATTTCGAATTCAACTCTTTGAATTTTCTTCGGGGCCGTGGGGGTGTGGGGTGTTTCTGAAGGCTCGTGCTTTAGAAGAAGCAGATTCACAATGAGCTGCAAGAAGTGAGTAGAGAAGGGCTGGCGTGATAGTAGAGTGGGCAGGGCTCTGGCTTTGCTTGTAACTAACCCAGGTTCCATCCCCGGCATCCCATATGGTCCCCCAAGCATTGTCAGCAATGATTCCTGAATGCAGAGCCAGGAGTAACCCCCTAAGTATCCCCGGGTGTCACCCCAAAACAAAATAAAACAAAATCATTTTAATTAAAAAAAATAAAAGGAGTAGAGGTCACCATCTCACCTCTGATGTCATCTTAGGAATTTTTTTCTTTCTCCTAAGGTCAGTGAAATAATTTTGATGCATTATTTAAGAGAGGGGAAATGAATGGCAGGATGAGGACTTTTTGAAATGAACAAATAATGTCACTCTGGTCATAGTGGAAAGCACACATTGAAGAGTCTAGGCAAAGACTACTGAAGGGGTGTAGCACGAGCCCTAGAGTGGGTAGCGGTAGTGTGGGTGTGCAGAGAGGAGGGAGAAAACTCCGCTTCCACTATGTTAAAGCTAATTTATCCTAAAAAAGCTGAAGATATAACTGCTCTAATGAAATTATTTATGAATCAGGCACCAGAAGAAAGTGATGATTTCAGACAAAGCTTCACCTTTAGGGCAAGGCCAGGAGTTATGTAACAAATTTTCTCATTAGTTCCAGCCAGGAAATTCCCCATCATTTTGTTTAAAACTCTGTTTCTAGGAGAGGCTAACTATGCAGTTAGGTTAGATATTAAATCTTAATGGGATTTGGAAAATAATGACTCAGTTTAAGGTCTGTTCCTTTAAGAAACCAAACAATTCTTTTGGTTCGCATAAGTTGTCATAATTTAACTATAGCTAGATAAGACTTAAAAATACATAAAGCTTAATAATTGTCACATCACTGTATAAATTGAGTTACTGGAATGACTCAAGTCACTGCCTTAACTTCACCTAAAAACAAAGGATATTCATGGGGTGGTGACGGGAAATGAGAAGTTAGCAAGTTTCTTCCTCCCCACTGATTAAACATTACTAACTTCAGCAAGGAGACACCCTTACAAAAGAACCCTTATAAAGGAACAGAGATTTTCCTTTATACATGTGGCTTTGTCTTACAGAAAGGCAGCCCTTGGGGGCCAGAGAGATAGTGCAGTGATAAGGTGCTTATCTTGCATGCAGCCCACCTGGGTTCCATCCCTGGCACTACATGTAGTCCCCCAAGCCCTGCCACGATTGATCCCTGAGTATGGCCAAGTGTGACCTAAATAATTTTAAAAAGTCAATCTTTATCCAGAGTTTAGCGCCCTTTCTAAAAAATAATCCAAAAGAGGCAAGTTTGGGGATGGCAAATTTGTGGCCCTAAATATGGATTTCTGTATTTCATATTTTTTTGTAGTCCCAAACGTTCTTTGCACCAAAGTTGCCTTTTTGGTAAATTTTAGAGGTTTTAGTAATGATTTCTGTGGATCCCCTGGGTGACTTATGTGAAGCGGAGAGGAGAGAGATGACCATTCTTTCCTGATCCGCCTCTGCACCCTGGGGGTCAGCTTGGAAGGCTACGACTGACACACTGAGATTAGCCCCTTCGAGGCACTGGCCTGAGTCCCGCCAGCCCCACTAGGTGGTCGCCAAGACACCCCTGAGGTTCATTCGTTCTGCTCAGAAGGGAAGTTAATCCCTTACAGCAGATTTCTTGAGGAGTGGGCTCAGGCTGGAGCAAGGAATTGTTCTTTGCAGGGAAGGAAAACCAGTCCTAGGCCTTATCCGGGCCTTCTGGGTCCTTGCCTTTCTCACAGAAAAGAATTTAGGAGAAGATAAGCAAGGAAGTAAAAAGTGGGTTTTATTTGGAGTTCTTCCGAGGAAGGAAAGGAGAGAGGAGAGAGGAAGGGAAGGAGTGAGGGAGGGAGAAAGAGAGAGAGTAAGAGAGAAAGAGCGAGAGTGAGAATAAACGAGTGAGCGAGAGAGCAAGAGAGAGAGAGAGAGAGAGAGAGAGAGAGAGAGAAGAGAAGAGAGTGATGCACTCAGGAGAAAACCTGGGTTTCTCCAAAGGCGGAAAGAACCCCTACATCCCAGCACTA
The DNA here is from genome assembly GCF_027595985.1 of Sorex araneus. Lineage (NCBI taxonomy): Eukaryota > Metazoa > Chordata > Mammalia > Eulipotyphla > Soricidae > Sorex > Sorex araneus. The sequence continues at coordinate 11,384,931 of NC_073303.1, forward strand.
GATATGAAAACAGGAAAGTCCGCATCTCAAGAGGGGAGATGTAGGTGACATGTGCTTGGGTGCCACATGTGTTTGGCTATGTGGACACAAGCAGTGTGTGGGCCTGGCCACGTACTTCCATCGTCCATGTTGGCTTTCCTAGGGTTTGTCCAAGCTGCCGCTCCCAGGGCTTTCTACCTAGATAAGAGTTCTTTCTGATAAGTGGTTGCCAAGGACGGGCAGAGTTGGGATTAGTCAAGGTCTTTTTCTTATTTTTTTTTTTTTTTTTGGAATTGAAACAGATTTTATTTGGAGGTTTTGAAGGGGAGGAGGAAGAGAAAGTGGGAGAGATTGGAGAGTAACGTGCTCAAGAGAGAACCCGGTTTTCTCCAAGGGCGGAGAGAGCCCCTGCACACATCCCTGCCTTAGTCATGGAAGCATGAGAATTCACATCTCAGGAGATGAGGGTGACACATGTGCTCGGGCACCACATCTACTCAGGCACTATATGTGCTCAGCCATGTGGGAGCAAGCAACACATGGGCTCGGGCAGCATAGGCACCACCGGTTGTCTTATTTTATTTATTTATTTTTTTGCTTTTGGGTCACACCCGGCAATGCACGGGGGTTACTCCTGGCTTTGTACTCAGGAATTACCCCTGGCGGTGCTCAAGGGACCCTATGGGATGCTGGAAGTCGAACCTGGGTCGGCTGCGTGCAAGGCAAACGCCCTACCTGCTTGCTATCACTCCAGCCCCTCCAATGGTTATCTTTATTTATTATTATTTTTAATTAAATTATTCTTTTATTGAATCACCATGTGGAAAGTTACAAAGCTTTCAGGTTTAAGTCTCAGTCATACAATGCTTGAACACCCATCCCTTCACCAGTGCTCGGGGGACCATATGGCATGCAGGGAACCTGCCTATATTCCACCACCAGGAGTCACAGTATACCTCCCCCTTTCCCACCCACCTCCCCAGCCCCCCACCCCACCTGTGTAACTGATAAATTTCACTTTCACTTTACTTTGATTACATTCAATATTTCAACAAAAAACTCACTATTATTGTTTGGATTTTCTCCCCCCTAAAGTCGGACCTGCTGAAAAGGAAGCATTTGATAATTTGTTTTCCATTGCTGAGAATGAAGAGCTATGAGGTCGAGTGGCCACACTAGCGGCCACACGGTTTTGGATTTCTGTATTTTAGTATTTAAGTAACTAAGTCCAAAGAAATATCTTCCAGAAATTGCATCCTTGCAAGCTTGTACCTCTCAGCTACTTTATATTCCACATGAATGCAATCTTTCTATGTCTGTCTCTTTCTTTCTGACTCATTTCACTCAGCATGATACTTTCCATGTTGATCCACTTATATGAAAATTGGTTATATCCAATGGTTATCTTTAAAACTCCCTTTCTTGACCTTTGCTCCTGGTGGAGCTTCTCTTGGAGGATGGATCCAGCTTTCTCTAGTCTGGACAAGCTCCAGATAAAGGTGTTATCAGGATCCTGTAGCCACAGGTGGGTTCTAACAGCCTTAGGGCAGGTTGGTTTTATTATTTTTCAGAGATTCCATTGCCACAGGGGACCCTTCCTGTTCTACCTGCCTATATCAGTTGTGTAAGTTTGAGTATTGAATATTGAATATTTGAATATTATTATTCAATATTTAACCTTTAGAAATCTTAATCTTTACTGAAGAGTAGGTAGTAAGCAATTGTTATCTATTGCCTCACTATTTTTAAATGTCCTTTCCATTTTTGCTTATTATATATAGGATCTACCCCTAGAAGGTCCCAAGTCTTGCAAGTGCTCTACCATAATCCGAGACATTTTCCTGGTCCCTATTCTAGTATTTTTATTGGAAAATTCATAAATATATTTTGAAATTAGAAATCTTTTATTTCTTCTTGCATAGTTTTCAATGTTGTTCGATATATATTCAGTAATATGTTTGATTTCTTGTAATAAGTTCCAAGTAAATCTTACTTGAAGGTAATCCAGATATTTAATAAATGTTTAACATTAAGCTTAGTAGGGCAAAAAACCTTAAGGGTGTAGTTGCCAAAAGAGACTTGGGAAACCACTGACGTAGTGTTGAAAGGACAGTAGAATTAAACGGAGTCACTTATGTTAAATTCCATTGAAGTTTAATACCTAATAGATTGCAGCTCTCCTTTCTTCCAGGAGGGGACCCCAAATTCAACCAGTCTGGCTTTTCTGATTAACTTTAAAAAGGTGGTTTCACCTGAAACATCTATTCCTTTGTTAGTAACCTCATTTCACTCTTTTTATAACTATGAAATCTTTCCAGTATAACTATTGTTGAAGATCAGGATTCCAAAGTGGCACACTGGTCATTTTGAATTAAAAGCAATTAAGAAATAGTGTCAGGCTGGAGCCATAGTACAGTGGGGAGGGCATTTGCCTTGCATGTGCCCAACCTGGGTTCGATTCCCAGCATCACATAGGGTTCCCCTGAGCACCACCAGGAGCAATTCCTGAGTTCAGAGTCAGGAGTAACCCTTGGGCATCACTGAGCATGACCCAAAAGCCAAAAGAAGAAATAGTGTCAAGAATGGGTTTTGGAACATTGTATGACTGAAACTCAATCATGAAAACCTTTGTAACTATGTATCTTATGGTGATTCTATTTAAAAAAAAAAAAGAAAGAAAGAAATTTTTTTAAGGTTTTTTTTTTTTTTCTTTTTGGGTCACACCCAGAGATGCACAGGGGTTACTCCTGGCTCTACACTCAGGAATTACTCCTGGCGGTGCTCGGGGGACCATATGGCATGCAGGGAACTGAACCCGGCTCAGCCATGTGCAAGGCAAACACCCTACTCTCTGTGCTATCGCTCCAGCCCCGAAAAAAAAAAATGAAAGATTTTTTAAAACATAAATGTTTTGCTTAATTATTAACTGTCCTAAAAATAATATTTTTCTATGGTTTTCTTAGGAGTAAAAGACAGTCTTACACACCCCAGATTAGGATTTGGAAGATCTCTGCGTGCAAATAAACTTCTAAAATTTTCTGTTTTAACTACAAAATTTTAAAAAAATTTAACTACAAAATTTTCTGTTTTAACTACAAAGTTTCTTTTGTGGCATCTTTTCCTCTCAAAGTATATATATAGCACAGAGGGTAGGGCATTTGCCTTGCACTTGGCCAACCCGGGTTTGATTCCTCCGTCCCTCTCGGAGAGTCTGGCAAGCTACCAAGAGTATCTCACCGACACGGCAGAGCCTGGCAAGCTCCCCGTGGCGTATTCGATATGCCAGAGTAACAAGTATCACAATGGAGACATTACTGGTGCCTGCTCGAGCAAATCCATGAGCAATGGGGTGACAGTGACAGTAATATACATATACATATACATATACATATAACTTAGCTTAAAATCACCTGCTATATCTTATAGACCCTATCTTTGTATTTATGTTACTTTCCTTGGTGACAAAATTTGCAACAGAGGTAAGTTTGATTAATAACACCAAGTAGCATCAAAGTATTATACTTAGCACCATCATGATAGGTTTGAGGACCCTACCTGCCGCAGGCAGAGGGACAGAGATAAGCAAAATGAAGAGGTAGGAGTTTATTGGGGTGTGCTCCTATGGACTGCAGGTGAGGTGGGAGTTGAGCCGTGCCCTGGGAGAGGTGAAGCAGGATTTGAAGTTGTATTGGGTAGGAAAGGGAGCAAAGACCAGTGGGAGTGGCGCACTTGGTGAGAATGAGCCTGGGGACTACCAGGAATGTAGCACGGACTATAGCCTGGGGGCTATCAGGAATATAGCACGGACTATAGCCTGGGGGCTACCAGGAATATAGCACGGACTATAGCCTGGGGGCTACCAGGAATATAGCACGGACTATAGCCTGGGGCTACTAGGAATATAGCACGGACTATAGCCTGGGGCTACCAGGAATATAGCACGGACTATAGCCTGGGGGCTATCAGGAATATAGCACGGACTATAGCCTGGGGGCTACCAGGAATATAGCACAAACTATAGCCTGGGGGCTATCAGGAATATAGCACGGACTATAGCCTGGGGGCTACCAGGAATATAGCACGGACTATAGCCTGGGGCTACTAGGAATATAGCACGGACTATAGCCTGGGGGCTACCAGGAATATAGCACGGACTATAGCCTGGGGGCTACCAGGAATATAGCACGGACTATAGCCTGGGGCTATTAGGAATATAGCACGGACTATAGCCTGGGGGCTATCAGGAATATAGCACGGACTATAGCCTGGGGCTACTAGGAATATAGCACGGACTATAGCCTGGGGGCTACCAGGAATATAGCACGGACTATAGCCTGGGGCTACTAGGAATATAGCACGGACTATAGCCTGGGGGCTACCAGGAATATAGCACGGACTATAGCCTGGGGGCTACCAGGAATATAGCACGGACTATAGCCTGGGGCTACTAGGAATATAGCACGGACTATAGCCTGGGGCTACTAGGAATATAGCACGGACTATAGCCTGGGGCTACTAGGAATATAGCACGGACTATAGCCTGGGGGCTACCAGGAATATAGCACGGACTATAGCCTGGGGGCTATCAGGAATATAGCATGGACTATAGCCTGGGGGCACTCAGCTTGGGCTGGGCCACGAGCCCTGTCTCCGGTGCTGGAAGGGCAGGGTGATCTTGGATTCCGAGAATGTGTGGCTATTTCTTCAGCTGGCCGCCATTTGGTCCCAAGCAAAGACCGCAGACGTGACCGCAGGTTTTGATTGGAAGCCCGATAGGAGACACAGGCAGATATGTGCCTGTCTGACTCAACAAAGTTAGTCTAGTTTTATTTGCCAGACTTTTCTGGATCATGTGAACTTAAAATCTTTAATTTCTCTGAACTTGTTCTTGATTTAGAAGTGATTTAGGTAAGCATTTATTATAAGTAAAATTTATTTTACTAATACCTTCCAGAGGTAGAAAAGTAGTACACATTTAGTTTAGGTAGGTGGGGAGTCTACATAATATAAATATTAATATTTATATATGTTAATATAAGAATAATTAGATATTACAGCTTTCACTAAATAAATTTTGTCATGAATAGGGCACAATGGCTCACTAATTTATAAAGAAACATTTAGATCTAAACTTTATTTCTGGAAGCTGGAGAAAAATAAACTTACTTGCTTAGATGAATAAAATTGTACAAATATTTGTAAAGATGATAATGTAAAAACTTTATTTGCCTGACTTTCAAATAGTTAATTTTACTTTTAATGAGAAAGTTCTCCCTACAATTTGTAGTTTAAAAAGGGCTTTTAGAGTTGAAAAAAAATTGCAGGTTGAGTAGACGGGGAGAAACTACAAATGAATAAAGTCCTGTTGCCTGAGGTCAGAATTTAAAATTATCTAGAGTATTTTGAGAATTGGGGGGTTGGAAAAGGTAAAGATGGGTGAATTGCTCTGTACAAGAATTGAGTGCTAAAAGTGGTAAAGGGATAACCTTATAGTTCCTGTATTGCAAACCATAATGCCCAAAGGTGGGGGGGAGGTAAGGAGGGAGGGAGAGGGAGGGAGAGAGAGAGAGAGAGAGAGAGAGAGAGAGAGAGAGAGAGAGAGAGAGAGACAGAGAGACAGAGAGACAGAGAGACAGAGACAGAGACAGAGACAGAGAGTCATAGAGGTGGACTGGAAGGGTCCCGTTGATGGGGTGTGAAAGGAGGGACACTGGGGGGCTGGGGGACATCGGTGGTGGGAAATGTGCACTGGTGAAGGGACTGGTACGGGAACACTGTATGACTGAAACCCAATCATGACTGTTTATCTTTGTAACTATTTATCTCAAGGTGATTTAATTTAATTAAAAAAAAAAAAAGATGGGTGAATTGTTTCTGGACTTACACTGATCCTGTAAAGATTTTCTTTATCAGGCAAGGCCGCCTTCTCTAAACTTTCCGAAACTTCAGGTCCTGATGGAGGCAGGCAGGCAGATAGGGAAGGACCCTTCCCAAGGCAATGGCTGTAAAACTCCTGGGAAATAATATCTGAAAACCCTGAAACTGCCAAAGCCAACTCAGGCTTCACCTGGCTCACCTGGTGCCAGTAACAGACCCACAGAAGACTGGACCCCTACAGGGGTGGCAGAGTTCAGCGGAGACAAGAACTACAATCAAAGGCTAGAAGGAGACTCACAGGAAACTTCAAAGCTGTCCATTTGTGACGGTATCTGATCACACACCACCTCGGGCAGAAAACTCCAGTCCAAGGCAGCCCTGAGAATATGTGTATAAAACCGGGCCTTCAAGGCCGTTCAAGGCTTCTCACTCTCCCTCGAGTGCTTCTCCTCTCCCCTCCCCTACCCCTCCCCTCCTCTCCTCTCCTCTCCTCTCTCTCTCTCTTTCCCACCCCCCTTCAAAACCTCTGGATAAAAATCTGTTTTGCTTCACTGCTTGTCTACTCCTGAAATTCTTTTCTTTGAGGCAAGACAAGAAACCCTGACGGGGCTGGAGCGGGGAGAGCGTTTGCCTTGCATACGGCTGACCCGGGTTCGATTTCCAGCATCCCATATGGCCCCTTGAGCACCACCAGGAGTAATTCCTGAGTGCAGAGCCAGGAGTAACCCCTGTGTATGGCTGGGTATGACCCCAAAAAAAAAAAAAGAAGATAAGAACCCCAAAAATCCCTGGGTCAGGCCTGGGACTGGCCTCTCCTTTCCTGCAAAGAGCATCCTTGCTCCAGCCTGAATCTGTGGCTCCGAAAAATTGGGTGGTGGGGATCAACTCCCGCGTCTCGCAGACCAAAAGGACTTCAGGCGTGGCCGCACGGCCACCTGGTGGGGCTGGCCAGGCTGAGGCTCCTGGCAGACTTTACCAGCCTTAGTCTTTCCAGCGGGTCACGGGTGGCGGAGGTGGATGGGGAGAGGATGACCGTCTTTCTCCTCCCTGCTTCCCACAAGTCACCAGTGGGGCCTACCAACGTCAGTCTGAATATCAAAACTTGATCTGCCTGTCCAATAATATTTTCTTTAATGCATTTTTTATGCCAGAGGAAAATTTTCCAACTTAAGAAGGAAATGAAAGATTCTATGGCAGCAGTAACATCCCCAGCAACAAGAAGATCTTTATGCTGTAGAACTTTGAGATTCAATTCTGTAACTTAGATTAAGAGCCCTCTAAAAATGGTTAATTTGCAAGTTTTTCCAATTCTTGATACTAAATAATAACTAAAACCATTGCATCATCTCATGAATTGGAGGTGGGGAACACTTTTTCCACTGAGTCACTTGGATATTTATAACATTATACATGGGCTGGAGCGATAGCACGGCGGGTAGGGTGTTTGCCTTGCATGCGGCTGACCCGTTGGATTCCTCTACCCCTCTTAGAGAGCCCGGCAAGATACCAAGAGTATCCCGCGTGCCTGGCAGAGCCTGGTAAGCTGCCCATGGCATATTTGATATGCCAGAAACAGTAACAAGAAGTCTCACAATGGAGACTTTACTGGTGCCTGTTCGAGCAAATCGATGAACGACGGGAGGACATTGCTACAGTGCTACATGGAACCTAGGAGAAAGCAGATGGCCCTTGGGTTTTATAGTCTCTGGTTTTATAGTCTCTAGGTTTTTATAGTCTCTTGGTTTTATAGTCTCTGGATGTTGGCCGTTGGTGGGATTACACGGCACCAGGGACAGTTTCTGGGTGTGACTGCCTAGCTACTGGAAAATGGGAGATCTGGACGGAAGAAGCCCAGTCCCGATCTGAGCAGGCTTGGAGATCTCAGCCCCGGGTCCCGCACACCTGGGTTCCTCTGCCAGTTCCTTCATGCATGAGGTTTCGTCCGAATATGTGGAGAAGGGCCTTGAGCATGGCTGTGGCTGGGTTCTGGAGATCTTTGGCTTGGGGGCTCTGCTCAGGGCTGGAAGGGAAACTCAACCCGCCCCCTCCGAGGGGCCCCAGGGAAGACAGCCAGGCACCAGGGCAAGAGACTCTGCTGGAGCGATAGCACAGTGGGTGAGATGTTTGCCTTGCACGCGGCCGAGCACTGCCTCCCTGGCAGATAATATCCCCCATACTCTCTCTCTCCTTTTGGCCATTGTGGTTTGCAATGCAGATACTGAGACGTTATCATGTTTGGTCCTTTATCTACTTTTGGCCCACAACTCCATCCTGACCGATTCCTCCAATCATCATTTTCTTAGTGATCCCTTCTCTATTCCAGCTGCCTTCTCCCCTCCCCCTCATGGGGCAGGTGAAGCTGTTCTTGGAGACTACTTTAGAGTTGGAAAGCATCCTAATAAAATCGAACTTTTCTATGCTTATTAACATCTATTTTTCTTTCAAGATATCTTTAACAATCAATAGCTTGTACTTGATGTAAGAGTGACTCATCAAGATGATTTATATGTTGGTCTGGTGAGAAAGGCAGATTTATCCGTCTAGGATGCTGTCTGAAGAGAGGTCTTACTGTGAACGTTATGAAATTTTATTTTTAGGTTAAATGAAACAAAGTGGACACGGAAAACTCTCTGAAATGACAAAGATAAGCCAAGCATATTCAAGGCAAAAATAAGGATGAAGAGATAGACACATTTATATCTGTTAGCTTGGGGGCCACACCAGCTTGTACTCAGGGTTTGCTTTTGGCTCTGCTCTCAGGAATTACTCCTGGGAATCTTCGGGGCTATAGGAGGAGCAGGAAATGGAACCCGGGTCAGCCCCATCTTTGAGCCCTGAGTCTTGAGCCTTAAACTCTTTTTGTTGTTGTTGTTCTGGGGCCACACCAGTTGATGCTCAGGGGTTACTGCTGGCTTTGCAACTCAGTGCCCTGCTGGAGGAACCACACGGGATGCCAGATTCTCTGTGTGCAAAGCAAATACCCTACCAGCGGGACTCTTCCTCCAGCCTTGTTTTTTTCCTTTTTTCCTTTCATATTCTTTTATATTCTAGGCACTTTCTTTCATATTCTTGGCACTTCTTTTCTGAGGGGGATCCCTTCTCTGGATGGTGCTTCAGTTTTCTGCATTTCCAAAAAGCTCAGTATTTGCATCTCAAAGAAGTCCAGTTTCCCTGCTTCTAGGCAGCTTTCAGGGCTGGTGATTAGGCAACTTCTTTTAATTACATGCAAAAAGAACCTCAGTACCAGGGAGACTCCCAGTCTACCTGCCTGCAACATTCACCCTTGAGGATTCCACCCCTTAAATCTTTAAGATGTACGTGCATTTGGTTCCATCTTTTACGTATATTAGGTCCATTTTATAAGTAACTTTCCAGCAAGCTACTTCTTGCTGGAAAGGGAGGTCAAATTAGCTTTGTAAGGGTGTGGATTCTCCTTAGCACTGTAGCACTGTCATCCCATTGCTCATCGATTTGCTCGAGCGGGCACCAGTAACATCTCCATTGTGAGACTTGTTGTTATTGTTTTTGGCATATCGAATACGCCATGGGTAGCTTGCCAGGCTCTGCCGTTCGGACAGGATACTCTCAGTAGCTTGCCAGGCCCTCCAAGAAGGATAGAGGAAAAACAAAAACAAAAACAATATATATACACACACACACACACACACACACATATATATATATATATATATATATATATATATATGTCTTCAGTGAGGGAAAATTTCTAAAGAGTCTAGAATCCATCGCTGGATATTCTTCAGTGAAAGGATGCCCTTAACTAGTGAAGGGTACTCTATATAAACATGAAACATTTTCCACAAATAAAAGCTTAAAAGCAGAGGGAAACATTTTGAATATCAAAAAAATTGTGGATTAAAACAAAATATAAATTAATTCTTGAAATAAAATATTTCAAAGATTTATCTGCCCTTCCAAGTATTATTTTGGTTTCTGCCCTCAGAATCTTTAGAATACACAGTGTACTTACTGACAATAGTAATTAGAAGCACTTGATAAGTCTTTTTCATAAATAATCCATCTCTCTCTGTGTCTCTCTGTTTCTGTCTCTGTCTCTGTCTCTCTCTCTCTTAGGACTTACTTAGTATTAAGCAATGGCTTTTGAAGTTTTGATTCTCCTTAGGACTTAATATTAAGCAATGGCTTTTGAAGGTTTCAAAGCCTGAAAGAGAGATCAGGCACATTAGAGAATGACTTTCTTTCGGCAGGGGGATGGGGTACACCAAGTGGTGTTCAGGGTTGACTCCTGGCTCCGTGCTCAGGGATCATTCCATGCAGGCTCAGAAGACCATATGGGTGCCAGGGATTGAACGCTGGCCTGCCACGTTGTAAGGCAAATGCCCTTCCCGCTGTACTGTTTCTCTGGCCCACTGAATGACATTTTTAAAAATGATGTTCAGACCCTGGAGAAAGGCGTTTTTTGTTTGTTTCTTTTTTTTAAATAAAAAATTTATTTTATTAAATCACCGTGTGGAAGATTACAATGCTTTCAGGCTTAGATCTCAGTTATACAATGCTGAAACAACCATCTCTTCACCAGTGCCCATATACCACCACCAAAAAAAAAAAAAAAACCCCACACAGTACACCTCCCATCCCGTCCCCCCACCCCCTACCTTGTAACTGCTAAGTTTCATTTTACTTTCTGTTTACTTTGGTTACATTCAATATTTCAACACAAACCTCACTATTGTTGTTAGGAGTACCCCACTAGATTCAGACCTACCGCGGCTGCGTGGTTTTGAATTTCTGTACTTTAACACTAAGTCCAGGGAGATTTCTTCCAGATATTGGATCATTGCAGGCTTGAAAACCCAATCTGTGGTCGTCTTAATATGGCGGTCCCCACGCCCTTCATCCCCGGAGAGAAAGAGGCGGGGAGAGAGAGAGAGAGAGAGAGAGAGAGAGAGAGAGAGAGAGAGAGAGAGAGAGAGAAATGAGAAATACCTTTCCCCTCCTGGGCGGGCACGGGACCGAGGCTTAGCTCTCTGGCTGGAGACATTCTGCGAGGAGGTTCCCATGCCGAAAGAGGTTTTGCTGGGTCTGGATTCACGCTCGTGCAGCTGCGGAGAGACCGCACACGCGTGCGGCCCCCGGGATCACATCTCCGCGGTGGGCCCTGGAGAAAGGCTTTTCCTGGCCCAGGGAGAGCCAAGCATTAAAGAAAACAAGGAAACGTTGATCGCAGCATGAATTTGGGTTTCTTTCCTTTGCATACTGGCTAATTTTCTGTAAAAGATCGTTAGCTTCTATTTTCGCTGTCAGTCAGTATAAAGACATGTTCCTTTGCCTTTTTACTTTTTTTTTTTTACTTTTCGGGTCACACCTGGCAATTCATAGGAGTCACTTCTGGCTCTGCACTCAGGAATTACTCCTGGCGGTATTCAGGGGACCATATGAGATGCTGGGAATCGAACCTGGGTCAGCTGTGTGCAAGGCAAACAATCTACCCACTGTACTATAGCTCCAGCCCCACGTCCTTTGCCTTTTTAAAGAGAAGAGCATATTTTTATTTTTTCTTTTGAAAGAGAATGTATGGGGATTGGGCAGGGGAGGAGAGGGGGTGTTTGTTTTGCATCAAAAGTTCAAACCTCTGACAGCACCAGAGGACATTTCTGAGCACAAAGCTAGAAGTAGCCCTGAGCACTGCAGGAGGCCCTAACCTTTCCCACCTATCAAAAGGAATAATTATTTTTGTTGCTATTGGGGTTTAGCATGTGTGGTAATAAAATCCTCCAAGATCTGCCACTCATGCTCCAAGATTCCTCCAATAATTCTCTGCAAACAGATAATGCCCCTGGCTTCTTCCTGACTGCAATGACATCTACTAATATCTGAGTTGTGATATCTTCTCCTGTGAAAGAAATTGGAAATTAGAAATGTTTTTCAATCTCCACTAACTGATAAATGCCTGGCTTTAAAGAACGGTGCATGTCAGTTAGGCGCAGGTCACTGCCTCGTTCAGTCTCCTACTGAAATAATCCCTTTACCACAAAGGCATATTTTAGAGTGACAAATGTTGTCCTACACCTGAATCATGGTGGTGAAAGAGACTGGTTGTGAAATAGACCTAGAAGTTAAAGCTGGCACACTTGACCTGGGATATGGGATAGTGACTTGTCAGAGACAACAGGTGGTGTCATGGGAGACACTTAGAGGTTTGGGCATGAGTGAGATGCCCTCGGAAAAATTTTGAGCTTGCTAAATTATATATATATATATATATATATATATATATATATATATATATATATTTGGCTTTTAGGGTCACACCCGGCGATGCACAGGGGTTACTCCTGGCTCTGCACTCAGGAATTACCCCTGGTAGTGCTCAGGGAACCATATGGGATGCTGGGAATCGAACCCGGGTCGGCCGCATGCAAGACAAATGCCCTCCCCGCTGTGCTATCGCTCCAGTCCCCTAAATTTTATATTTTTTGAAGACACCAGAAACTATCATCTACACATGTAGAGGTGGTACAATTCGTTAACTGGTGTGGTTCAGACCTTCGACATTATTACTGACTTCATTTTTTTGTAATCATTGTCCATTATTTCACATTTACCTGGTGTGTAGAAGTAACTCAAAGGATTATTTTTCTGATCACTGAGATATCAATTAAATAAGCGCTGGACAAACCATAAAGTTCTATGTGAATGATAGATTATCTTATAAAAAAATGAAAGGGTTCATTGTTTTTTAAATTTATGAAGTGGCTGGAGAGGAACACTATGAAAAGATTGGGCCATATGAAACTGTTAATTTGGTAAATAAAAAAGCTTCAACTGTTGGCAATTTCATACCACTCAACACCACACTTTAATGACAGAAAATGTCTTTTATAATTGCCAGAGTAAATTAATAAATTCTGTGTTCAGCTGATTGAGTAAATATTTTGTTTCCAAGGCATCCAGTCTTAACACCAAGAAGGGAAAAATGAGTTTATAGAGCTATCCTGTGCTCTCAGCTGAAGACCAGAGAGAATAGTATTTTTTTCCATACAATATTCATCTCAGAATTATTTTCCTCTCCCTCATAATTTCCAATTTCCTTCTTCACTCTGTCTTTATATGTTTCTGTTTGTTTAGAAGTAACTATTTTTCTATTTTGAGTGTACCTCTCTTCCTCATTTATTTGGCCATACTTTAGAACACTGAATTTTATTTTGGTGGGTTTTATTAAATTATTTCAAAATTTAAAGCAAGGTAACAATATCCACCTTTTAATTTTTAAAATTTTTAAAATGTTTTTAAAATATTTAATTTTAAATAATTAAAAAATAATTTTAATTCAAGGCCTTGAATGAAAAGGATCAAGGTTACTTTGAACCCAAATAAACTGGCTCAAGTGTCTGTGTTGTTCATAATTCTGTACTTTATCTGCTTTCAAAAGATAATTTTATGAAAATAAAGTTGAATATCCACTTTTTAATGGAACATTTTTGGATACTGATACTTCGGCAACAGACATGATATGGTAGCTTCATCTATAAATATTTATCCAGCCCTTTGAGTATCTAGCAACTTTAGCATTTAAATTTTTTTCCTTAGTATTCCATCTCTTTGTTTGCATCTGGTGGGCTAGGGTGTATGGGGGGTGTATGGGGGGTGTTGGGACATACCCAGCTGTGCTAAGTGCTCACGCCTGGCTCAGTGCTCAGCGATTGCTCATGGAGGGCTCAGGGACCATATGTGGTACCAGACATTGGTCCCGTGTCTGCTGTGTGCCAGGCCTTACCCACTGTACCATCTCTCCAACCCTCTTGCTTTCATTTCTTATCAATTCTTATAGGTGTTTTACTTTTTACTATTCCCTTTCAGTGGAGTTACAGCGCTTCTTTTCCAACTTATAATGTGATTATTACAGCTCTGTGCCGTATCCGAATATAATTCTGATGCTTTGACTTTCCAGTTTGTAATCTGACATTACAGCTTCATGCAGTATTTGCATGTAATTGTGATACTCTGTCTTTTCCAAATCTAGCTTTTGCCTCTTAGTGTGCCTGGTACTATTTTCTTAGAAGCTGAATGATAAGCTGGAAACCCAGTATTGGTTTCTATAGATGTTTCGCCTTATGGGTTTCTATTCTAGTAAACTGTGACCCTTCATTTCTCCCTATTATCTCCAATTCAGGGCTGCCCTGTGATCGTTCTCTGATGGATAGAAGAAAACTTGTGGATTTGTAACTTATATTTAGCATTACGTTTATGAGGGGAGAATAACCACTGTCAAGCTCTTTATCGGCTGGACTGGAAACTGGAAATTTGCAGTGCTGAGCTAATTTTTATTGATCACATAGATTTTTCAATTCTCTGGATGAACCGGTTTGTCCATTCTCTTATTGAAGGGCATCACTTCCGCATTCATAATCCCCCTTGTGATGGGGGTTGTTGCTGGGATGGTGTGTCACATGCCCACTGGCTCCCGGAGGCTGCACACGCGTTACCTGTGAGGGTCAGCAGGCTTGGCTGAGGGTCAGCAGGCTTGGCTGACCGCTCATTATTTTGTTCGTACACATGGGCATATCCCACCTGGTTACCAAGCCTAATCCCCAAACAGGCACAAAGTAATTTACTTCATGCTGGTTTGTGCAACAAGATCCACTGTGACCCCTGTCGTACCTCGCAATGGTGTTACTGAGGCTTTACTGAGCTGTTGGTGCTGAGCCTTCTGGTGTTGTGCTTTTGCTCGCTGAGCTTGGTCGTCTTCTACGTCCCTGTCCCGCCAAACTTGCTTCAGGAGCTGGAACCCTTTTGCAGTTTGGCAGTTTGATAAAGGTCAGTGGTGGAGCAGAGCTGTTCATATGCTAGAAAACGTCGGGGGTGTGTGTGGAGGGAGGGGGGCCCTGCGAGGCTTTCCAGCCGGGTGCGTAGTGGCCCCCAATCTAAGGAGGTCCCAGATTGCTCAGCCAGAATTGTTCTCCCTGGGAGATTCAGCAGCTTGGTGTTCTTTTCAGAAGTAGTTGTGGGTCTGGGTCGTTTCTGTGCAGGAACTTGTCAGGGGTGGGCGGGGCCTATGGGCCTTCGGGCAGAGAGGGAAGCCCGCCTGCTCCCCTCCGACATGGCCCCAGAGTGGCCAGCCAGATGGGTTCACTTGGGGGATTCAACGGCGTGGCATTCTCCAAGGTACCTGAGTTTTTATTTCTATTTATTTATTTTTTTGTTTTTGGGTCACATCCGGCATTGCACAGGGGTTACTCCTGGCTCTGCACTCAGGAATTACTCCTGGCGGTGCTCCGGGGACCCTATGGGATGCTGGGAATATAACCCGGGTCGGCCGTGTGCAAGGCAAACGCCCTCCCCGCTGTGCTATCGCTAGAGCCCGGGTACCTGAGTTTTTAAATGCAATTATAAATGGAATTGTGTCTTTGATTTCTTTCCCTTCTAATAAATTGTTTGCATATAGTAATAAAAATTAGAAAATTAATTTTCATAGAAACAAAGATCAGTACTAACTTGCCCCTTTATTCGTTTTTTCATGACTAAGAGGATGTTCTTCTTTTTTTCCCCCTTTCTTTTGGGGAAGGTTTTTGTTATATCCAGCAATGCTCAGGGCTCATTCCTGGAGGTATTTGGGACAGTATGCGGTCCAGGGGAAACAGTTGTGGGCCTGCTTCATGCAAAGAAAACACCTCACTTGCTGTACTGTGTATCTAGCCCTGTTCTCATTTTTAAGATCACGTTTATTTTATGATGACTGGGCTGGAGCAATAACTCAAAAGGGTGAGCAGATGCTTGCTTGTGTGAGGCCCACATTCGACCCCAGCACCACGTGATCCCTCAAGCACCCCTGGAAGCAACCTCTGAACATCGCTACAGGTGGTCCAAATACCCCCCCCACCAAACATTTTCAGCTAAGGAAAAGTGCTTTACAATTATTTTATATTATGACTTTCTTATTGTTTTGGTCTTGGGGTGGAGCATTAGCATAGTGGGTAGGTTGTTTGCCTTGCACGCGGCCGACCCCGGTTCGATTCCTCCATCCCTCTTGGAGAGCCCGGCAAGCTACCGAGAGTATCCCGCCCACCTGGCAGAGCCTGGCAAGCTGCCCGTGGTTTATTCGATATGCTAAAAACAGTAACAACGAGTCTCACAATGGAGACGTTACTGGTGCCCGCTCGAGCAAATCGATGAACAACAGGATGATAGTGCTACAGTGCTACATAGTAATTAAAACTTTTTTTCTGTTTGGGTGACACTCGGGGGAAGCTCAGGGATTACTCTTGGCTCAATACTCAGGAATTACTCCTGGCGGCGCTTGGGGGACCACAGGGGATGCCAGCAATCAAAGCGGGCTGGAGGCGTGCGCAAGGCAAACACCCTACCCCCCTGTACTATCGCTTAGGCCCATGAAACTTATTTTTGTATATTGAGTTTGTAACTTGGAAGAACTTAAAGGGAAGCTCTTTGAAAGTTTGGTAGAACTCACTAGTAACCCCCCGTCAATATTGACTTTTATTTTAAGGAAAACATTTGATTACGCTCTCAATTTCGTTGCCAGTAATTGGTTTCTTCAGCATTTCTGCTTCTTGATTCAATGTTGGGAAGTCATAGGATTCTCAGAATTCATCCATTTCTTTGAAATTTTCCATTTTGATGGCATAAAATTGTTCACAGTGATCTTAGTCTCTTATGGACACTAAAAAAATTGTTTCTATAGTAGCTGTTGTAAAGTCTTTTTAAATTTCTGATCCTATAAAGTAGTGTATTTTTTTCTCTCTAATTTCTTCATAAGTCTAGGGACTCAAAGTTGGGGTGTCTGGCAGTTCTCGAAGCTGCCCTGCTGTGGTGACACAGTTCTCTGTATGGCTGGATAACCTGTTGGGCGTTGGGGGAGAGTATGGGTTGGACTGGAGCCTCAGTCACAAAACAGACGGCCCAGAGCTGAATGGCAGCACCACAGGCAACAGCCCCCTGGCTTCTAGCTGTGCTTTGACAGGGCGTCCTGCTTGCTGGGGTCAGCTGTGAGTCTGTTTGGAAAGCAAGCAATGGTCACCCAGCCAAACTGATAGTTACTAATTTGCTCTGCTGCTAGTTTCGGGGTTGGGGGGGCGGAGCTCATCTCAGATTGTGACAAGCCACTGAAATAACGCTTTCAGCTAGCTTACACAGACTTGGGCAGTTCAAGTGTTGGTTTGTTTTTCAAGGTAGTGTTGGGGTCCTTAGAAGTCGCTTCAGACTGTCTCCCTTCCCCCCACAGCTAACTCAGTTGTTATTTAATTTGTTGTTATTAATTTTATTAATATATTAAGTTGCTATTAATGTTATTTATTTATGTTTCCGTTTCCTCCCATCTTGACACAATTTTTTTTTTAAATTTATTTTATTGAATCACCAAGTGGAAAGTTACAAACTTCTCAGGCTTATATCTCAGTTACACAATGCTCAAACACCCATCCCTTCACCAGTGCCCATATTCCACCACCAATATAAACAAAAACAAAAGCAAAAACAAAACAGACAAACAAAAGAAAAAACAGTATACAGACCACCCCTCACCCCCCAACCCACCCCATAGGTGAGTGATAATTTCACTTCCTTTTTCTCTTTACCTTGATTACATTCCAGATTTCAACACATAACTCACTATTGTTCTTAGAGTTTCAAAACAGACTCACTATTCTTGTTGGAATTTATCCCCTAAGAATACAGCTCTATTAATAGGGAAATATTTGATAATAAGTTTTCCATTGATGTGAATGAAGAGATAAAATGTCGTGCGGCTGCGGTAGCGGCCGCGCGGCCCCGACTGGGGCTGGCCCTGTATCCCTCGGCTGTTTCAAGTTCAAAGCACACATTTTTTTTTTTTTCCGCGCCAAAGTTCATACCTTCTCAATGGACCCACAAAATGTCGGACACCACGCCTTCTCCCGGAGGGGAGAGAGACCAAGAAGGAAGGTTATTTCCTCCGTTAGCCGGCGTGGGGCAAAAGCTTAGTTCACAGTCTCCATACATGGGTGCAAGCACTTGCTGGAACCCCAATTCCTAAAGCTGTCTCTGGTTCCCGCTTGTTCCACATCCACCGGCTCTGCAGGGGCATGGGCGCCGGGGCCGAAAACCTGGCCGGCTGGAGCCGAGCACGGGCCCCGACTGGTTGACACAATTTTTTTTAAACATCAAAATTACTGTTCAAAACACTATGATGACATCTGCACAGTGGAATAC
Source organism: Sorex araneus (assembly GCF_027595985.1). Lineage (NCBI taxonomy): Eukaryota > Metazoa > Chordata > Mammalia > Eulipotyphla > Soricidae > Sorex > Sorex araneus. The sequence goes on from NC_073303.1 coordinate 11,402,973, forward strand.
TATGCAGCTGTTAGGAGAGATGAAGTCATGAAATTTGTTTATAAGTGGATGGACATGGAGAGTATCATGCTAAGTGAAATGGGTCAGAGAGGGACAGATATAGAAGGACTGCACTCATTTGTGGAAAATAAAATAACATCACATGAGACTGACACCAAAGGACAGCAGACACAAGGGCCAGGAATGTTGCCCCATAGTTGGAAGCCTGTCACATGAGCTGGAGGAGAAGGCAGTTGGAATAGAGAAGGGATCACTAAGACAATGACGGTTAGAGGGATCGTTTGGGATGGGAGATGTGTGCTGAAAGTAGATAAAAGACCAAATGTGATAACCTCTCAGTATCTGTATTGCAAACCGTAAAGGCCAAAAGTAGAAAGAGAATATGGGGGAAATCGTCTGCCATGAAGGCGGGGGGGGTGGTGGGGGGTTTGGAAAGAGAGGGTTTATTGGGACATTACCAGGTTCTCCCAAGATGGGGGGGTGTGTTCAAGGGCAGGTGGTTTTGGGGGGTGGCCCCCCGGGGGCCAGTGGGCGAGGCGGGGAGCCCCTGCGGGTTCCTGTGGGGGTTGACCCCAAGCCTTCTTGTGCATGTGCACACGCATGGCATTGGACTTCCTGGCTCAGCCCCCTTGTGGGTGAAACTTAGACAACCACACATGAGAAATTAAAGCTCAATCCATATCTCATACCTTACACAAAACCCAGCTCAACGTGGATCAAAGACCTTGATATTAGACCTGAATCTATAAAACAAACTCAGGTAAATATAGGCAGAATTCTTTAAGACCTAGACCTCAAGGAAGTCTTCAATGATAAGATGCCATTGGCAAAGGCAACTGAATTGAAACTAAACAATTGGGACTATAGCAGACTTCTTCTTTTTTTTTTTTTTTTTGGTTTTTGGGTCACACCCGGCGATGCACAGGGGTTACTCCTGGTTCTTCACTCAGGAATTACCCCTGACGGTGCTCAGGGGACCATATGGGATGCTGGGATTAGAACCCGGGTCGGCCGCGTGCAAGGCAAACGCCCTACCTGCTGTGCTATCACTCCAGCCCCAATATATCAGACTTCTTTTGTTTTGTCAACTTTGTTGTATATGGCTGTTCTATAACTATATTGCTTAAATGTATTTAAACATGTTTAAATTTGGCAGAAACTAAACTTTAAGTTAACATTTTATTTCAAATTACTTAAAATAACTAACTCCTAAGATACAGAATAGCAATAAAACTCTGCACAACCGAGGAAAAATCTTTCAAGTCTGTCAACAAAATAAGATGTGAACAGAAATACTGAGAATGTGAACTAATGTAATAATGAGAATTTGCTTAGAGGAGCTGGATTGACTCAAACGACTGAGTTGTGTTTGATTAGTTTAAAACTGGGAGCAGCCCTTTGGACCCTGCTGTGGAGCGAGCATGATGGAAGAGCCCAAGGAAGCGCCCTTGGACTCCAAGCAGCCCACTGAACTAATTCCGGCACGCGATCGGAGACCCCATGGCGGGCTGAAACAGTGGGAACCGGGCATCCCCCAATTCTTTTAACCTCTCTCTCTCAACTCCTTCCTCCCGAGCACAGCGCAGGGGCCGCGGCTTTCTGAGCGCAAAATGGAGACGCCGAGCCTCTCTCTAGGTTTCTCCATCTTATGAGCACCATAAAAGGGTAAAAGTTTGTAGTGATGTTATTTCTGGTTGTACCTTCTCTGGACTTTATACAGAAACCGAAAACCGCAGTAGCGGCCGCGCGACCTAATGTCATCTTAGCATCAGCAATATGTAATGGTTCCATTTTAATGGGTCGGACTTATGTGGGAGATCCTAACAAGAATAGTAAGTCTGTTGCTGAAATATTGAAGGCAATCAAAGTGGTAGCCATCTCTCTAGACTGAACTAAGCCATATCCCCACGCCGGCGGAGAAGAAATTTTCTTCTTTCTCGGGAAGAAACGCGGCGTGGTGTCAACTATAGTGTGATGTCCATTAAGCAAACAGACCTGGTGGCGTGGGAATGGGATATAAGGGGAAAAACTATGTACATGGAACAGTGGGACGCTGGTGGAATCTCGAGCCGGAGCCAATACCAGCACAAGACCTTCGGTTCCAGAAACTGCTTGCAGACACTCTTCTAGTCTATCAACTAAGCCAGAGCCCCACACCGGCTGATGACGGGAAATAACCATCCTTTTCGGTTTTCGGTTTTTTTCCCTTGTCAGGCAGCGTGGCGATTACTAAACAGGCATGAACTCGGTGGCGCGGGGCAAGGGGGAAAAAGAAAAGTTATGTAACAAACAGCGGGACTTAATATCTCTATATTCTTAGCAGTGGAGAACTATCAAATGCCTCCTTGGCAATAGGACTGTCTTTTTCTTTTTTGGGGGAAACCCCAACAACGGTAGTGAGTTGTGTGTTGAAACACGGAATGTAATCGAGATAAGGCGTAAACGAAGTGAAACTTATCACTTACAAGGGTGGGGACTGGGGAGGTGGGAGGGGGCAGCAGGTATACTGGGGGGGTTGGTGATGGAAGATGGGCACTGGTGAAGGGAAGGGTGTTTGAGTATTGTATAACTGACATAATCCTGAGAACTATGTAACCCTCCACATGGTGATTCAATAAAATTTAAAAAAATAAATAAAAAAAAATAAAACTGGGAGCAGTTTCCTTGTCATCCTCTTTCCTGGAATATATATATTTTTTGGTTATTTTCATTCTTTGTTTTAGATACTTGCCGTCATAAAAATGAAAGTGAAAATGCCAGTAACGTACATGAGCCCACAAATTAATTTGATTTTACAACAAAGAATTTTTCTACTTTCTGCTTTAGGATGAACCACAAAATTAAATAATACACACCTCGATTTCATACCATGGATGTGTAAGAAGATATTTTTAGACTGCTCTTGGCAAAATTCATTCCCTTATGATTCAGAACTGTATTCTGCATTTGTTGAGAAACATGTGTGGTTTCCTTGAAAGATAGCTCACAGACAGACAGACAGACAGAGACAGAAAGAAAGAGAGAAAAGTGTCTGTTGGAGAAGCAGGCTGGTGTGTGTGTGCAATTGAAAAAAAAAAAAAGAGAACGATAGCTCAAAGACCCAGTACTGTCATTTGTTACTGGGTGTTTACATGTTCAGTGGGAGGGTTAATTCCTCTAAGGGCGGAGTAGAACAAGCCAAATGGCCAAAGCCTCTGTTTTCCACCGTGGTAAAAGAGCAAAGGAGAGATGCAGAGGGGTTTCCACACCACATACATGTAAGTAAGCAGGGCAGGGAGCTGGTAGCAAGCCATAATATGCACAGTGAGCAGTAGAGGTGCCTGGCTTGACCTGGGGGAACGGGAGACAGCAGGAGCTGCTGACCGAGTTAGTCTCTGAGGAGGGGCACTGTGTTCAGATGCAGAAGCATTAAGGTGGGGAGAGGAGAGAGGGCTGGTGAGACTGAACGTAGGTCTCTGGAGGTCAGAAACCCAGCTGTGAACAACTCTGTAATTCACAGTGCTTTAACAAAATAATTTTTTTCTTTTTTTTTGCGGGGGAGAGAGAAAAAAAAGAGGATTGGTAGGAAGTCATGCAAGTGGCTGTGATTTGGCTCCAGGCTGACTCCTGGCTCGTCAGAGTCAATAACGGGATCCAGGGGAGCAGCCCAGGAAAAGACACTGCAAGCTACGGACATGAGCTCTCTGGAAAGCAAAACAAACTTTCTAGGAATGAGGAGACGCTCAAGAAAGGGAGAGAATGGGCACTTGGAGGGCTTTAGAAAAAAATGAATACAGGGCTTGAGCTGTCAGTTTTATGAATCTCTTATTTATTTTTTGTTTAAGAGAGGGGAAATGAATGGCAGGATGAGGACTTTTTGAAATGAACAAATAATGTCACTCTGGTCATAGTGGAAAGCACATATTGAAGAGTCTAGGCAAAGACTACTGAAGGGGTGTAGCATGAGCCCCAGAGTGGGTAGCGGTAGTGTGGGTGTGCAGAGAGGAGGGAGAAAACTCAGCTTCCACTATGTTAAAGTTAATTTATCCTAAAAAAGCTGAAGATATAACTGCTCTAATGAAATTATTTATTTTTTGTAACCAATTTTTGGGGTGTGTGTGCGTGTGTGTGCACGAGTGTGTGTGTGTGTCTGTCTGTGTGTCTGTGTGTAGAGGGCATACCCAGCTTGGACTTACTGGGTATGGACTTACTCCTGGCTCTAGGCTCAGGAATTACTCCTGCGGCGGAGCTCGAGGGACCATATAGGGTTCAGGAGACAGACCTGAATCATTTATGCACAAGGCAAGCGCCCTACTCATGTACTACTTCTCCGGGTCCCTTCATGAGTCTTTTCCAAAACCTAGCATCATCGCTCTTCTCTTCTCAGAAGATGTGTCTTTTTGTTTTCATTTTGGGGCCACATCTGGCAATGCTCAGGGGTTGCTCCTGGCTCTGTGCTCAGGAATCACTCCGGGTGAACTTGGGAGACCCTAGGGGGTGCACCGGGGATAAAACCTAGGTCACCAGCAGGCAATACAAGTTCCCTACCCATTTTACTCTTGTTCTGGGCTCTGAAAATGTTTGTCTTTTCACAGAATCGAACAATCCGTGGAGATTCTATTGCATCTGTCATCTGGTGAAGTTGCCAACCTCAAAGAAGGTATCAATTTTGTTCGAAATAAGAAGACTGGCAAAGATTACATCTTATACAAGAAGAAAGACCAGCTGAGAGCATGCAAGAACCTGTGCAAACATCAAGGGGGCCTGTTCATAAAAGACATCGAGGATTTAGATGGAAGGTACCAAGAGTTCTTTGCTTCCTTACTGGGGACCCTTTTTTCAGTTCTTCAATTTGTCAGGGACTCTGTGTATGTGTGAGTGTGTGTGTTCGTGTGCACATGTGTTGGCTTTTTTGGGGTATGGCAGGTATGGCAGTGCTACAAGTGTGGCGATGATGTGGCAGGGTCCGGGACATTCGTGGGCTGGAGCACTCCTCAGCACAGAGCCAGGAATAATCCCTGAGCACTGCTGAGTGTAGCCCAAGCCTCCTCCCTCAGATATAAACCAATATACAAGAGCATGATATTTTCTCAGCGTCTTTCCTTACAGAGTGCTTCATTTAGAAGTCTGAGACCCCCCAAATAAGCTGAGTAAATTCACAGACATTTCTTAACCTCTCTGAGTCTCTGCGCTCTCCTTTGTAAAGTGTTTTCCTTTCAAAAGTGCCACTTACGGCTTGCTCGGAGGATGAAGTGATTTCAGATATTTAAAGCACTTAAAGGGATGCTGGCAGAGGAAGAACAATCAATAAACGTGAACTCTCATCTCGACTGCTGTTATTATTACCCCCGCCATGAGCGTCTCTGGTTAGCGAAGCTACTGACAGCCACTTCTGCATCCAGCTTGCTCTTCTTCATCGAGGGACTGCTTTGCCACCAACTGGCCTTTCTCTCCGTCCAGAACTCTGGGGGGGTGACTGGTCTTAGTTTGACCAGTTCCAGTGACAGTTTTACCTGGTAAATGCATGCTCCTACCTTTCCTACCTTTCCTGGGGAACTCATCCTCCTTGATGCGACTCACAGTGATTCCCAGACTACCCCCCTCCCCCAATTTCCTGTTCCTACTTCCAAATTTGATTGTTTCCGCTGGGCTCGCTGTGAAGCAACTGAAGCATCCTCTTCAGTTACAAACCAGGATCCGGGCGCTGGAGAGGTAGTACAGTGGGCAAGGTGCTTGCCTTAGGTGTGCCCAATTTGGTTCCGTTCCCTGGCATCTCCTTTGGTCCCCTGAGCAATGCCAGGAGTCATTCCTAAGTGCAGAGCCGAAACTAACCCTTGAGCAGACCCCAAAACTAAAAACTGAAAGGAGGAGGTGGAGGAGGAGGGAGGAGGAGGAGGGAGGAGTGAGGAGGAAGGAGGAAGGAGGAGGAGGAAGGAAGAAGAAGAAGAGAATATGCCCTTATTTCCCTTCCTCATTTTGGTTTCACCCACAAGATCAGCCACGTGTCTACTTTTTTTTAATAGTTAACCATTTTTCATGAACTTCTCTTGCATCTAAAGCAAGAGGGTTTTATTGAATTCTATTGAATTCATTTGCATGTGAAAACAGACATTTTTGTTTACAGAACCTGATGTTTCCAATTTGAAACATGATTTTAAAAAATAATAAGAAATATGTTTTTTTTTTTTGTAGTGCTGGAAATTGAACCCAGGGCCTCACATATGCAAGACAAATACTCTACCACTGAGCCATATCCTGGTGCCATGATAGCCAGAATTTTTATGTTCTGGGCTATTAAGTTATATCTTCTAGAAAGAATAAAGAGAAGAAACTGACTACTGCAACTGCCAACATGCTTTTCAAAACTGAAACTGTTAAGAAACGGAAAAAAATCAATCAGTCAGCATCCTGTTTTGGTAGTCTGAATCCGGACTTGATTTGGAAGACTTAGCAATTAAAAATGCAGACCATGCTTAAATTTGAACTTTATACACACAACAAATTTGCCTTATATCCCAAGTACCACCCGAGAACACAGATTTAAAAAGCACTTCTTATTTAACTGAAATTCATATGTAATGAAGCATCTGTATTTTTATCTGGCAGTCGTAGTCTGAAATCTTTTCTCTTTGAAAAATGAAGGCTTAATCTGAACTTAGATTTAGCATACCATACCAACAGTTAAGAAGCAGACTTTACTGCATATCTTTCTTTCTATCCGTAAGTTCTGTGTGGGTCTTATCTAGCTTAGCTTTTAAAAGAGCCATCTCTGAAATCACTTTGGTCTATTACAGCCTATAGGCTCTCTTGCTCTCTGTCCCATTATTTTGTGGTATAGAGTTTAACTTCATTTGAAACAGTCACCTACCAATGAGCCGTCTGTATTTAGTAGTTGAAATTTCTTTGGATACTTGAGTCTGAGTTATTAATACTTTTCTTTTCATATGTTTTGTATTTGGGCTGGAGCGATAGCACAGCGGTTGGGCGTTCGCCTTTCACGCGGCTGACCCAAGTTCGATTCCTCCGCCCCTCTCGGAGAGCCCGGCAAGCTACCGAGAGTATTGAGCCCACACGGCAGAGCCTGGCAAGCTACCCATGTGTATTGGATATGCCAAAACCAGTAACAATAAGTCTCTCAATGAGACACGTTACTGGTGCCTGCTCGAACAAATCGATGAGCAACGGGATGACAGAGACAGTGACAGTGATGTTTTGTATTTAACCAATGAATCTCATCACAAATTAATGCATTTAAGTCCCAAGAATGAAATCTATTTTTCTTCATGGGGAAAGGAAGGTTTGGACCATACCTAGTGGTACCTTGTGAGACCATATGCTGTGCCAGGGATAAAACCAGGGTTGGCCACAGGCAAGACAAGTTCTTCACCATCTCTCTGACCCCAGGATAACTTCTTTTTTAAAAAATTATTTTTTATTGAATTACGTGAGATACACAGTTACCAAGTTGTTCGTGATTGGGTTTCAGTCATGTAATGCTCCAACACCTGTTCCTTCACCAGTGTATGTTTCCCACCATCATTGTCCCCAGTTTCCCTCCTGCCACCTCACTATTTCATGAGGACAATTTTTCCTTCAGGTCTGTCAAATGCACCAAGCACAACTGGAAGCTAGATGTGAGCACCATGAAGTATATCAACCCTCCTGACAGCTTCTGTCAAGACGAACTGGGTAAATACCGCGATTAGTGATAGATGTATGCTGCTCTATCCTTAGGATTCCTCTCCTCAACCTGTTTCCAGTCTCACCTGAAGCTTTAGATATATTCTCATTAGAAACGGTGGACACTGGGGTCTTAAAAATTATCTTCTCTGGGGGAAGGGAGATGGCTTATAGGCAGATGCAAATGCATTGCCTGCCTGAGCCCTGGGTTTGATCCCTGACACCCCATGGTCCTTCAAGCACTTTCAGGCGAGTAACCTCTGGCATCAGCTCCTGAACACATCCAGGTGTGGTCTCCAAACAAAAAAAAAAGTACTGAGAATTACACTAAAAATTGTGAGTAGAGGATTTCTCCAAAGGAACCCTTCATTCATTTGATCAGCAAACATATGTTGAATATAAATACTATATTATAAATATATTTATCTTCTATACTATCACTGTATCACTGGCATCCCGTTGTTTGTTGATTTACTCGAGTGAGCACCCGTAACGTCTCCATTCCTCCCAGCCCTGAGATTTTAGCAGCCTCTCCTTACTCATCTTTCCCAACAATTGGAGGCTCTTTTAGGATATCTTCTATACTATACCATAATATAAATACTGGGTATCAAGAGATAAAAATAAAATATAGGGGGCTGGAGCAATAGCAGAGCGGGTAGGGCGTTTGCCTTGGACGCGGCCGACCCGGGTTCGATCCCCAGCATCCCATATGGTCCCCTGAGCACTGCCAGGGGTGATTCCTGAGTGCAGAGCGAGGAGTAACCTCTGTGCATTGCCAGGTGTGACCCAAAAAGAAAAAAAATAAAATAAAATATAGTATAAATGAAATGACATTACATAAGCGGGGCTAAGATAAGTCTGAACAGCTAAGACCGGGAATATCTGGTTAAGTCTTTCAGAGTTAACATTCTGCAGCCTTGTGGCTCTGGGCATGTGGTCAGTAAAAAGACACAAAACAGATGTTGAGTGCTTGATGTTCTATAAACAGTTGCAACAGAATTGCCCAATTTGGGATTAGAAATATTATCTTTCAAATTCCAGCTTCTGACTTATGTCCAGTGTGCCTGCTTCAAGCCAACTTTCTGCTTCTTTTGACTCAAGAAATTCTATAAGGAAATGAGTCTGAAATGAATCTTAGTCACAGGAAAAAATGTGTTTCTGCCTTAACTGATTAAAAATGGGATTTAGCAGTAGAAAAAGTTGCTGGACGTTCCCATAAATGTACGACTGTGAGACACGCTATTTCAGAATGACTAATGCAGGCCTAAAACAATATGATCGCAGATGGGGAAATGCGATGTGAAATGGGGCATTCCATAAAGCAGGCATCAAGCACAATAGTCAAGTGCTTTTGGAGAGAGCAGAAGTTCAGCAGAGATGAAAGGACAAGGTTAAAAGAAGAAACTGCCAGGACCGTTTTATGTGTTGGGGGCCCATGTGTAGTTCAGTTGGCTAGAGATTAGGATCTAGGCACTGGAGAAGTGCCAGTAAGGCTGAGAGGTACAAAGCTAGTAGGACACACTTGGTGGAAAAAATTTTCATGTCATCTACATACTGGTGCAATTGTGGTAACGAAACCACATTCTTACAAATGAATTTGTCAACCCGGCCTACTCTCTCACACATGCTCCCCCATCTCTGGCTCTGCAGCAAAGATGAGGAGGTTCTCTTGGTCCATTTTCCATGCCGTGCATCTCTGTGGCCATTTATCTGTCGTCTCTTCTCTCCCTGACTCTCTTCTGCCTCCCCTTCCACTTTCAAAGAGCCTTCTCATCTAATAGACTCAACAAAGACAATCATGATACTCTTATTTTTCCACCTATTTGAAATTTTATTTAAACACTGTGATTCACAAAATTGTTCCTAATACAGTCATCTCAGGTATTCAATATTCCAAAACCAATCCCACCAGCAGTGTGACCTTCCCTCCGCCAATGTCCCAAGTTACCCACCCACCACCCAGCTGACCCTAGGCAGCACATATTCATTTACTTCTTAGCACTTACTACAACCTAGAACTCAGAATGGGTCACTGAAGCTATTGTGTGCGGATCTGCTGAGCCGCTGAGGTGGGAGCTGAGCCCTCCGTGCTGTTGCTTTCACTGACTGAGTGTAGAGGGTGTCTAGGCAAAGTTCGCATCTAATATGCCCCTACCAGGCTGTCAGTAGCAGTGGCCCGTCGTGTCGTGGGGCCATGCGCTGTATTAGGAACGCTCCAGCAGCTGTGGCACAAGGATGATCCAGTAGCATGTCAGCGGCCTCTCTATGCTACGGGTCGTGGGGCTGGGCCACTGAATGCAAAGGGAAGCCAGTGTGGGTGGGTCAGTGCTGGGTCTTCCATCAGCCCCGTCCTGGGAAGGCTCCAGTGACCTGGGCCCAGAAACCCGCCTACCAGGCTTGGCTCGGCCACCATTTCTCTCTCACTCTCCTTAGTTTAAAGTCAGCTGACTGGCACCCTTACTGTCACCTGGAACTTGAATCCCCCTTTCCCGTATAAGCGAACTTACCTGTGGTGCCTGGACACGAGGATGTGGCTATTTGGGGGTGGGCATTATCCTGGCTGCCATACTCCTCTCCTAAGTTATATTTTGACCACTCCTCTTTACTGACTCGTTGCATGCTAGATTTCAGAATGTTAAATGATTTGGAACTTAATCCATACACACACACACACACACACACACACACACACACACACACACACACACACACACACACATACACATACATATAGGTGCTGAGGACCCAACCCAGATCTCAGACAGTCTTAGCACTGAGCTATAGCTTTGCCCCTAATCTTGCTCTGTACTCTCCCTAAGGGCTCACCACTAATCCTACAGCTCTACCATCTTTATTCAAATGAGTCAAAGAAACCTTTACCATTGACCATATTCCTGCCCTTTTGTCATTCAGTAACTGTGAAATTACCATGTTACTCATGATTGGGTTTTGGGCACAGGGTTTCAGTATCTGAGCCTTCACAGGTGCCCACTTCCCTCCATCAATGCCCCAGCCGCACCCCATCTGCCTCCCACTCACCAAACTGTCTCTAAGTGTGGCACATTTTGGGCAGATTTTTGCACTGTGGTTTATTGTACCGTTGCCTACTAGGAGTTTCACACCTACCCCTCTACCACCTGTCAGTGCCACCTCCTCCCCCTGGTTGAACACTCCCCTCCCCCCGGTCATGGTTCTGTCCCTGTCCTACTCCCACACAGGTGGCCTATTTCCTGCTGAAGACCTGTTCTCATGTGCTCTGTTTCTATCATCTTTGAATCCGCTTTTCCTCCATGCTGTTTCTTTCTGTCTGCATACCAGAGATCGTTCCGTGTCGCTCTCTCCTATAACTGCACTCAGCCCAGTACTCCCCGGGGCCTTCCATGTAGCATGATTTTATCCTTCCTTACCTTGGTGTCATTCTTGAGCTCTGAGCCCGCTCAACTGGATAAAGCTTGGGCGGTCCCCCGTATCTTCTCTTTTTCAATCCGCCACATCCAAATCACTGGTAAGTCATGTTGCTCCTAAGCAGACACCTCTGGAACCCGTCCCCTCCTCTCCGTCTGCCTGTCCCCACCTGGGTGCAATCCTGACCACCTCCTCTGCCTTCACAGTGCATTCTTCTAACAGCGCCCAGCCTGGTCTTGAACAGAATACCAGTCGCTTTGTTTGTCCCCTGCTTGAAACTGTCCAGTGAATTTCTGGTCACACTGAAGACTACAGGCCCGGGGGTGGGACAGAGAACAAGAGTTCAGGCACTGGTCTTGCATGTTGCCAAGCTTGGATTGATCCCTGGTACCACCTGGTCCTCCAAACACTGCCGGGCCTGGGGTGACACGGGCAACCTTGGCACCACAAGGCCTGAGCAGCGTCTCATGCTCCAGCCTTCATACTAAGCCAGGTGCCCCCAAGGAGGGAAAATATACAGGGCCACGGGAGTAGCTCAGTAATAAAGCACTTGCCTTGTATACATATGGCCCTGGGTTCAGGCCTTAGGACGTGTGCCCATAAGTACACAAATAATGTGCTTGATTTGATCCAGCATTTCCATCTCAAAACCATATTTTAATATGCCTGTAGTTATTGATGTGGCAAAAGACACAGCTCTAGTCCCTCATGGTATATGATATAGAGTCACTATCATCACTAGGCTATATATGTCACTCGATGATAAATATAGAATGTCTATATATATATATACGTATGAATGACACTATAGTCACTCATGGTATGTAGTCACTTGTAGTAACGCTTATTTACACAGAGAAAAATCACACAGAGCACAAACACGTTCTAGTGTGTCTTGAGAGTTACTGTTGCCAGGACTAAAACAATGGGCGAATAATTCCAACATTAAAACAAACCGGAAAATCCATTTGTAAATGCGGCATGTGGTCTGAGCCAAGTATGCAGAAGTGAATCTGCATGAGCACCTGTGGCGAGAGGGATCAGCTTCACCACTGGCTGTCTGGGAAGAAAGCTGGGCTTGTGGGGCTCCGTGTACCTCTAGGATAGAGATGATGGAGCCAGAGAGAGAGGGCACAGGCAGGGCGCTTTCCTGCCTTGCATGCGGCTGACCTGAGTTTGATCCCGGCACCCTGGGGGGTCCCCCCAGCACCACCAAGAGTGATCCTTAGGCATCGCTTACATTTTTTTTTCAGGCTCTAATGATTGTGACCATTATATAGGACATAACCTATCAGGATGGTTTTTGCCTTTGTGTCTCGGTGAGACCAATTTTAAGTCACTTATTAACTGAAGTATGAGATTTACAATACAGTCAGTTATACTTTTTATACATCCATTGTTCACCACCACACCCCCACCAGCGGCCCAAGGTGAACCCTGGAAAGCTCAGCTCTATAGACAAAATCTCAGATGACTTTGCCTGAGGGAATTTTTTGTGCCCTTATGATTTATATCCTATACGTATATTTATTTATATCCTATACATATGAGAAAAGTCTTTTTTTTTAATTTTTAGAATTTTATTGAATCACCGTGAGATAGTTACAAGCTTTCATGTTCAGATTACAATCTCACAATGATCAAACGAGAAAAATCTCTTTTAAAAAAATTAAACCATACTGTGGAGGTGGCAACACCTAAACACATATAGGTGAATACAACTAATCTGAAAAATCCCACAAAATTGTAAACCACTAAGTTAATAATTTTTTTCAAAAGTGGTGTATGTTTCTCTTTTTACGAGCTTGAATTGTAAAAACTAATAGCATGAGTAATTCTACACTAACAGATTTTAAATATACAACTCAGTAAACATGAGGAGAGGAGAATTAAGTACTTAGGACACTTTTTCAAAGCCACAGCATCTGCTTTCTGAGGGACCAGAGGTCAGAGGTGTCACTTCCTGTCCCTTTCAGTTCATTCCACCTCCCCCACCCCCATGAGATGGACTGGCTGTCAGGAGAGAGTTGCAAATGGCTTTTCCCACAAGTTTATCTTTCTCCTGACCCTCCAAAGGACGCCTGGAACCAAAACTTCTTTCCAGGCTGGTCCCACGCCAGGCCTGTTGATTTAGTAAGGAGACGGCCCTTTTTACCTGGGATTGTCTACGTGTCAGTAAGGGTACTGCTGAATTTATTTGCCAGGGAGGAGAAAGAGCAAAGGTTTGTTAACAGTAATCTGTGTCCTGGCATTTAAAGGAGAGAACAGCTATGAGCATCACACGAGGTCATGCAGAAATTCATTGCTGTTTCAGGGCTTTTCTGACTGCCTTGTTGGTCTTTTGGACAAGAAATGGAGAGAGGGGCTGGAGTGATAGTACAGCAGGAAGAGCATTTGTCTTGCATGCGTCAGACCCGGTTCAATCCCCAGCTTCCCATTGGGTCCCCCAGCCAAGTACCACCAGAAGTAGTTCCTGAATGCAGAGCCAGGAGTAACCCCTGAGCATCACTGGGTGTGATTCAAAAAGCAAACGAAAGGAAAAGAAAAGAAAAAAAAAAAAGAAAAGGAGGGGCCGGAGCGATAGCACAGCGGGTAGGGCGTTTGCCTTGCACGCGGCCGACCTGGGTTCGATCCCCGGCATCCCATATGGTCCCCCAAGCACCGCCAGGAGTAATTCCTGAGTGCAAAGCCAGGAGTAATCCCTGAGCAGCGCTGGGTGTGACCCAAAAAGCAAAAAAAAAAAAAAAAAGAAAAAGAAAAAAAAAGAAAAGGAGAGAGAAAGTGGCAAGAATCAAAGCAGCCCATAACCATACGAACCACACACCAGAGTGGACGGGGGGGGGGGGGGGGAGTATTTCCGCATCCGGGAGGGGAAGGGCAAGGACAGAAGCTGCAGCGGGGTTGATGGAGCACTGGCAAGAGCCCACACAGGCAATTCAACTTTTACTCAAGTGAGGAACCATCCTAAGGATGGGCAATTTTGAACAGATCTGTCATTCCCGGGCAGCTGCTAATATTCGGGGTTTCATACCTCAGGCTAAGAAAGAGAAGGAGTGGGCTGGACCCCACCCTGGGAAGGATTTCTAGCTGGGGTGATTAGGTTTGTCATCATCATGTTAAAAGCTACAGGGAAGTTCTTTATGACTGAGGCAATGTTGGTGTACAGCATGTGTATGTTTCAGGGGCACGTGGTCACACTTCAGATGCATATGACCACACCGCCCCAACCACCAAAGAGTGAATGCATCCACTGCAGTCCCTCTGCAATTGGCTCTCACTGCCCTGCCTCTGTGGCCAGCTTAGCTCTGGGAAAGGAATCGAGGGAGTTGGCTGTTTTGTCTGTTCCCTTGGACTGCTTATATGCCACGTATGAGTGAGATCATCTGGTATTTGTTTTTCTTTCTCTGCTTTGTCTCACTTAATAGAATTCCCAAAAGAACCATCCCTATCACAAGTGGCAAGACACACAGTCTCTCTCTCTCTCTCCCTCTCTCTCTCTCCCTCTCTCTCTCTCCCTTCCTCTCTCTCTCCTTCCCTCTCTCTCTCCTCTCTCTCTCCCTCCCCATCTCTCCCTCCCTCCCTCCCTCCCTCCCTCCCTCTCTCTCTCTCTCTCTCTCTCTCTCTCTCTCTCTCTCTCTCTCTCTCCTCTCTCTCCCTGGCACACTCAAGCTGATGTTCAGGGCTAACTCCTGGCTCTGTACTCAGGAATTACTCCTAGTGGGACCTGGTATCGTATGGGATGCCAGGGATGGAACCCAGGTTGGCCACGTGCAAGGCAAGCACTCTCCCCGCCTATGCTATCGATCCAACCCAACACTCCCTCTGGAGGTGAATATTAGTCAACTACGTATATATCTATGACAGCTCCTTTACTCCGTCATCTGCTGCTGAGCACATGGATGATTACAGATCTTGGCGGTGCTCACAGTGATGCAGTGAACATAGGTGCACATGTATCTTTCAGAATCACTATTTTTGTACTCTCTGGAGAGAGTGAATTTCTGGACCCTATGGTTGACCTCTTTGGGTGGGAGTTCACAGCCAGCAGTGCTTGGGGGCTTTCCTGACTCTGCCCCACCCTCGCTTCCTCTGTAACATTCCTACCAACTCGTGCCTTCTCTCTTATTCGACCAGTGTAGAGCACTCCCAGCCTCTCAGACATTTCTCATTCAAGGCAAAAATTGCAACTCTGTCTCATTTGCTTCTCAAATATAATGTTAATACTTTCCAGGTTACTTGCCAATTTCTCTCTTTTTTTTTAATATAGAAGCACTGCTATTTATTTAACCATTGATTAAGCTGATTGAATTGACTTGCCAATTTATTTTGGTGTTAGATATTTTCATTTTACATTCATATCTATTCACATTTTCCACTTAGAAAATCCTCCTGTTGATACTAAATTTTATCATACTTTTTAATCACTTGACTACTGTCACTGTCATCCCGTTGCTCATCAATTTGCTCGAGCAGGCACCAGTAACGCCTCCATTGTGAGACTTGTTACTGTTTTTGGTTTTGTTTTTGCTTTTTGGGTCATACCTGGCGATGCACAGGGGTTGCTCCTGGCTCTGCACTCAGGAATCACTCCTGGCGGTGCTCAGGGGACCATATGGGATGCTGGGAATCAAACCCAGGTCGGCCGCATGCAAGGCAAAAGTCCTACCTGCTGTGCTATTGCTCCATCTCCTTGTTACTGTTTTTGTCATACCGAATACACCACGGGAAGCTTGCCAAGTAGAATACTCTCAGTAACTTGCCGGGCTCTCCAAGAGGGGCAGAGGCAAATGCCCTACCGGCTGTGCTATCGCTCCAGTCCTACTTGACTACTTGGTGTCTTTATTTATTTTAATTTAAGGGGGTTAGAGTCCACACGCAGCAGTGCTCAGGGGCTACATTTCTGGCCCTGTGCTCACTGGTCATACCGAGAGGAACCATATGAGGTGCCAGAGACCAAACTTGGGATTGGTAGCATGCAAGGCAAGTGTCTGACTCCCTGTATTAACTGTTTCTCTGCCCCCTATTTTGTATTTTTAATCATGGAAGTTCTTTTTGTGTGTGTGTGCCACATCCGCAATGCTTAGGGCTTATCTACTGGCTCTGGGCTTAGGGATCATTCCCGGCAGGCTTGAAGGGCCATATAAGTTGCTAGAGATCGAACCCAAGTTGGTTGCAAAGCAAGTACCCTAGCCACTGTACTCTTTCTCCGGCACTCAGTGGGAATTCTTAACTAACGAGTTGCCACCAGCGCATTTATAATATAACCCTTCCCTTCCCCGCAATTTGGACTCCTTCCTTTAGAATCTATAAAGCATTTATTTCATTTGACTCCTCCTACTGGCTGAACTTATACCAGTAACTGATTTAATTATTATCTTTTTCTGTTTTTGACCATACTTTCCCTCATAATCTTCTTCAGAAAGAGTTTACTAAAGGGGTCAGAGAGATGATATAGGGGTTAAGCTGCTTAGGGCAGGTCCTAGTTCAGTTCTGGCACTGATACGCTCCCCCAGGCACTGTCAGGAACAATCCCCGAGCACTGCTGGGTGTGTTCTAAAATTGAAATTAAAAACAAAATTTAAAGAGGGGAAGAGGTCAAAAACATCATTTATCTATTCTGTTAAATAAATATTAAGTTGGAATTAAGATGACTCAGATTTTATCAGTTTGTGAGGTCAAAGTTTTTCTAATTTTTTTTGGTATTTTCATGCTTTATAAATATGAGTTGGGGTAGTTACATTTTTTTCAGCATATATATTCAATCTATCTTTGAGCAAGGGGCATGGTGAGTACCATACAGGTGGAACTTAATTTGTAGTAATTAGGAGTTAGGAAAATCTTACTTTCTTCTGCTTCTCATACCGAAGAACATTGTATAAAGAGTAGTATCAGAGGTGGAGAGATAGCTCGGTGGGATGGGCACTTGTTTTGCATGTGGGAGCCTGGGTTGAATTCTTGGCACTGTTTGGTCCCTTGAGTACTACTGGGAGCAACCTAGAGGACACAGCCAGGACTAGGCCCTGAGCACTGCTAGGTGTGGTCCCAAAATAAAACAATGGCAAAAGAATGGTATCACATGGCAAGGTAGCAACTAAAGGTCAAAGGTAACACAGCCAGAGAACTGATCCACAGAACTGAGTTGGGAGTTGAAAGGGAGGGGCACTGGGAGTTGAGAGAGAGGGGGTTCCAGAAAGGCTGGACCAGTCGGCATTCCCACCAACAGTGAAAGAGCATCCCTTTTCCCCCAGCATCCACGCCAGCACTGGTTGCTTTTGTCTTTTGAATGTGTCCCGGTCTCTGTGGTGTGAGATGATATCTCATTGTTGTTTTGACTTGCATCTCCCTGATGACTAGCGATGTGAAACATTTTTTCATGTGCCTTTTGGCAATTCGTATTTTTTTTTTTTGAGGAAACTTCTATTCATTTCTTCTACCCATTTTTTGATGGGGTTGGAGGTTTATTTCTTGCACAATTTCACTAGTGTCTTGTATTACTGTATCACTGTCCTCCTGTTGTTTGTCGATTTACTCGAGTGGGCACCAGTAATGTCTCTATTACATTCAGCCCTGAGATTTTAGCAGCCTCTCCTTACTCGTCTTTCCCAATGATTGGAGGTTCTTTCAGGGTCAGGGGAATGAGACCTATTGTTACTCTTTTTGGCATATTGAATACGCCACGGGTAGCTTACCAGGCTCTGCCGTGTGGGGGTGATATATATAGATGTCTTGTATATCCTGGATATTAATCCCTTACCAGATGGGTATTGGATAAATAAATATTCTTTCCCATTCTGTGGGCTCTTTCTATATTTTTCTCACTGTTTCTTTTGAAGTGCAGAAGCTTCTTAGTTTGATGTAGTCCCATTTGTTTATGTCTGCTTCCACTTGCATAGTCAGTGCTGTTTCATCCTTAAAGATGCTTTTAGCTTCAGTGCCATGGAGAGTTCTGCCTACAGTTTCTTCTATGTACCTTATAGATTCGTGTCTGATGCTGAGGTCTTTAATCTGCTTTTATCTACTTTTGTGCCTGGCATTAGACAGAGGTCAGAGTTCATATTTTTGCAGGTAGCTATCCAGTTTTCCCAGCATCACTTGTTGAAGATGCTTTCCATGTTCCACCTCACATTTCTTGCTCCTTTGTCAAAGATTAAGTGGCCATATATTTGGGGGTCTGTGAAAGGATATTCAACTCTGTTCCATTGGTCTGTAGGTCTTTTTATAGCCCAATATGGACAGTCCTTCAAAAGCTAGAAATTGAGCTTCCATATGACCCGGCAATACCACTGCTGGGAATATATCCCAAGGATGCAAAAAAGCACAGTAGAAGTGACATCTGTACCTATATGTTCATTGCAGCACTGTTCACAATAGCCAGAATCTGCAAACAACCTAGAACAGATGACTGGTTAAAGAAACTTTGGTACATCTACACAATGGAATACTATGCAGCTGTTAGGAGAGATGAAGTCATAAAATTTGCTTATAAATGGATAGACATGGAGAGTATCATGCTAAGTGAAATGAGTCAGAAGAGAGAGACAGACATAGAAGGAATGCACTCATTTGTAGAGCATAGAATAACATCACATGAGGCTGACACCCCACAGATGGAAGCCTGCTTCATGAGTGGAGGGGAGAAGGCAGATAGAATAGAGAAGGGATCACTAAGAAAATGATGTCTGGAGGAATCAGTCCGGATGGGAGATGTGTGCCGAAAGTAGATAATGGACCAAACATGATGACTTCTCAGTGTTTGTGTTGCAAACCATAATGCCCAAAAGTAGAGAGAGAATATGGGAAATATTGTCTGTCATGGAGGCAGGGGGAGGATGGGAAAGGGGAGGTATACTGGGGATATGATATTAGTGGTGGGGAATGTGCACTGGTGGAGGGATGGGTGTTTGATCATTGTGTGATTGTAACCCAAACATGAAAGCTTATAACTATCTCACAGTGATTCAATGAAATTTTTTAAAAATAGAGAGGAGGGGTTCAATGATGGGTGTGATAGTGTGCTATTGAAATTATATGCCTGAGTAACCATCATTAACAGTATGGTTAAATCACCAACTATCAATGAAAATCTTTTAAGTAAATCTTTAAAAGAATTGTGATAATAGTGCAGGATTTTTCTAAGAATTCACCCCAGAATATGATTATATTTTCCAACTGGTATTTGCATATAGGTTTGCCTGCTTGTCTAGTGCTAAACTTTCTTTTTATTAACTCTGCATTGCTTGAAGGCAAAATGCTAATTATTATGCCAAAGCTATGATTATTTATTTGGGGGCTTCCCACAGTATGCTTGCTCAAAGACACCATGAACCAGCTCCCAGATATTCATAGTCACCCGGTCTGGTTGCTCAATTTGAGGGCCCGAGAATTCAGTGCTGCTTAGGCCCTGGGGCCCTACAGATCACGCAGGCCACCTGATGGGTGCTCAGGGATGTGCAGTGCCAGGGACTGAACTGAGGCCAGCCACATGCAAGGCACTTGCTTTAACCCCTGTACTATGCCTCTGGTCCCAATAATGCTATTATTTATTTTTTTCTATAGAGTATCTGGCACAGTGTGAGACACTTTACTATCTGTTCTTTTATTTAATCCCACAACTCTATGAAGTAGAGATCTGACTTTACAGATCAGGGAACTGAAACCCAGAAAACTGCTAATCAGCAGCAGAGTCAGAAACCTAACGCTGATGTTTCTTGTTTTTTATTTTTAAGTTTTATTTTCAGGGGCTGGAGTGATAGTACAGTGGGTAGGGCGTTTATCTTGCTTGCGACCGACCGGGATTCAATCCCCAGGATCCCATATGTTCCCCTGAACACTGCCAGGAGTATTTCCTGAGTGCAGAGCCAGGAGTAACCCCTATGCATCGCCGGCTGTGACTCAAAAAGAAAAAAAAATTAAATTAAAAAAAGTTGTTTTCATAAAGTTGTTCACAATAATTGATTACATTTAATATTTCAACACCCAGCCCACCACCATTACACCTTTGCCATTTGTCTGCAGGATATATTAAATATAGAAGTTAGGGAAATGCCTAGGGTGTGGTCAACCTGATTTTAGTTCCTGCTACCACACTGACATCCTGGCATGCAATTTGTGTTAGTGGTATGTGATAACATCAACGTGATGTGAGCTATGTCCTAAGGATGGTTTGTCTTAGTTCCTGTAAGTTAGACTCACAAAGTTACCCCCACATCAGGATAGAGAAAACTCTTTACAAAATGGCTTTTTATAAGGTGTGGGTGCGGGAGAATCACAGGGCGCTGGGGTTATGGCTTGGAGTGGACAGCCTTCTTTCAGCACAAAGGAATGAGGGGAGCAGTTTCTAGAATTAGGAGAAAAAGTCAAATTCTTGGTCTGTGTAAGAGAAAGAGGTTCCTCTATCAGGGCCCAGAGAACAGCTTAGTCCAATGACAAGAAACAAACCCAGGGTCAAGTGCACTGAGAAGGCACAGGATGGGGCTGAAGAGATCGGACAACAGGTAGAGTGTTTGCCTTGCATGCAGCCAATTCGAATTCATCCCATATGGCCCCCCAAGCACCACCATGAGTGATTCCTGAATGCAGAGGTAGGAGTGATCCCTAAGCATCACCAGGTATGACTAAAAAAGCCAAAAATAAATAAAAGAGAAAGAAAGAAAGAAAGAAAGAAAGAAAGAAAGAAAGAAAGAAAGAAAGAAAGAAAGAAAGAAAGAAAGAAAGAAAGAAAGAAAGAAAGAAAGAAAAAGAAAGAAAGGAAGCGAGCAAGCACAGGATGTGGGAGAGCTTTGCTGTGGTCCAGGGAAGCAGAGAACAGGTGCATAAACGTCGACAAAAACAACCTTTGGGGGAGTGTGTTAGTTGGGTCTTAGCTGTCTTAGATGCTATCTGGTACAAAGACGCTTCTAGTTTCTTGGAACAAGTGTCATTATATGGCAGAGGTTAGAACTGGATTTTCAGTGGTCTGTGGTGACTTCTATATTAAGTGGTGAACTTAATATATTAAGATGCTGGCTTATAGTGCTGAAACATATCTTATACTTCTGTTACTGCTGTAAAACTATAATTATATATTTTCCTGTTTTATCTACTGAAAATTGTCCAATAAAAATG
The DNA here is from genome assembly GCF_027595985.1 of Sorex araneus. Classification (NCBI taxonomy): domain Eukaryota; kingdom Metazoa; phylum Chordata; class Mammalia; order Eulipotyphla; family Soricidae; genus Sorex; species Sorex araneus. The sequence goes on from NC_073303.1 coordinate 11,424,144, forward strand.
AAACTTGCAAACCCTGAAAATAAAAAATGAAGAATAAATTCTATTTTTCAGTCTATCTTGGCACAATTTCATATTTCCATTTCCAGTTTGAGACTTCAAGCTTGGGCAAGGAAGTGCCTTGGTTGAAAGCCCTTCCTCCCCATCTTAAGCTATAATAAAATTAAGATAATTCATTCATCAATAAACTCCACCAATATTGGCCTATTAAGAGCCAGGCATTGCACTTTATAATGCAAATCAGCCATTCTACGTCTTATCAAGGGGCCACCTTCCTTCTGTTTTCCTGCTCTCGTCCTTGATAGCGACCCTGTTTCTCAGGGCCTCACAGTGGCTCCTGCTCCTCAGATATGGTGACCATGATCCCACAAGAGACAGAAGACACAAACTCTCCTGACTGCATTTCAGTCAATGTTCGAACACCCATCCCTCTGCAGTAGTTGGCTAAGTCTTCATGGGCCCCTAAGGTGACAAGCTAAAATCTGAACAGGGATCTGTATATCAAGCGTATGCAGATATCAAGTTGGTATCAAGGGTGCTTATCACCTCTTCTGGTCGACCTGTCTGTCCTGGATGGCTCAAACCCTTTTTTATTCTGTAGTCAAAAGTGCCCAGTGACATTGTGAATAGCAAGTTCTTTCGTGTCTTCGGGTCTTTGACTAGTTCTTCTCACACCCCCCCCCTTTTGACTCCCTCACATTATCATATTTTGTCTGCCTGCCCTCAAAACTTCCATTTTTAAAGCCCAGTTGGAGGGTCACTTCTTATGTGGTCAGTTTTGATTTGGAAAGCGGACCAGGTGCTTCTTTCTGTACCCTCCCACGGCACCTCAAACTGTCTCTAGCCACTAATTATATCATTGTCATGAAGTTGGTGTATGTGTAGGTGACACAGAGGAGGGTCTATAAATTCCTTAACTATACAATGAATAAAGAAATGAAATGGGATTCTTTGGGGGGGGCACTCTCAAGGGACTCAGGATGAAGAAATGGAGTTTTTTTTTAGGGTGGCTCTCAAGTGGTGCTCAAGAAGATTTATGAATCACCCCCAGTGATATTCAGTTAACTGCCTAGGCAATCTAGTGCTAGGGTCTGAGGAACTACAAAAATGTTGATTTTAAGTCCTCATCTTGATGCTATTGCTTGACACAGAAAGAGTGGATTGTCTTTGGGTTTGAATTTCCACAGATATTTTTCATACTCTGTGTGCCTGGTTCATGCATTCTCATTTCAGTGATGCTGGTTTTTTTTTTTTTTTAAGAGGACCAAGGATGTAGCTTCATGGTGCAGTATGTGCTTTGCGTGTATGAGGCACTAGGTTTAATCTCTGGAATGCTCCAAAAAGAAAAAAATCAAAGTTATCTTTGTTGTTAATCTAGATTTGTTTTCCTTTGGTTCTAGTTATTGAAATGGATGAAGAGGATGGACTTTCACTCCTAGAACTGAATCCTCCTGACCCCTGGGATTCAGACCCCAAATCTCCTGAGGATTTAGCTTTTGGGGAAGTGCAGGTAAGAAATTACTTAGTTTTAAGAACAAAAATGAAACTAAGATGTCCATTTGCTGAAAATCTCTCATGTATCCGAAATAAAACGAAGACATCCATCTATGCAGATATTTACATCCTCCATAACCTTGACAACTCTTTGAGGGGCTAGTTAGGACATAAAGTTGCTACAAAATCTTGAGAAAATTGTGAGTTACCCACAAAATTTGGCAGAAACTATAAAGAAAATTATCCAGGAAAGAGCAAATAATCAAAAACAAAATAAATTTCTGAAGTCTTTCCAAGAGAGTCATGTTAAGACTGTTGGAGGAAGTCAGAAACTCCTCATAATTCCAGATTGGCTGCATTTCTGCACATTCTTAAGATCTTTTTAGAAACTATCTTGTATTTTTAGCCTTGGAAAGAAATTTCCTCTGGAGGAAAATCACTGGCAGTTTGGAGAGGCAAACAAAAAAAATTTTTTCCAGGCATATTTTGGGAAGATATAAAAATGGAAGTACTTTTTTTGAAGTACCTTTTGGGGAACAAATAGGAAGTTGTCAGGTATGGGCATGACAAAATCAATTCGATTCCCTGGCCTTCCCTCACCACCTTCGTGGGCTTCCTGCACGGGAGTTTCTGTCACCTTCTTTTGTCTGAATGTTGACATACTCCTTTAATCCCTGCACATATGCGGAGCCATTGAGAGGCAATGAGGTATTACTTTGAAATTCTCTAATCCAGTATTTCTCATCCAGGAACCACATCTCCCTGCCCCCAGCCCCTCCCTGTGGAACCTGGGATATTCCAAGGGGCCACAGATGAAATGTATAAATGGAGGGTCCATGGTGTGAGACTAGGGGTCTGACTGGTAGGACGGGGGTGGGGTGATATGAGGAGGAAACAAGATTAAAGGAGGATCATGGTCCAAAAAAGCTGAGAAACTGCTCTAGTCTATGCCAGTCTCTTACTCACTGTTAGAACTATTTTCAAGGATCTTGATATCTGGAGAGGGTGGGCAAAATAATTTACTTTAAAAAGCTTGACAAGCCTGTTCAGATAGGTTGTGTGGCTATAGCTACCCAAGAAAATTCAACCAGGATCAATCATTTAGATTTCTATTTACAACCCCATTGACTCTGCCCTCCCCAAATGCCTGTTCTTCATCATCATCATCATCATCATCATCATCATCATCATCATCATCATCATCATTCCGTTGATTGTCACATTTCTCGAGCGGTCTCAGTAACATCTCCATTCGTCCTCGCCCTGAGATTTTAGAAGCCTCTCTTTACTTGTCCTTTCCAATGGTGCCGCACTGGAGGCTCTTTCAGGGTCAGGGGAATGAAACCCATCTTTGTTTCTGGTTTTGGCATATGAATACACCATGGGGAGTTTGCAAGGCTCTCCCATGTGGGCAGGAAAATCTCAGTAGCTTGCCAGGTTCTCCCAGAGGGAGAACTAGGCTAAAAGATGTTGCGAGGCTGCAAAGCCTGTTAGAATAGTTAATTCCTGTTCCTTATAAACTATGCTTTGAAACACCAATCACAGAAGATAATCTTCCATTTATTTGTAAAAATAGCCATATAACAGCTGTAAATAAGGACTTGGAAATGATTTTAAATAGAATAAAACTAGGGAAGCTGGTTTGGCAACTAGAACCAACCAGGAGAGTTCCTATTTTACTAAAATAGTGGCCCAGGCTAGGGGTTGTGTTTTTGTAGAAAGGCTTCTGTGAGTCTTCCTGGAACTGGATCTCCTGGAGCTTGCTCTGGGGCAGACATCTCCAGTGAGACTTGTCAGCCATCCAGCCCAAACCCTTCTGCCTTGATCATCTGAATCTCACTCTTTTCCAACAGGTAACATATCTCACTCATGCCTGCATGGACCTCAAGCTGGGAGACAAAAAGATGGTGTTTGATCCTTGGTTAATTGGTCCTGCTTTTGCCCGGGGATGGTGGTTGCTGCATGAGCCTCCATCTGATTGGCTGGAGAGGTTGTACCAAGCTGACCTCATTTACATCAGTCACATGCACTCAGACCACCTGAGGTAATAAAGGCTCAGCACTTAACTCAGAAAAACATGCTACAGTAAAGAGTAAGGCAGCAGGAAAGTTTGCAGTGCCTTTCCTGTTCACTTCTGTTGTGATAATGTTTATATATATGTATATATATATATATATATTTCTCTTCAGGTTAAGGGGTTATAAACCCACCTACCTGTCACTCCCACCCTCAGACTACTGTCTTGAAGTCTAGATTTAAGGATCTTTAGAGTCATCTTCCTTTTTTAATTCAATGTTTATAGCAAGAATCAGTACACATTTTCTCTTCTTTAGGGGAAGGGGAGCTTGGGGCCGTACCAAGCTCTGCTCTGGGATCACTCCTGACAGTGCTCGAGGGACCACATGCAAGGCTGGGGATTGAACCCAGGTTAATCTGTGTGCAAGGCAAAGGCCTTACGTGCTATACTGTCTCTCCAGCCCTCTCTTAATGTTGATTTATCACTGGTTTATAATACCTTCGAATTTCAGGGGCTTATCTTTGCATCCCTGATTCACTGCACCACCACAAAAGTTTCAGTTCCATCCCACCCTCCAAAAAGACCCCTCTCTCTTCCTCCCACTCCTCCTCCTCCCCACTGCCCCCCAAACATACTGAATTCCAGGAATGTGTCTTGCTTTTTCACCTGCTTCCATTATTCATATTCTACATATGAGGGAAACTACCCAGTAATTGTCTTTCCCTTACCGATTTTACTCCATGTACTCAGCTCAGCCTCATCCTTTTGTGCTAATAGGCATTATTTCATCTCTCTAAATGAGAGAGTAGAATCCTCTTGAATAGCTACAGCACAGCTGCTTTATCCGTCATCCATCAATGGGCATCTAGGTTGATTCCATGTCTGGGCATATATTCAATGGTTTGTATAAAGGGCCAGGGTATCAATATTTTAGGTTCTTTAAGTTACCTAGTCACATCATGGCCACTTAGCTCTGTTGCTGGAGCAAAAATACACTTTAGACTGTCCCAAAGGAGCCTCGGCTATTTCAATAAAACCTTATTTGTGGACCATAATGTGAACATCTCATAATTTTTTTTTTTTGCTTTTTGCGTCACACCCGGTGATGCACAGGGGTTACTCCTGGCTCTGCACACAGGAATTACCCCTGGTGGTGCTCAGGGGACCATATGGGATGCTGGGAATTGAACCTGGGTTGGTCGCGTGCAAGGCAAACACCCTACCCACTGTGCTATTGCTCCAGCCCATATCACATCATTTTTAAGTGTCAGAAGGCACTTCTGTCCCGTTTTCTCTTCATAAACACCAAAAGTCTTGTTCGACTGCAGCAGCAGGCTTCTGTGACTCAGCAACTCCCGATTTCAACCCACAATCAAATTCACCCCATATTTTATTAAGCTGGAGAGACAGGATACTGATGATTGGAAGTGAAACTTCCCTAATCCAAAAAGGAAAGAAAAAATATTTTCATGTTTAAAAATCACTTATAGGTTATGAACTGCCAACAGAAGAAGAGGTCATATTCCTCACTTCTTGGTTTAATTAAGGGTCAAGTTAGTTCATCCTGATCTCTATTTGTATCATTCATGCTCGGTTGTCATTAGAGACAGATAGAAAGGTCTACGATGGCCATCTGAACTTCCCTTCCTTCCCCAACCAATGTGATCCTCTAAGATAAAGATGCAGGCTTTAATTGAAATGTCCCAGTTTAGGGATAACAGGTTGTTTGTTGGTTGATAGGCTCTTAGATATTCCATTCCAGATCATGTGGGACTTCTAAGGCATGAATATATTCTAATTTATTTTCTAAAGGGAGTCATTTAAAGTCTCAAGTAATTAACTGCTTTAGCAACAGATTACCTTCAATACAAGTACATATTTACCACAACTCACTGAGGTATCCATGTACTATGATTAAATATCTATTTGCTTATCACAAGATTTCTTTTCCAGCACAAGGTCCTGGAATTAATTTGCATGGCTTTAGGGTTAGGACAGCCTGTGTTCATACATTGTGCAATAACAGTAACATGTGTAGTAATCATCTGCAGTTGTAAAAAAAGAGAGAAGTGCCACATAATTTAAGTTAGAGAGATATAGTTACAAGTCATAATGGGATAACTAAAATTAGCAACATGTACATTGTCACTTAATCTGGTGAGTTCCTAACCACTATCTGGAAAATGAATTTCATGGGTTTGTGTGGATAAAGTTGCCAGGTGTTAAAATACCAATTTCTCAATTGTGGTTTTCCTATCCCCTTGGTTTTGTGGTATATAGTGAAGTTTATTACTAAAAGTTACTCAAGTTTGTAACTATTGGGGTATATTTCCTCAACAGACCCTTCTTTTTTTTAAATTTTAAGACGTTAGGCCCTTGGGGCTGGAGCAATAGCACAGCGGGGAGGGCGTTTGCCTTGCATGCGGCTGACCCAGGTTTGATTCCCAGCATTCCATATGGTCCCCCAAGCAATGCCAGGAGTAATTCCTGAGTGGGAGGCAGGAGTAATCCCTGTGCATTGCCGGGTGTGATCCCCCCAAATAAATAAAAAAGGTTAAGCCCTTATTACTGGACTGTCACTTAGTCAACTATTGTATATAATGCCATTTGCTCCCACTCCTCTTGACAGGCCTATATTTACCCAATAAAACCTCCTTAATTCATGAGGGGGAAGGACTGGTGTACTGTGGAGAATGGCTGTTAGTCCAAGAAGTGGAATCTTAGTTATAGATAGTGACTCAGACTGCATCATCTCCCTCTCACTCTTCCAAGGAAAGAGAGAACAATTACCAGTGGTAAAAGACAGTTGCAAAAGCAACATCTAGAACCAGTTCATGCTCAGGAAAGGATGCTTGGCTCCTCCTTGTGGTTCTGGGTGCTCTACATAGACAGAGAAATGTCTCTAGTAACAAACTATAAAAATGATCACTGAAACTATGGTCTAGTCTAAGATATTATTAATGGAGGTCAGTAAGTATCATCATTCAAAAAAATCACAGGAACGGAATTTACAGCAGTCAGTGTGTTCGCCTTATATGTGACTGACCTGGGTTCCATCTAGAGTACCCATATGGTTCACCGAAGCTCCACTAGAAGTGATCCCTGAGCAGAGAGCCAGAAATAAAGCCTGAACACCACTGAATGTAAGCCCAAAACAAAAAATTAAAAATCACAAATAGCCATCCATTGTAGAGTAACATATTCTAACTCCCGAAGTCCTAAAGTTGAAATGTGCTGAACCCAGACAATGAAGCTATATAGAAAAGAACATCTAATGATTTATATCCCTAAAAATTATTTGGACAACTTTTAATGCATTGTTAATAACTGTTATATACAGATTTTGTTCATCGTTTTCTTATGATTCAATAGTTTGTTTCACTAATGTTATACTCTGTAGAAATCTGATTACTTTTTTTCCTCCTTCCTTTTTTTCTTTTTGCAATGCCAGGGATTGAACCCAGGGCAAGGCAAGTGCTCTACCACTGAGCTACATTGCTGGCCTAAAAGTCTGTTTTTTGTCCTAGATAGTACATTCTTTATTGGTATTATTTTCTAATATATGACATACTGGAATAAAGCCTGAATCTGAATACTAATTTACTATGTATTAGTTGCATATTTCTAAATATATTTCCTCATTTAAAAAGTACTCAGAAAGGGGAGGGTGAGAATAATAATAATAACAACAACAATAATAATAATAATAATAATAAAAACCTCATGTCTTTCAGACTACCTATCATGTTTAAAATCTAATATATTCCTCTCCCTAATACAAGCCACAGTGCTATGCAATTTTTCTGTGTGGTGAAAGCTCAATAAATGAAAGTTGACTTAATGAATGGAAGTATTCAAAAATACCTGGGTCACTGCACACTGAATCAGGATTACTACAGATGTTGAATGCAGTTTCCTTCTACATTAAATTCCAATGTCTTGCTTGATTGGTAAATATCAAAGTGTGGCTGTCACCTATGAAAGGTTTCAAAACTGCTTCCAATGGTGCAGAACCCTTACCTTATGGCCCAGGTTTTCTTAGTGAAAGCTACTACAGATGGAGTAGGAGGGAAAAAATGAAGATCATGGATATCTTCACCTATCAGAAACCTTACTCAAGGCAGCATCAATACAGAAAGTATAATTTTCACAGAATTCATATATAAGCCATGACTTTTTTGTCCTAAAAAAAAATGGGGGAAACCTTTGAAAATGCCCTTCATCTTTACAGTCAGCATCAAGACTTCTTTTGAACTCTGAATAGTCAAGTTTTTCAGTTCCTTGATTCTTGGTCAGCATGAAACAGTCTCTTGTGTTTTTTTACCTTTCAACTTTTCCATCTTTCTAATCCTAGTTACCCCACACTGAAGAAGCTTGCTGAGATAAGACCAGATGTTCCCATTTTTGTTGGAAACACTGAAAGACCTGTATTTTGGAATCTCAAACAAAGTGGTGTCCAGTTGACTAATATCAAAGTAGTGCCTTTTGGAGTATGGCAACAGGTAAGACATCTGGGTTCTTCCCTGACTTTCAGTTATGCTTTCTGGCTTGAATTAGTGTGGAGGGTTGGGTCACACTTGGCTGTGCTCAGGAATTACTCCTGATGGAGCTTAGGGCATCATATAAAATGCTGGAGCACCCTAGTCGACCGAGTGTAAAGCAATTCCCTTACCACTGTGCTATCTCTCCAGCTCTTCTGGTTACATTTTAGCTAATGGCATTGTTTTAAGTATTAGGGAACATTGGTCTTTTTTTTTCATCTGTTTATAGGACTGTGTATACAAAACCTTTCTTTGAGCTACAGGAAAGTTTTCTTTCCACCTAGCCATGGTAAACCCTAAAATACAGGATTAATAAATACAGTTCCAAATAAAGGGGTTCTCTTTCCAGGAGAGTTGACAACTTTCTCAAAGAGTGAATATTTTTTTATTCAAACCAACGTATATAATTTCTGGTTTTACTGTTACATTCCAGGTGGACGAAAATCTTCGATTCATGATCTTGATGGATGGTGTACATCCTGAGATGGATACCTGCATTATTGTGGAGTATAAAGGTATTTCAGATCTCTATAAACCATAAAAAATAAAAATATTCCTTAAGAAGAATAACATCAGCTATCTATCTTACATTTCATCCTATATGCCTAGGATATAATATATTTGTATCCTTGTTTTAGGAAAAGTGGGCTATCATAATGATAATCTTTCCAGAGAACCACCCTCCAGTAGTTTATATAGTGATAGGCACAAAACAATTTTTTATAACTCAACAGATAATCAATATTTTACCTATAATTTATTCAAAAGTGCCTTTATTGAGTAAACGTCTCTCTTTCATCTTGAAGTATTAGGATGTGATGTAATTATATACCATTCCCTTTTATGTGAGAAGGTGACCTTACAATCCCAGCAATCACTGGAAGCAAGCTTTGAAGATTGAATTAGGTTGAGAGATGTGTGTTGGTTCTGTTACTCTCTCCCTTGCACCTTTTGGACTCAGAGAAACTGTCCTCATAGGACATCCAGTACCCACCAAATCAAACAGAATGAATTTATTCATTTGAAAGTTCAAAAGCATGCTAATGAAGGTTAGAGGCTTTTAAATCTTATTTCCGTTTTCCTTGGATATAAGCAATGCTTCTATAATCAAGTGAGTCAGATTATGTAGACTGTTCATGGAATACTTCACTGACTTATGAATTCATACTCTAGTGTTCAGAATTTCACCTGGAGATTCATGCCACTTAATTTTTCCACAGGTCATAAAATCCTTAATACTGTGGACTGTACCAGACCAAATGGGGGAAGGCTACCAAGGAACGTTGTTCTAATGATGAGTGACTTTGCTGGAGGCGCATCAGGCTTTCCTATGACTTTCAGTGGTGGAAAATTTACTGGTAATACTTGAGTAATACTTTAATACCTGTTCCATGTCTAGTAATGACATGGAACAGGCGTGAAACTAAATGCCACGAGAATAAATCTAAAGATAATTAAGACATAATCCCTTCACAGCATAGGAAGCTTACAATATTACTGAGAAATCAGACTCACACATAAACTAAACTTTCCAGTTCAAAATATGCTGATAGAACAAGGAAGAAGCATTAAGATAGGGAAAACCTATGGGCAGAGTCACTGAATCAGGACAGAAAAGGCTTAATGTTGGTAAGTCCAGGGTAATGTTTTTCTGGAATGATTTGAGAAGAAGGTGTGGGCACACCACTTGGTACCGTGGAATACTTTTTCTGGGGAGAGCACAGCCAAAGGAAGATTCTCTATAGTGTGAGGTTCCTGGAGACGTAGGATTAGGTGAAATGTGGGATGTTGGTCAGTGTGCAAACTTCGTTATAATCTGAGGCTGCATGCCCATTGTGATAGTCATCAGTACTGTACTGTATCCTCAACAGTTGCTAGGAAGCATATCTTCAGTGTTCTGACAAATGGAAAATATTTTTTATATCTGCAATTGCTGAAGATATTAACTGACCTTATTGCAAGCATTCCACGGTATCATATCACATTGCATACCTTCAACTCATAAGTCAATCATATTTCAAAGAAAAAAGTGGGGTACAGGGTAGACACACTTACTTTTGGGTGCTAGGACTGTATTTTGTTTTTATTGGTTTCTTCAATACCAGCATTAAAAGTGCTCACTATGTCTACTTAATAAATATTTGGTTCGTGGATCTCTTTCTAATAAGGTGGCAGTAAATGCCCTCCATGAAGGTTAAAACAAAGCTTTTCTCCAGTGCCTTTCATTTTTCTTCAAGTCTATGTCTATTGTGGGTCTGAGTGAATCGCCATACCAAAGAGAGAGCTCAGTATCTTTACAATACAATATCTGATAACAATTTTCTAGTAACCAACTGAAATTTGAAGAGTAAAGTTGGGGGAAAACTTTCCACCAACGACAAAGAGCTCTGCTGATTTGATGTCTACTAATTTTGTTTCTTGAAAAAGTCCCATTCTACTAGAATATTGGTTTTCTGTGATTTCTGAACAGCGGAGATCCTAATCCAAACCCTGTAATTCCAGAGGAGTGGAAAGCTCAGTTCATCAAAACAGAGAGGAAGAAGCTTCTAAACTACAAGGCTCAACTGGTGAAGGACCTAGAACCCCGAATTTATTGCCCCTTTGCTGGGTATTTTGTGGAATCTCACCCATCAGACAAGTATGGCTGGACATTTATTATAATATTCTTAAAATTAAATCAGTATGTTCTGGAATAAGTTATTGATCTGTGAATATAGCTGCTGACTTGAGATAATTTCATGTAAGAGAAATCTTGCATAGTTGTCAGGTCTTGGGCTGGAGATTAGCATGGCAGGTAAGATACTTGCTTTGCAGGTGACTGACCTGGGTTCAATTCCTGTCACCACAAAGATTCCCTCAGCACCACCAGCAATGCTTTCTGAGCACAGAAAAAGGAGTAAATTCTGAGCACAGCCAGGTGTGTCCTCAAAACAACCCCCTCCCCTTCGCCCCCATACAGTTAGGGCAGAGATGGACCATTATGACATGATAGCTGGAAATGGTCACCCTGGATAAGAACACAGTGCTGAAAGGAGGTAATGGGATATCCATGATAATTTTTCAGTACCTGTATTGCAAATCACAATGCCTAACAGGAAGAAGGGAAGGAGGGAAGGAGTGAGAGAGAGAGAGAGAGTCTTATTTTTATGGACAGTTGTTTTCAATCTTAACAATCACAAATAATTTTTTCAGTGGACATTGATGTGCAAGAAATATAAGAATATGTTTTAAATTATTTGGGGTATATACCTGTGACTGGAATTGCTGAATCTTATGGTAATTCTGTGTTTGACATTTTATAAAACTATCTGAATGTTTTCCACAGTACAGTAACAAGTCTCACAATGGAGACGTTACTGGTGCCCACTCGAGCAAATCGATGAGCAACGGGAGGACAAAGCTACAGTGCAGTGATATAACATTTAAATGCCCATCAGCAATGTAAAAGTGTCCCATTTATTCACATCCTCACCAACACATATTTTTTAAAAATTTTTTATCTAGACATTCTGATTTCTTTTTATTTCCCTAGTATAATCTAGTAGATATAAAATGATATTTCATTACGGTTTTGATTTTTATTTCCTTCATGATTCCTAATGTTTTGATATTTTTCATGTGCATATGGGCTATGTGTATATTTTCTTTGACTCAATTTCTACTCAAGTTCTTTGCTCATTTGTGGGGGGCAGGGTAGGGGACACACCCAGCAGTGCTCACGTCTATTCCTAGTTTTGTGCTCAGAACTGACCGCTGACAGTGCTTGGGAAGCCATATGTAGTAGTAGGGATTAGAACTAGGGTCAGCACGATGCTAGGCAAGTGTCTTAACCCCAGTACTACCACTCAGGTCCTTGGATTATCACTTTATTGCTGAATTGTGGAGGTGGGTGTTTTTAAATTCACTGTCATCGATTTGTTCGAGAAGGCACCAATAACGTCTCTCATTGAGAGACTTATTGTTACTGCTTTTGGCATATTCAATACACATGGGTAGCTTGCCAGGCTCTGCCGCTCGGGCTCGATACTCTCGGTAGCTTGCTGGGCTCTCTGAGAGGGGCGGAGGAATTGAACTCGGGTCAGCCGCGTGAAAGGCGAATGCCCAACCGCTGTGCTATCACTCCAGTTTTTAAATTAATTTTATTATTGTTTTTGGGCCACACCCAGTGGTACTTAGGGGCTACTCCTGGCTCTGTGCTCAGGGAGTCACTCCCACTGGGAGCTTGAGGGACCGAAATGTAGTGCCAAGGAATGAACAGAGATTGGCCCATGCAAGGTAAGTGCCTTCACTCCTGTACTATCCAGCCCCTAAATTGTAGGAGTTCTAAAATATGCATTAGATATTACTGCTTACCAAATTATTTAAAAATATTTTCTGATACTTCATAGGTTGAATTTTTACTTATCTATATAGTTTTCTGTATTTTTTTAACTTTTTATTAAATCACCATGTAGAAAGTTACAAAGTTCTCAGGTTTATGTGTCAGTTATACAATATTCAAACACCCATCCCTTCACCAGTGCCCATAGTCCACCACCAAAAACCCCAGTATACCCCCCGCCCCCACTCCCTACCCCCTACTGTATAACTAATGAATTTCATTTCATTTGTTCTTTACCTTGATTACATTCCATATTTCAACACAAAACTCACTATAGTTGTTGGAGTTTCCACCCAAGAGAGACAGACCTACTACCAAGGAAGCATTTGATAATTAGTTTTCCATTGCTGGGAATGAAGAGATATGGAGCCCCACTGCTACAAGTACATAACTATTCTTCTTCTTTTTTTTTTTCCTTTTTCTTTTTCCCTTTTTTTTTTTTTCACCCTCATCCCCCATCCCGCGCCTCATAGTATGGTGTACGCCAGGCCGCAACAGCCGGTGTGGGGCTTTTGCTTAGTTCACAGTCCAGAGAGGTGGCTGCTACATTAATAACCTTCAATATTTCAACAAAAACTTACTGTCATTATTTGGAGTTTCCCCCCAAGTCAGACCTGTTCAAAAGAAACTGTTTCACATAGCTGATAATTATAGATGTTAAGTCGTGCGGACGCTGCTGAGTCCGCGCGGTTTTGGATTTCTGTATAAAGTCCAGGGAAAATTCTACCAGAAATTTCATAGCCCAGTTCGCAGACTCAGTGCATTGTTATTAGAAGCTGCGCTGGATGCCCGAAACTGTTAGGTCTCTGGAATCAAAGTCTTTAGGCGCAGAGGGTCCGTTTCCCTCTCAGCAGCTCCGAATTTATCTGGGCCAAGGGCGTGCCGGTTACACCCCTTCCCATGAGTCCCTGGGAGCCCCGAGTGTAGAAATCGAGTACCTCTGGGTTAGGATTCTCAAAGATGGTGCCTGCCATGCGGTTGCTGCCTCTGCTGTTTTGCCGCTGCCGTTTTCCGTGCAGGAAGACAGGGTGGGGAGGAAAAAACTCCACCCCTGGGCAGCACAGGGCTGAAGCCTAGTTCGCAGTCCCAGTGCATTGTTATTAGAAGCTGCGCTGGATATGCCCGAAAGTGTTAGGTCTCTGGAATCAAAGTCTTTAGGTGCAGAGGGTCCTTCTGTATTTTTTATATTTATTTTTCTTTTGTGTGCTTTTGATAAAATATCCAAGACCGTAGTGACAAATACAAGGTCATATAAACTTACTCCTTCCGACTCTCCAAACAATAATAGTGAGTTTTGTTGAAATATTGTATGCAATCAAAATGAAAGTAAAGTGAAATTTATTAGTTACACAGGCGGGGGGGGCTTAGGGTGGGGGGGGGCTAGGGGCGTGGGGGGGTTTGGGGTGTGAGGGGGCGGGGTGGAGCTATACTGGGATTCTTGGTGGTGGAATATGAGCACTGGTGAAGGGATGGGTATTCGAGCATTGTATAACTGAGATTTAAACCTGAAAACTTTGTAACTTTCCACATGGTGACTCAATAAAAAATTAAAAATAAATAAATAAATACATTTAGCCTTCAAAAAAAAACTTACTCCTTCCTATGATTTATTTCTGATTTTTTAATTTTATATTATAAATTAATTTTTGTATATGGTATTGAAGTAATAGTTTGAATTCATTCTTTTGTACGTGGAAATCAAATTATCTAAGCATCATTTATTGAAAAGACAACACAGGTGTATGAATTTATTTCTGAACTCTCAATTCCTTTCCACTGGCCTATATTCCTAACATCATTCTAGTATTACTTTGCTTTGAATCCTCTGGCTTTGTACTAAGGATTTTTGGGGTTTGGGTTGTTGTTGCTTTCTTTTTGTTTGGTTTTAGGGCCATTCCCAGCAATGATCAGGGGTTACTCCTGGTTCTGCGGTCAGGAATTACTCCTTGTGGTGCTCAGGGGACCATATGAGATGTCAGGGATTGAACTCGGGTCGGCTGTGTGCAAGGCAAGCACTTTACCCACTGTACTCGAATCCAGCCCCTCTACTAAATTTTTAAATAGTGAAGTGCTGGCTTTCCAACTTTTTTCTTTTCAAGACTTTTTTGGCTGCTAAATCTTGCGTTCTATTTCCATACAAATTTAAGTATCTGGTTTTTTATTTCAGTATAACACATCTTTAGTTAACTTTGTTCCTAAATATTATATTCTCTAAGAGTGCTATTATAAGTGGAGTTGTTTTCTCAATTTCCTTTATCTTTTTCATTGCTGATGCATAAAAATCACACTGGGGCCAGGCAGAGCGCTCAGAGAGGTAGAGATATAGATTCCCTCACATTCTGTTCCCTGCTGAGCACCCAGCATCTCTGGATGAACAAGCAGGACCTCAACCCCAGGCAGGAAGCCTTATGAATAGCCCTAGGAAGGCTGCTATTTTTTTAAGTAAATTTTTTGACCCTTTTTACCCGCAAAAGTTATCAATTCTAGTTTCTTTCTGTGTATTCTTTACTTTTCTGTGTATCAAAACAAGTAACTGCAACTAAGGACAGTTTGGCTTCTTTCCTTCCAGTTAGATTCCTTTTCATTTCTTATCCATAATTTCTCTACCTTACAACATCTGGTACAATATTAACTAGCATTAGCAAAAGTGAACATCCTTGTTCCTGATTTTAGATGGAAGCTTTCAGTCCTTCATCATGGAGTATGACTTTATCCCATTTTTTGTCCCTGTTTTCCATTGATGTTATTGAAGAGCTTTGTTTTTATGTCTTTCATGCTTTTTATCATGAATGTCGGGTTTTGTTAAAAAAAAAATTCTTAGTTGATTTGATTAGGTGCTCTTCCATTCTTTTCCTTTGGTGAAATATATTATTAAAATTATTTATATAATTGCAGTTCTGTGATCAGTCTCACTTGGTCATGGTGTTATTAGTTTATTCAATTATTGAGAGGGGATGGTTGCGTCTAAGTGGCAGTACTCAGGAGAAACCTGTATTGGTGCTCAGAGAACCATCTGCAGTGCCAGGGACCAAACAGGGTTTGCTGCATGCCGTGATGTATAATCCCTCTAGCCTTGTACTATCCTTTAAATGCTGTTAGACATTGTTTGCTGGGAATATACTGAGAATTTTGATATCTGTAGTCATAGGGATATCGGGCTGTAATTTTCTTATGTCCTTATCTGGTTTTGGTATCATGGCAAGGCTGACCTTATAGAATGAAATAGGAAATGTTCCCTTCTAAGGTCTGGGAAAGTGTAAGGAGAATATTTTCTATTTCTTTGTTAGTTGGTGTAAGTAAGTAATTTGCTACCCACAAGTTTGTCCAGTACACAAGGTAACTTATTGGCAGACACTTGTTCACAGCATTTTATTCTAATTTTTTTATTCCATAAAATCCATAGTAATGTATCCAGTTTATTTATGACTAGTTTCTTATTGCTCTTCCATTATGTTGCGGAAGATGTTTACTGTGCTTAGGAGAGACCCCTAGTGGTACTCTGTGGTATCTTTTTCTTTTTGTTACTTTTGTTGATCTTTTCAAAAACACATCTTTAGCTTTGACTGATTCTGCTTTATTGATACTTTTTAACTTCATTTTTAAGTCTTTTCTGTTACCTTATAATTCTACTTGACTTTTAGTTGTTTATGAGTTATCTAATAGTTAAGATATCACTTGTATCACTTGTCATCCCGTTGCTCATCGATTTGTTTGAGTGGGCGCCAGTAACATCTCCATTCGTCCCTGTCGCGTGCTAGTGTAGCTCAATGGCATCTGCTCGCTCCAGGAACACGAAGAGCATCAAACCATTCATTCAGGGTCTTGACGAAGAAGTCTGATCATCTCATAGGTGGATGGCCAAGCGTTCTTTTGACGTCCCGTGGAATCCAGCTGGTAACGGCTCTAGTCCAGTGGTCATCTCCAAATCGCATCACATTTCAAGCCCATCTGACTTTCAATGCTGTGGCAAACAAGGCAGCATCCCTGATTCTCGATTGTCAACAGAGGTCAGAACTCCGGATTCCTTCTTTCACTTGAGTGAAGTGTGATACTCCAAGCATAGCTCTTTCGATTCCTCTTTGGGAGACCCGACAAGCATTCTCATCCTGTTTTCATAGGGCCTGGGTCTCTGAGGTGTATGTTAGTGCAGGAAGAACAGTGGAGTCAAAAAGATGTGCCCGGGAACCAGAGATTCTTCATCCTCTTAACAACTTCTTTGATGTTCTTGAAGGCGTTTCATGCTACTCTCTTCCTCCTGTGAAGTTCTGGCACCAAGTCATTCCTCATGTTGAGTTCTTGACCCAGGTACACATAACTGCTGCATTTGGAGATGTTCATTCCATTGAGAACAAATGGAACTTCAGGAACTAGTTTATTTCTCATGAACATTGTCTTGGTGAGATTCAGCTGCAGTCTGACCTTTCCACACTCATGGTCGAAGTTGGCCAGCATTCATGCTGCTTGGATAATGTTTGGTGTATTAGAACGATATCATCAGCAAAGTGGAGGTGGTGTAGTTGCCGAACGTCTATCTTCACTCCCATTCCTCCCCATACCAGTTGTCACATGACGTTCTTGAGGATGGCACTGAAGAGTTTCAGTGAAATGGTATCAGCTTGCCGAACCCCTCTCTTTACGTCGATGATCACTTCCTTGTAGAACGGTAAGATCCTGGTGGTGAATCTGTAATACAGCTCACGGAGGATCCTGATGTACTGAGTTTGAATGCCCTGTTTGGCTAGGGCTTTGATGACCACTTCAGTCTCAACAGAATCAAAGCACTGTAGCACTGATATCCTATTAATCATCGATTTACTTGAGCGGGCATCAGTAACATCTCCATTTTGAGACTTGTTGTTACTGTCTTTGGCATATCGAATACACCACGGGTAGCTTGCCAGGTTCTGCCGTGCAGGTAGGATAGTAGCTTGCTGGGCTCTCCAAGACAGATGGAGGAATCGAATCCAGGTCAGCCACGTGCAAGGCAAACGCCCTACCTGCTATGCTATTACTCCAGTCCAATAGAATCAAAGGCCTTCTTCAAGTCAATGAACGTTAGACAGAGGACATCTTGAACTCTCACAAAACCTCAATGAGCTTGGTCACTGTGTGCATATGGTCAATCGTGCTGAATCCTTTTCAGAACCCGGCTTGCTCACATGGTTGTCCTTCATCTAGTGTTCTGCCAATCCTATTCAGGATGACTTGAGTGAACAACTTGTAGACGACGGACAACAGGCAGATTGGGCGAAAGTTGCTGATGTCGTGGGTGTCTTCCTTCTTGTACAACAGAACAGTCCTCCTGGTTTTCCATTGGGACGAAACCTTGCACACAGACGGGTAGCATGTGAAGAGCCGAGCCAGTATACTGACAAGTACTAGAGGCAGATTCTTCAGGTGTTCGGGTCTGACCTTGTCTGGACCGGGTTATCTTTTTAAAATTCTGAGATTCAATGTAATGCTTACCAAAATCCCGGCAGCATTTAAAAAATTAGATATAAGAAAACCAATTATAAGAGGGAAGACGAATAAGAGTAGTGGAGACAATTCTGAAGAACAAAAATGAATTTGGAGAATTCATAACACCTATTTTTGTGACTTGTTATTTAGCTACAGTAATCAAAGTAGGCTACTGATGAAGAGATAGAAACACAGATCCATGGAGCAGAACTTGGGGAGGAGACTCTGGAGAGTTGTAGAGACCTGTTTGTGCACCCCCTACCCTGCCTCACCCCTTCTGCAGGTGCACCCCGAAACCTCCACCCCACCCTGGCCCTCAGCAGTTGTTGGATCCGAGAGAGCTGAGTCCATGGCTGCCGGGGTGGGAAGAGGGTGTCATGGAGGGCAGAGGGTGGCCTCCACACCTTTCACCTTTCCCTGCCTCGTCCCTTTCTAGTAGGTCTGGCAAGCCACCAAGAGCTGCCAGCATGCACCCACCATGTTCCTACCGTGTTCTGAAATGTGTTCCCCCGTGCACCCACTGTGTTCTGACCACAAAGGACTTGCCTAAGCAGAGCATTGTCTGAAAGCTACAGAGTCACCCAGAGCTGCTCATGGAAGAGCTGCTCTGGAGCTGGAGGACATGGCCCATTGTGCAGCTATCACCAGGCATTGTGCAGTGATCACAGGGAGCAATAGGAATACAATCGTATCCTCACCACTGCTATTGGGAGAACCACTGATTGAGTGTCAGGACCACTGGAACTGAAAGGACCTTGACCCATGAGACCAATGAAACTATCAGGACCCTTGAGACCAATTAAACCATCAGGACCCTCAAGACCATCAGAACCCTGGGAGTCGCTGGGTCCATCAAGACCATTGAAGTCCTCTGGATGTAGCCACCAGCTACTGTGTTCCAGTGAGTCTGCGGCTGTGCATTTTGGCCCTATTCATTTCATTCAGAAGGCCAGCCATGGCCCACCCCATCCTGAAAAATGTGGATACTAATATCTTCTGAACGTTTCGTAAGATTTGCCTTGAATTAAAACAGTGATTTCTATTGAAGAATTCTGTGCATTTCTCCTGCATCATTCATTGAGCACATTTTGCCAATATTACAGCATTCAAGATGAAACATCTGTCCTCAGAATTGTGCTCTATTAGAAGAGGGAACAAATGGCATCAACTAATGGGTAAGTATTATGATCCATTTGTGTTTTGCTGGCATGACTCCTGGATGCTACTAGGAACCTAAGTTTTTAAGTATGAGTTGACAAACACTAGAAAAGCTGGGAAGATGCTGAGATGTGGGTCAGGAGAAAGGAGAAAGGGGAGAGAGGGAGAGAGAAATAGTGGGTGGGAGAGAGAGAGAAAGAGTATATATATATATATATGTATATATGTGTATATACATATATGAGAGAGAGAAAACAATAAAAGCAAAAAGAAAAAACCCACACAGGCTACTCCAGAGTGGGGGAAAGCCAGGTTATTACTTAATTTTTAATGATTTTCAGAGAGCTTTTGTTTTACTTCTAAAGAACTGATACATATTATTACTTTACACAGTTCAAGATAAAGGTGCCAGCAGATCTGGTGCGACTGAGAACCTGCTTTCGAGTTCTTAGATATTCCGTATCTCTTTAACCTTCCTTGGGTGGAAAGATTTTTTTCCCCAACTCCACTCCGAACGTTGGGGAAACAGCTCTGTCCTGCCACCTTCTGGGAAGGCTGAGACAAAGATCTGGGTGGCTACTGCCCCTGGGAGGGGGGACTCAGGGCCAAGTACTCGCGTCATGAGGCCTTCGTTTCCCATTGTAACACTGTCCTTCCGTTGTTCATCGATTTGCTCAAGCGGGCATCAGTAATGTCTGCAATGTGAGACTTGTTGTTACTATTTTTGGCATATCCAATACCCAAAGGGTAGCTTGCCAGGCTCTGCCATCCTCTCGGGATACTCTAGGTAGCTTGCTGGGCTCTCCGAGAGGGACGGAGGAATCGAACAGGGGTCCGTATGCACAAGGCAAACACCCTACCAGCTTTGCTATCGCCCCAGTCCGTTTCCGTTGTATGACATCATCAAACGCCAAGTCATAGAGTCTGGCCTGGACTGGGTCAAGGTCACCAACCACACAGTCCGTTTCCACTGTATGACATCATCAAACGCCAAGTCATAGAGTCTGGCCTGGACTGGGTCAAGGTCACCAACGACACAGCGGGAGGCTGGGGTGGAGGTGAGGGGGGGAGGGATGGGGCGGGCCCAGAAGATAAACAGGACCTGTAGAACCCACAGATCTGCTGACGAGGATGACGCCCAGGACCCCTGAGGCGGCGCCTCAGCCCTCCCCCCCTCCCCCCGCCTGTCATGGAGCGTCCCCCCCTTGCACAAACATGAGACGCCACCACAGCCACACCGGACTGAGCGCCAGGGCGACCACCCGGACAGGGAAAAGGGGGCCAGAAATCCAGAGAAAACAGGCTCCCGGCGTTTGGCGGAATGCCAGGGCGAGGCTGGGGAGTGGGGGCACGGGGGCCAGTCCCCGTCCCACGCCCGCTCACAGGCTGGTGACCCGCAAGGGACATTCTACTACCTTCTCACAGCGATTCCGCCTTCTCCACGGCCTCCTCGGACCTGCTGCCCAAGCTGCTGCGCCCCGAGAGGCTGACGCATAGCGGAGGCCCCCGGGTGGCCACCCACGCTACCGCCTCCTCCTCAGGGACGCCTGCTGCGACGCCCAGGAATACGCAGAGACGCGGAACCGAGTTCTCAAGCCCCGGCGCCAGGGCTGAGAGGAAATGGACCCCTCTGGGACCACGGGGGTTGGTGTCCAAGTTACGCCTCTCAAGCGAGACTTCTCGGCTGCCAGAGGAACTGCAGCTGCCTGAGCCGCACCCAAGTCTCACAGCCTCTCGCGAGAACTCCCGCAGGCGGTCCCTGCTCAGAGGGCGGGACTCACGCACCCTCTATGAGGTGACGGGGGGATGCATGTCCCCGGGGACACACCCTGAGCGCCCATGGTTGGGCGACTGGCCCTGGGTATGAATGCAGGAAATCTGGAAGTGAAGACGTGTGTCTTTTTTGTTGTTGTTACGTTAAATTTTTTTTTAATTTATTTTTTAAATTTTTTTAATTTATTTTTTTGTTGAATCACAGTGCAGAGACACAGCTACAAAGTTGTTCAGGATTGGGTTTCAGTCACACAACTTGCCAACACCCATCCCTTCACAAGTGTACATTTACCATCACCAATGTCCCTAGTTTCCCTAGGGTGATGGTGGGGGTGGGAGGTTGGGGTGAATCTGCATCGCGACTGGGCTTCAGGGCTTGCCTAAAGTCCCCACAACGCCCTTCCCTCCACCCACCAGCTGCCTCGCCCATCTCTGCAGCAAGCAGGAAGGAACACCTGGCTTCAGATGCACAAAATTCACTTTGCACCCAGAAGAACTCCTCCTCCACCTCCTTCCCCCCCTCCTACTCCACTTCCTGCCCTCTCCAACTCCTCATTCTGACACTGCTTGTTTGTTTAAACCATTTTTTCCAATTCCCTAAAAGGAAGGCTGTTGGGATTTGCGTCTGTTTAGAAAGTGGCCTGGAAGGGTCAAGGTGTGGGCACAGCCGTGGCTGTGCAGTGGCTCGGGGTCTTCTGGCCTAAATGTTGCTCCTTGTGAACAGGCCAAGGGAGAAACTGAGCTGGGCCTGCAGAGTGACGCCCAGCCCTGAGCGCTTGTGCTCCAGGGTTACCGGTCTCTGTGGCCTGGTCCCGCACGGTGGTCCCTGCTGCAGAGAGCGAGGAGGAAAGTCGGGGTGGGCAGGGGCAGGTGACTCACCACATCACCGCAGCTCTCCGGAGACTGGGAGACAAGGCGCCGTCCCTGCCACCTTTTATTTTCTGTTGTGACAACAGTCTAACGACTGCCCTTAGTCCCTGCACTGTAAATGGGCTAATAATTCCTTTCTTCTCTTGACAATAAAATAAGATCAGAACGGAATAATATGGTAGCCATTTCGTTGGAGTGTTTGAAAGTGAAATCAATTCGTTCGTGCTAAACAGTGTAATTACTGCCGAGAACATTTAACCAACTATTTATTCAGTAAATATTAAATATGAGAGTGCTATTCCCTCTTATAATAGTTGCAGTATATCTAATCTCAATTTTACTTACCAAGTAATTAGGTATTCTTGTTTTGTCTTTTTTGGATCGGCCCCTGCTGTGCTCAGGACTTATTCCTATACAAGGAATCTCTCCTGGCCCTGCACTGAGTACCATATACAATGCTCAGCTTGAACTGGAGTCTGCAGCTTGCAAGGCTGTTTCCTTAATCCCTGTACTATCTCTCCAGCTCATAGTTATAAATTTTGTTAAAGTATGAAAATCGGGGCTGGAGAGGCAGTACAGGAGGGAAGGTGTTTGCTTTGCATGCAGCTGACCCAGGTTTCAATCTCTGGCATCAGTTATGGTCCCGTGGCATAGAACCAGGATGGCCTCTGAGCATCTCTGGATGTGCTCCCCCCAAAATAAATTAATTAAAAATATAAGGCATACGTACACCCTTGTTGATAAGTTCTCTAACTAGGGATACTAATTAAAGAAGAGTATTTTTCCCCAGGGGTAAGTGAAGGGGGATTAGGAATGTGAGAAAATGAAAAGATTATGTCTTTGTACTAAGCAGAACGCGTATTTGAGAATGAACTCTTTCATGGCCTTGTCCTTGTTTCTCAGATATATCAAGGAAACCAACACTAAGAACAACCCCACTGATCTCAATAACCTTATCAAGAAAAACTCTAACGTGATAACATGGACTCCTTTGCCTGGAGCCACTCTTGATTTGGGCCGGATGCTTAAGGACCCAGGAAGCAGGTTGGGCTTAAATATGTATGAACAATAAGTACAAGTGATGAATTTTCTCTAGCTTTGAAGGGAACAGAAGGCACCTGTGACCTTTTGCTAGGTCCTTGTCCTCAGGACTGTCATGGTTTTATTTATTTTTAATTGGTGGGTGGGTGCTTGGACCATAACTGAAGTACTCAGAATCTATTCCCGGAACTCTGGACAGGAGTTACTACTGGCTGTGCTCCATCGTTCATGTATGGTGAACAAAATGAGGAAGGGTACATGCAAGGCAAGTGCCTTATCCCTGGTATCTTCTTTGTCACAGGACTTACCATAGTTTTGTTGACTAGATGCTGGGATTGTTTAGCCAAGGTACTCAGACCAGCAGTGCTAAGCTGTGGTCACAAATGGTGCCAGCCTCCCCCAGGGCTAACCCCAGCATGTTTGGGAAGCCAAGTGTTGCTAGAGATTGATTTGGATTTTCTATGGGACGCTCAGGAATGATCTGAGCAGTCACAAACCTACCATGTGCTTAACTTTGGGGGGTATTAGCTCTTAACCGTTCTTATTGGACCTTCTTTCATTGTGTGCTCATCTGTGTCATTAAGCAAGGGCATCATACAGCCTCCAGAAGGGACTAAAGTTTACAAGGATTCGTGGGATTTTGCACCGTATCTGGAAACCTTAGCTGCTTCTGTAAATGATGAAATATTTCTTCATCCATCCTGGATAAAAGAATACTTCACTTGGGCTGGATTCAAGAATTATGACCTGGTGGTTCGGGTATGCCTGCACACTTATCTTTGTTTCTCTGTCTTATTAGTAACCTATGAGAACCCCTCAGCATTCCAGTTTCTTTCCCCACAAGCCTTCATTCAGCCCTCGCAACCGCCTAAGAGAGAACTGTGTTGACCATGTGGTGATAACTCCTGGTTGAAAATCTGGGGACTGTTCTCAAGTCTATCCCAGTGTCTCTGTTGGAGCATTCTCTCCCCCTCCTATCATCTTGCAGTCACGATTGTAGTACAGTTTCATTTGGAGGGTGGGTACTTGTGTTGTTTGGCATGAGAGGAGGAACTAAGTGAAGCTGCAAGGGGAAACTCACCTACAAGGCCGGAATATGGATCAGGTGACAGAAAATCTGGGAGCTCTTGTCTGCAGCGGTGGGGAAGACAGAATCAAACAAACCGTGAGGTCCTCCAAGATCTAGAACTCCAGTTAGCCCCAACACATACAGAGCCCACGAGTCAAGTGGTTCAGGCTGTGAGCTACTTACAAAATCTGAGAACGTATCCAAAGGCAAGTTAAGCAGTCGAGGACAGAGTTGTGAGGAAAAAGGGAAAACTAGAAAGCTCTGGGAGGGGTGGGAGGGTCAGTATTGGAGGGTGCAGTCATCTATGAGTGTCTATTGTATGTGTTTGTAGATTTTATTTGGCTCAAAGGTGTGCCGAGTGCAAAGCTGAGGAAACAGCAACAAACTGACATTCACACACTCTGGGTCAAGCATTCTTCACCTCAGACTTGGGGTCACTCCCAGGTTTCTCTTTCATTCCCCCTAGCCCCCCACCCCCACCCCCAGCGCCGTTCTCAAAAGCATAGATTCCTGAATACCTCCTGGAGGTCATGTCAATCAGTGACCAAGCCTTGCTGTTGGTTGAGTCAGTGAGTTTGTATTTGGCTGGTTACTAGATGTCAACATTTTGGGGCATGAATTACCACTAATCCAAATTTAGGTGTTTTCTACATAAAAGGCTTTAAAACATCCCTCTTTTTATGAAAGAAAAAGACAATAGATACAAGTTTTGTTGTTTGTTTTTTTTTTAAGTTGTCACTTGGAAAAATATATCACAAATATTATTTGGGGAAATTGTCCTTAAAATTCAAAGACCTAGGAAACTTTGATCTAAATGATATTTTATGCATGTACTCTTTTCTTTTTTTTTTTTTTTTGGCAGGGTGGCCTACCTGGCGGTGCTCAGGGCTTACTCCTGGCTCTGTGCTCAGGGATTACTCCTGGTAGGGCCCCGGGGACAGTATGGGGTGCCTAAGATCGAACCCAGGTGAAAAGAAGAAAAAAAAATTGAGCAAGTGCCCAACCATTGTATTATGGCTTCAGTCTTTGTTTATTTTTTGGCCACACTCGGCAGTGCTCAAGATTACTTCCAGCTTTGCACTCAGGAATCACTTCTGGTGGTGTTTGGAGAACCATATGGGATCCTGGGGATCAAACGTAGGTTGGCCACATTAATGCAAACACCCCACCCCACTGTACTATCTCTCCAACCCCCTTGCATTTTTTTATTATTTTTTTTATTATTAAGTTTTCAAGAGTGCAAATATTTATGTTTAGGGGCACAACATTACTCCACCATATCCAACACCATCGCACCAATAAATATTTTCAGTTGGACAGTATGGAAAATATAAAATGTTTGGGATTTTCAGTGACATTATGTTTAGATGCTATATAATGATGAGAACCATGCCATGATTTTATTCCTTAGCCTACAGATTTATTGCGGTATTCACTATCTCTGAGTAGAGGATTCAGCACGATAGTCCATATCCACACAATGACCAAACTCATTGAAGTTTTGCGAGAGTTCAAGATGCCGCTCTGTCTAAAATTCATTGACTTAAAGAAGGCCTTGGATTCTGTTGAGACTGAGGCGGTCATCGAAGCCCTGGTCAAACAGGACGTTCAAACTCAGTATATCAAAATCCTCCGTGAGCTGTATTGTGGATTCACCACCAGGATCTCACCATTCTACAAGGAAGTGACATTGATGTAAAGAGAGGAGTGCGGCAAGGTGATACCATTTCACCGAAACTCTTTAGTGCCGCCCTTGAGAACATCATGCGACAACTGGAATAGGAAGGAATGGGAGTGAAGATAGATGGTCGGCAATTACACCACCTCCACTTCGCTGATGACATTGTTCTCAGAATGCCAAACATTAGCCAAGCGGCACAAATGCTGGCCGACTTTGACCACGAGTGTGGAAAGGTCGGATTACAGCTGAATCTCAACAAGACGATGTTCATGAAAAACGAACTGGTCCCTGAAGCTCCATTTGCTCTCAATGGAATGAACATCTCTGAATGCAGCAGCTATGTGTACCTGGGTCGAGAAATCAACATGAGGATTGACTTGATGCCAGAACTGCACAGGAGAAAGAGAGCAGGGTGGAATGCCTTCAAGAGTGTCGAAGAGGTGGTTAGGAGAACGAAGAACCTCCGACTCCGGGCACATCTTTTCGATTCCACCGTTCTTCCTGCACTAACATATGCCTCAGAGACCTGGGCCCTACGCAAGCAGGATGAGAATGCTATTAGGGTATCCCAAAGAGGAATCGAAAGAGCTATGCTGGGAATATCATGTCTCACTCAAGTGAGAGAAGGAATGCGGAGTTCTGACCTCCGTAGATGGTCAAAATTCAGGGATGTTGTCTCGTCTGCCAAGGCATCAAAAATCAGATGGGCCGGTCACGTAATGCGATTCAGAGACGACTGTTGGACTAGAGCTGTTACAGACTGGATTCCATGGAACGTCAGAAGACCTCATGGCCACCCACCAACTAGATGGTCAGATTTCTTCGTCAAATCTCTGAGTGAACTATTTGAGGCTCTTTCTGTTCCTGGAACGAGCAGGTATCATTGGGCTACACTAGCTCATGACAGGGACAAATGGAGATGTTACTGGCACCCGCTCGAGCAAATCGAAGATCAACGGGACTACAAGTGATACAAGTGATACAAGTGATTCACTATTTCATCACTAATGTATTTGAGATAATGATAACCTTCTCTAAATAAAAGTAAAGTCAGTTATCTGTCATTGTGCTAATGTGGAAAACTTGAGTTTGAATGTTATTAATTCATTGTGGGGAAGGAAGTAAGAGGGGACAAAAAAAGGAGATTCCCTTTATAGTATCTTCAATTCATTGCTCTCTATTAGTTAATAACACCTGGCTCTTATATTCTAGAATTAATAAGCTTCTTCCTTTTCCTGTGTTGTCATTTACAGATGATTGAGACAGATGATGACTTCAACCCTCTTCCTGATGGATATGACTATTTGGTTGACTTTCTAGATTTATCCTTTCCAAAAGAAAGGCCAAACCGGGAACATCCATATGAAGAAGTAAGTAGCAACACAAATGGACATTCCCCTTCCACCTTTTAATTAAACATCTTTTAGAGTAACTTCTGATTTAAAGAACAATTACAAGGATGGCACAGAGAGAGCTTTGTTAACATTTATGGCGGAATGAGCCAATATTGAAACTTAATTTTTAATTACTAACCAAAGTGCATACTTCCTTCTCTTACAGTCTTTTCCAAGATTGGCTTCTCTTCTTGATTGTTTCCAAACAGCTGACCCTCTAAACTGTTCTCGTTCTGCAAGCTCTGATCTCCAACCCATTTCCCTTCTCTCCAAAAGGGTCTCTTTCTCCAAGTGAAAGGAATAGTTGACCAAAAAGAGAGTAGGCATAAATCAACACTGTATTTTGTTGAGCCCAAATTTTAAGCAGAACTCTACCTGTGATGGCTTGATATTAAGAGAGAAAGCTTGATATTAAGGGAGAAAACGTAGAATCAAGACTAAAACTGGTATGCTTTGGGCAAGTCTATGTGAGCTTTAGTTCTTTTCCTTCTACAAGGTTTATCCCATCTTACTGGGTTTTATTTGTTTTGTTTTGTTTTTTTCTGGGGCACCCCAGGGACCATTCCTGGCAATACTCAGCCAACCAGAAGGTGTTCTAACACTAGGGCTTGTGTATGTGGCTTGTTCAGTCCCTGAGGTGCTGGGAACCACGTGGGATACTCCAGAGATGCACAGGAGTGTTTAGTACTAGACTTGACAGTATTAGGGAAGACGTGATACCAGGCATCAACCTGATCCTTAACCCCTTACTATCTCCTGGTCAGCACCCTTATCAGTTTTTTGGTGATAGCCAAAAATCATATATGTAAGTATACACTACAGCTTTAAATTCTGTATGCACATAAGAATTATTAAACACATAAGGGCAACATATAATCTTACATGTGCCATATAAATGTGTAGTGTCTTAATTATAGGGATTTAAGTCTGGCTTATCTCTGCTACTCTTGAGTGTTAGTCCCCCATTCTGTTGCTTTATATTCCACAGATGAGTGCGATCTTTCTATGTCTGTCCCTCTTTTTCTGACTCATTTCACTTAACATGATTCTTTCCATGTAGATCCACTTATATGCAAATTTCATGACTTCATCTTTTCTAACAGCTGCATAGTTGGAATTTCTTTTTAAAGGGCAAGGCCTTGAGTGCCTGGTTAAGGTTATCTTACTTTCGGTTCTTGTCAACTTGAAGGCTCTTCTTTGCCTCTGACATTCAGAAAGAAGCTAGAACACTTGGCTTTTGGAAAAATGTTGGTAGCACACATTAATCGAAAGCTTACTGTATGGTTGGCCTGGCTTTAATATATTGTATACACCCTGTTAAGCCTCACAATAGTTCTATGACAAATGCTCCATTACCTTCATTTATGCAAAAAGAAACAGGCACAGAATGAGGGCCAGGATCACATGGAAACTGGATTTGACGTATGTTGTCTTCAGCCCTTAAGATGTCTTATTATTTATTAATTTCCCTCCCTCAATTCTCACAGCACTCAGTATTCCTTCATCTCTGCTCAGCTGGTGGGGGTTCTCGGGAGACTTTCTACTCCAGTATCCTCTCCTCCTTCACTTCCCAAGTCCTTGCTCTCTTAGGCAGGTACTTCTCCTGGGAACTCTGGGGCTCAGTGCTCCGCAGTTTGGATTATCCATGCTGTTATTCCTTGTCTGTTCAGATTCGGAGCCGGGTGGATGTCATCAGACACGTGGTGAAGAATGGTCTACTCTGGGATGATTTGTATATTGGCTTCCAAACCCGGCTTCAGCGGGACCCTGACATCTACCATCATCTGTAAGTCTGAACATGCCTGTTACTCCCCTGGGCCATTAGAGAGGGTACTCACAGCAGGAGTGAGGAGCGGTGTCCCCATACGCGGATGGATATGTCACCTTCCGCCTCCGGAGTTACTTTTCAGTGTAGGCTGGGGGGTAACAAATGTAGTTTGAAAGTAGTATTTTAAAGAGTCCTTATTTATATATTCATTCAAATGTGTTTCAGGCTCTTCTGGAAGTGGTTCTGGGATAGGCCCAAGAAGGATATTATGAAAGGAAATAGTGTTTGCCAAGATAAGACTGAAGAGAGGGTGTTCACGTGGCAGAGAAGTAGTCTTTAGAGAGAGAATCATTCTGTGACCAAATCCAAGGTTTGGTTGCTTGGCAGTTGAAGGCTAATACTTGTGCACTGAAGGTCAATACTTGAGCAATAAGGGTTTGTGCAAGAGAAACAGGTTTGCACACCATCTTACTCTCAGGCTGGACTTGGGTGGGTAAAGGGCTAACGGAGAAACTGAGCAAACACAAAAGGATGGTGAACTGGTGGGGAAGACGGGGGTCCTGTCAGGCAGTGTCCTGCTAGGGCAGTAATTGGGGGAGTGGCTGGGGTCAGTCAACCTACTTTTTTTTTTTCTTTTTGGGTCAACACCTGGTGATGCTCCAGGGTTACTTCTAACTCTGCACTCAGGAGCTACTCCTGACAGTGCTCAGGGGACCCTCTAGCTGGGAATTGAACCTGGGTCGGCTTCGTACAAGGCAAATGTCCTACTTGCTGTGCTATTGCTCCAGCCCCATCAACCTACTTTTTATAAAACTTAGGTACTTTTCTGTGAGACTTCAGCAGTTTGTAGCCTGTGAGGTGGTATCAAGGATCAGACATCTGCTTGTTATTTTCTCCCCATTCATGACAGACTCCTAGTTTTATACTAAGGACACAGTATATAGAAACATTTCTCAGCATTAGAGTAAGGGGTGAGGGAGAGATCTAAAACTTCTATGGCGAACAGGATGGAGTTTCTAGTATGTGCTCACTTGTAATTGATCATGTCACATTTTGGGTGGTGCATTTCTGAGCGTGAATTTGGAGAACAAGTTGATTGTGGGGAAAAGACTTGCTGAGTCTCTGCCTGCCTGCATATCAAAACCATGTGTAGATCTCTCATCGCAACACTCTATACATCCTTCAGGTTATATTTGGAACATTAGAGCTGAGATGGCAGAAATGACCTTTTGATTTGTGAAAATATCAGCAGGGAGGAGAGTATGGCCTTAGTTCCACTGACTGAAAAATGCAGGAATTTAAATTTAAATGAGCAAAACTTAATGATCTCTTTTCTGTTTGGAGCTTGCAAGCACAAGCATATATTAAACTTTCATTAAAAAATTTTCATTAGAATGTTTTTAAATGATAAAAAAGTAAAGACTATAGAAGGGAATGGAATAGAAAGTTAAGACCCTTATCCTGTGCCTCCCACAAAACCTTACTCATTTCCTGTCTCACCCACCATCCACTCCCCAGGGTAACTCTTGATAAGAATTCAGCTTCTACCATCCCACACATCTCAGAAATTTCCCTACATATATTCATCTTGAGAAAAGGTAGATTCCCATTTAGTTGGAAAGGGGAAGATTATTGTTATTGTTGTTTTTGTAATATTACCCTAATTCTGCAGCTTGCATTTTTTAGTTGTCAGTATTTCTTCAGTATCCCACTGTATCAAACAGGCAGATAAACCTCAGACAGTTTTGATAGTTGTAAAAGAATCCACATCTGCTTGTTTTGAAGATAGCCTATATGTGACTTCTTGTTTTGGAAATGAACAACAACAAAATAGAATGTGGCAGCTTTGGAGAGTTACTCTTATTAAGAAAATACATTATTGGGGCTGGTTAACTCAGGTAGGGTGTTTGCCTTGCACACGGCCGACCCAGCATCCCATATGGTCCCCTGAGCACCACCAGGGGTAATTCCTGAGTGCAGAGCCAGGAGTGACCCCTTTGCATCGCCAGGTGTGACCCCCCCAAAAAAGGGAAAATATGTTCTATCCTGGAAAGTTCTAGAATACTAATGAAAACTCCTAGAATACTAACACTGAAGGCTCATATTGTGTATGGACATCAAAGGTCACAAATGTATTTATGTGACTCTTGTAATGGGATTTATAAATTAACTGAATGTTGCTCTGGTTATAAAAATAATACATTTCTACTGGATAAAGTATTTTAAATATATATTAAAATATCAAGAGCTCATTTAAAATAATAGCTAGAAGTATTCCCTCCCCTAGAGAAAGCAATTTAGATTTTGCTGTGCAGTTCTTAACTTTTCTGTTTAGAAGTACATGCATAGACACTTTTAATTAAAAAATAGTACATTAAACATATATATTTCGTAACATTACGTTTGGAGGAGTGATAGTACAGCGGGTAGGGCGTTTCCCTTCACGAAGCCAACCCGGGTTTGATTCCTCCGCCCTTCTCAGAGAGACTGGCAAGCTACCAAGAGTATCTCGCCTGCACGGCAGAGCCTGGCAAGATACCCGTGGCATATTCAAATGCCAAGACCAGTAGCAAGTCTCACAAATGGAGACATTACTGGTGCCTGCTCGAGCAAATCAATGAGCAACGGGATGACAGTAACAGTGATACAACACTGCGTTTACTGAACAGCCACTGATCTATCTTAAAGTTGTTTCCCACTTTTCACTGTTACAATTTCACACGTAGGTGTGTCTTGCACATTAACCACACTAATTTCCTAGGAGAGAGATCTGTTGGGTCCAGCACACACACGGTGCCCACTCCTGGGCATGTCCACTCACCATGCAGTTCACCAACCCTGAGTGCTGTCACACGGGCTCTCTTCCCTGCATTCTCAATCTGGGCTGAATGTGCTGTGTGTAGGTTATAACTCTGTAGATTAACACATAAGAGTTAAGACAAGGCACGTCATGGTAACGTGAGGAACTCAGAAGTCACGTATGAAGGAACTGCATTCGACACACGAGAAAGGCACAGCATGAACTGGTGAGACAGCCCGCTGTCTCCTAGGGAGAGCTGAGCACCAGGACGGGAAAGACAGTACAGCAGGAAGGGCACTTGCCTTGCACGTGGCCGACCTGGGTTCAATCCCTGGCACCCCATACAGTCCCCTGAGGGGCATCAGAAGTAATCCCTGAGAGCAAAGATTGAAACCCTGAGCACCACTGGGTGTGACCCTCAAGCAAACAAACAAAAAATTAAAAACTAAAAACCAACATGTCTGGAAGTTAATTTTCTGCTTTGTCTCTCTTACAGGTTTTGGAACCATTTTCAGATAAAACTCCCACTAACACCACCTGACTGGAAGTCCTTCCTGGTGCACCGAAAGTGGAACGGGCTTACGATAACCCAGATAAAGCCATCTAGAGACTGAAACACGCCCTTAGCAGAAAGACCAGCCCACCCAGCCTCTTTGGGGCACTTAAATAAAGCTGGCATCATGCTCATCAGAAAATTTGTGAAGAATGAGAGGAGTTGACACCATAAAAGCATTCAAGTTTAGGTCCCACTATTAGCCACAAAACATTTCTTGGGTTCCCTTGGTCCCAGCTGATACCTCCGGGTTGATCTCTGGAGGAGGATGGGCCACGTTCCTGCCCCATCAAAGCTTTCACAGCATCACCACACCCCAACAGCTGCAGTCATGCCTCCAGCCCAACTGCCCAGTTAAATATTCTGGATTTTCTGGAGTGACACCCCCAAACTCTACATCCTAACATCCCAGTAGGAGCACTGCAGACTGGATGGGAATGTCACGTAGAAGCCAGCTAATCTCAAGCAACAACAGCTTCGTAGACCCTCAATTAAGAACTTAATGTCCACATAGAGATACAACAATTTTCACAATTTTTATTTACGGTATTACTTTTTTGGAACACTCCCTTAGCCATTTGGTGGTAACAAGCAAGATAAATTAAATCATTATGGGCCTGCTACACGGTCAGGCCTGCAGGGTGTCAGGAAAATGAGGGCTCCTACGGAGTTTTTAATTTCATCTACTGATTCTTTTAGTTGTGTGACTTCTGTTCGTAGCTTTGAAATTTCTGCTCTCATTTCTTCCTGGATTATCTTGGTGGAGCGTTCCAACGCTGCATCCATATCCTCCCTTAATTTATTGGATGTTCGTTCCATAGTTGTGTTGAGTTCGTGAACCATCCTCACAATTTCCTCTCTGAATTCTTTATCTGATAGGAGGATGTATTTCTGGGAGGTCGCTGCTGAGGTTAGTGAGATGTTTTCTTGGTTCTCTCTTGGTGGTGGGGATTTTCTCTGTTTCTTCATGTTGTTATGGGCTTTACTGTCTGGAGCTCTCGTTAGTTTGGGAGGAACCTCAACTGAAGATTTTGGGCTATGCTCCTTTGACAAAGGACTTTTGTGTGCAAGTTGATGTGTTCATTGACAGTTTTCGTGAAGTTAGGATAGGGTGGGTTAGTTGAGCATTAACATATAGTAACTAAGATGATCAGGGAGTCCTTAGGACGAATGAATTCTATCAATTGTGGCCAAAGGACAATGCATGGAATGGAAAAAAAAAATAACTGGCTCTGGAAAGAGGCCACGCCCACTTTTTAAGCCACGCCCCTAAGATGAGGACACGCCCCTAAGCAGCGGAGTGGGGATTGGTCAGGATCCGACAGCGGCGGCGGAAAGGTGCCAGGCTGGGGCTTCAGGAGAAGCCCCGAGCCGAGGCGGGCAGGGGTCGGGGAGGGGGCTTCTCCTCTCTCGGGTGTCAGGAAAATGGAGACAATGGTAGAGGGAAGGTGACAGTGGTGGTGGGATTGGGGTTGGAATATTGAATGCTTGTAATAAGTCATCATGAACCACTTTGTAAACCATGGTGTTTAAAGTGTGTGTATGTGTGAACATTCAAGTTGAAAAGTAAGTACATCAAATGGGCAGTGGGTCTACTCAGTCAGTGTACCACAGCTTGTGTGAACACAGCTAACCAATAAGGCAAAGATGATCTCAGTTGTCAATAAGGGCTCGAGAGTAAATCTTGAGATCATGCACCCCTCAAAAAAAGATTAATTCTGCATAGCCAATAGATTGTTGTTTTTGTTTTTTTTTTCCCAAAAGGTTGGGTGTCAACTTGTCTGACGCAAATCAGTTTTGCCATTCTTTACTACCACCTAGATGTGATTTATTGAATTACCGAAATGTTTTAAGACTTTGTTACTGGAAAGATACAGAATTGTACTACAAAGACAGAAAATTCATTGGTGTATGCATTTGTTTCTATATTTATCAGTTAATTCCACAAGCACTTCTTCCGTCACAGTTCCGCTGCACTGTGACAGTAAAAAGTTGTCTCTTACCTCAGTAGATTTTGTTTCTTTTTCGTTTTGTTTTGAGGCCACACCAGCAGGGCTCCGGGGTTACTCCTAGCTCTGCACTCAGGTATTACTCCTGGCGGTGCTTGTGGACCATGTGAGATGCTGGGGATCGAGGCCGAGTTGGCTGTGTGCCAGCTGAACGCCCTCTCTGTTTTACTATTGCCCCGGCCCAGTAGACTCTGTTTCTTAAAAATAAACACGCTTGGGCTGGAGAGATAGCACAGCGGGTAGGGCGTTTGCCTTGCACATGGCCGACCCGGGTTCAATTCCCAGCATCCCATATGGTCCCCTGAGCACCGCCAGGGGTAATTCCTGAGTGCAGAGCCAGGAGTGGCCCCTGTGCATTACCAGGTGTGACCCAAAAAAGCCAAAAATAAAAAAATAAAAACAAACACGCTTGCTCATGTATCTGTAGTCCTTAGCACAGTACCCACTGCCCGGTGGATTTTATAATGAATTTAGACTCAAGAAAGGAGCAAACAAGCACATGTCTATATTCCACTATGAGTGCAGTATGCCTCATCAGCTGGGTTTCAGTGTCCTTCACACACAGTAAAAAAGAAGGATGTAAATTGAATATTCTGTTGAACATTTTTTTTTTTTGCTTTCTGGGTCAAACCCGGGGGTGCACAGGGGTCACTCCTGGCTCATGCACTCAGAAATTACTCCTGGCGGTGCTCAGGGGACCATATGGGATGCTGGGATTCGAACCCGGGTCGGCCACGTGCAAAGGCAAACGCCTTACCCGCTGTGCTATCGCTCCAACCCTTAAAAGAACATTTCAATACTCTCCTAAGAGCTGAATTGCCTGACTCGTACACAGGAATTGCAAAGCAATCCCTGGCCCAGATGACCGCCGGAGTACCTGAACGCTGCGCCGGGAAAAGTCCCCAGCACTGCTGACCAGGTCCCCCACCCCGGTAAAGGAATAAATTCCGTTCGGAAACTGTAATGAGCCTGTCGTACCGATAGGTGGCGGGATCGGACCACATCAAAACTGGTGCCCTGGGCGGCTCTGCAATTCAGGGGACAGTCTCGGGGCTCTGGGGGTTTCACTCACCCAAGCGGACTCTGCCTTACCTGTCGCTAGATTTAAAAAGATAATAATAATTCTGAGGTATAAAAAATGAGCTTACATATGTAAATTTTTTCCTGCACTTGATTAAAACTGTGATGTACAGAGTTGTTTGTGACAGGAGAGACATGATTATTATAATAATGGGATATAAGTATAAAATCAAACTTAATGCAATATACTTTAGAGTGGAACACTGATGTGAGAGTAGACATTTTATTACAGTGTATGGAATGGTTTTAATTTCTTTATTTATATAGGTTAAAATCATAGGCGATGTATCTGTATTATCTGACTAAGGGGGCAGGAGAGGGTGAGAGGGAAACTGGGGACGCTGATGGAGGGAAGGACACACTGGCGGCGGTGTTGGGACACTGAATGTTTAAAATTGTAAATCAATGAGCAACTTTTTAAATGATGTTTTAATAAATTTTTTTTAATTTTAAATGAATTCTCCTCTACAATGTATTGTGGTAAAGGGGCAATGCCTAGATCACTCTTGACCCCAGTGTTTAGAAAGGAGGACAGGAAAGAAAAGAAATCGAGGGAGGAAGAAGAGAAAGAGAAAGGGAAGCAATCGGTGAGCAGGCATCAGGGCTTGAGTTACACGGACAAACTACAAATATGAGATCTAAGCTGAACCGCTGAAACTTTGGAGTATGCCGGCCCAGTTGACAGGCTGGGGGTAAGGTGGGGGCTAGAGGTCGAGGGAAGTTGACTCTGGTGGTGGGACTGATTATAACTACGTCATCCATCTCTCTGAATTTTCCTCTGGAGTCGGTAGGAAGAGAGGGATTTCATCTGGGTCCCCAGAAGTCACTTAGAAGCTGCCCCTTGGGTCCTCAGCAGCTGCCTGGGTTTGGCTGGGAAAGCAAGGCACCAACCCCGAGCATCCCTGGTGGGGCTGGGTTTCCCCTCTGCTCCTCACCCATCACTTACCAACTGAATGTGTGGCTCAAGGCGCCCAGGGGTGAGGATTATTAAAAAACAACACCCTAAAACAAAAGATTAAAATTTTAAATGGTGAAAAATAAAAGAAAATTTTGGTAGGGATCAGTGTAGTATTCTGCAGCTATAAAATAAGAGCATCAATACGATAATAAAAGCTGATGCTGGAGGGCTGGACCATAGTATGGTGGGCACGGCGCTTGCCTTGCATGCAACCAAACCCAGGTCCAGTCCCCCGCATCCTGTAGGGTCCCCTGAGCAGTGCCAGGAGTAATTCCTGAGTGCAGAGCCAGAAATAAATTCTGAGCACTGCTGGGTATGGCCTCAAACAAAACAAAACCTGATACCTCAATTTTTAAAACCACATTTAATTAAAAATACTTTAAGATATATTTGCTACAAACGACTTTCCCTGTATTTTTGGTGGCAAACAGCTAAGGCATTAAATCCTGTCCCGGTGGGTCCTTCGGTAGGCAGAGCTTTTCTCATTGGTCTTCCCTGACTGCAAATCCAACGCTCTCGGCTGGTACCAAAAGGATAATAAAATCCCTCCTGCTTGTCTCCTCCAGAAGCTTCGCCCACAGAAACTGACCCCAGGCCATGTCTGCTCCTGGTCAGTGCGCCTCTTCCGGGTCAACGGATTTGCTCTAATGTTTCTTGGCACTAGAGAAAACATTGAAACAAAGGAGTAAGCAAGCGTGTAGAAAAAGAGGTTGGATTATGGATTATGGTTACCAGAGGAACCGGGGTGGCTGATGATGTCAAAATGATACAGCAGGAATGGAAGGATGGAGCTGGGCGGGTTTAGCGGTCACTTTAAATCTCCGGTGGGGGGGTGGGGGGAATGGCAGTAGTAAATAAATCTCCCAGCTAGTTCCTCCTTATCCCCCCCCCCCATGCCCCCGCACTCCTTACTCCTTGCTGCATATGCACAGGCTGGCCTCAGGATCAGGTGTGTGTGTGTGTGTGTGTGTGTGTGTGTGTGTGTGTGTGTGTGTGTGTGTGTGTGTGTGTGTGTGTGTAGTGGGGCATGGCGGGGGGGCAAAATCAGGTGGGGCTCTGATGCTCGGAGAGACGGTGGGCAGGTGACTGAAGGAAGCCGGGACTGGATGTCGGGGAACCCTGTGGGGAGGGCCAGGGAGGACACGATTTCAGACTAGGAAATGGACACAGGATAGTGACCTGGGGTGGGAGCCAATCATAGTACCCTGGAGGCGACTAGACCATGAAGGACAGGACCCAGAAGTGGTACAGGGGATTGGGCATCATGGGGCAGGGATGAGTGACCGTTCACAGTGAAGGAGAGGCCTGGACATTGGGGAGGGACACGGACCTATCTACTTAAACTGCCCAATAAAGTTAACTTCTTCTTTATTTTACTTTATTTTTTTGTTTGTTTTTTGGGGGGTCACACTGGGCGATGCACAGGGGTTACTCCTGGCTCATGCACTCAAGAATTACTCCTGGTGGTGCTCGGGGAACCATATGGGATACTGGGAATTGAACCCGGGTCTGTCGTGTGCAAGGCAAACGCCCTACCTGCTAACCAGCCCCAAATGCTAACTTCTTAACCTTGCTGTACGCACATCTTTCATACGATTCTCAAGAGCCCAGGAACCCAAGGGCAGCTCAGGAAACTGCGCTTGCGCACTAACAGAATGAAGGTTGAACCGGAAATCCCAAGTTCCGGTTTCAGAGCTAAGGTGACAGGTACAAAGGGGAACTGCAGCCAACCTGGCTGAGAGGCTGTCTTGACAGTGATTGACGATGGGATGCTGAGAGCTGTCAGCAGGCAGGAAGACACGACGTCGCGTTTTGCTGTCTGGGAGGGCTGATGGATGGGATATCTAAACTTAGCCTGGCAATTTTCACATTATATGTAAGTCAAATAATTAATCTGTACGCTTTTAACTTTTACAGTGCTCTAGGTCAATTATAGCTCCATATGACAGGGCTGGTAATGGAATGGGGGGGGTGGAGAGGAAGGAGGAACAGACTACAACACAAAATAAAACACAGTGTCATGATTCTCCCTGAAAACATTCTATCCCTTCATTAAAAAAATAAGAGACTAATTAATCAGACCTGAGAATATTAATAGTAGTAGTGGGTTAGTAAGAATGTAGATTTTCTGGTAATGACTTATGATTTTCGGTACCAGCACATTTTAGAATGTGTGTGTGCCATTTTGCACTCACAGGGTAAATTTATGTTTTTTAAATGAACAACATCCCTCCGGGTTTCACAGGCATTATCCTGCCCCGCCTTTGCCACAGCCGGACCTACCGTTACTTATAGGTAGGACTCTGGGCTCCAGCTCCAGCTCCCCTACACCCTCCTACCCACGCCCCTACCCACGCCCCCACCCCCGCTTCACTACAGCCTCTTTGAACAGCGCCCCCTCCTGGTGAGCACAAGCAACAACTAAACACATCCCAGAGGTCCCTTGGAGGCGCCAATTGCTTACTTTCAGAGAAAGCAGGTACACATTTTTAGGGGAAGAAATATTTTCCTCACCCAACAATAGAGTTCAAATTTCACTTTATTAACTAAAGTAATTATTAGCTAAAATAATGTTTCTTCTTTTTCCTTCATCCCTTCTCCTCCTCTTCCTCCTCCTCCTCTTTCTTTTCGTCATCATATGGGGGGTGGGGGGAGTGGGGAAGGAGGAGGCTGTGCAGGGACAGTTCTTGCTTTGTGTGTATGAATCTGGGTAGTACATGGGGGTCTCCCAAGCACTGCTGGGGGTCGCTTCCAAGCATGGAGCCAGCAAAATCCTTTGGCATCACCCGAAACAAACAAAATATAAAATATAAATATAAAATCCCCCAACTTATTCCCCCTTTAGCTACTGCTGTTGCAATGAGTGACTAGGAGTTATACATACACTTGACTGGTGGTACTTGTGGGGGGTTCACGTACTTTAGCTGTGGCATTCACCAGGGGTCTACACTGGAGCCTGCAACCCTATCACCAATCCATAGAGCCCCTCGACCAGGACGCCGCTAACCCCTGCGCCATCCACCACCCCCACTGTGTTCCTTCTTGCCCTTTGTCAGTACCTTTCACACCCCCACACCCCACTTTTCACATTGTGCTTCGTGGGGACCGACCAAAACTAAGAAAGAACTTAACATCTGAGACATTTCCCTCTTAAGAGAAATTCCCCCCAGGGTTCCTAAACTAGACTCCCTTGAAGTGGAAGTGTGCATGCACGGCTTCCTCTCCTGGAAGCAAGCAATATTTCACCTGCCATAGCTATGCCACTGGACCCTGATCCAAGCTGTTTCACTCAGGGTGCCCCAGAGGGGGGCAGGTGAGAGCCCTCCCCGCCCCAAAGGACCCAGCCCTGGCAGCCGAAAAAAATCCACTACCCCACCGCCGCCCTGCTCATGACCAGCCCCCACACGCTCAGGCCAAGCCTCAGGTTCGAGTGAACCTATTCCTGGACTGCGCAGCGCATTTGCCATCACACAACACATCACAGGACACTCCCTACCCGGGGCTGGAGCAATAGCACGGAAGGTGGCGCGTTTGCCTTGCACGCAGCCAACCCGGGTTCGATTCCCAGCATCCCATATGGTCCCCCGAGCACGACTAGGAGTAATTCCTGAGTGCAGAGCCAGGAGTAACCCCTGTGCATCGCCGGTGTGACCAGAAAAGCAAAAAACAAACAAACAAACAAAAAAACCCAAAAAAGAGACACTCCCTACCCATTCTACAAGAGTATTACACCACACTTGATGGGGTTCAAATAGTAGACAACCAATCGTAGAGGAAAATATATGTTTATATATTTTTAGATTTATATATATACATATATATGTATATGTATATATATATATATATGAAAGTTTGGACTGGAGTGATAGCACAGAGGGTAGGGCGTTTGCATTGCACGTGGCTGACCGGGTTTGATTCCTTCATCCCTCTCAGAAGCCGGGCAAGCTACCAAGAGTATCCCTCCCGCATGGCAGAGCCTGGCAAGCTCCCTGTGGCATATTCGATACGCCAAAAACAGTAATAACAAGTCTCACAATGGAGACGTTACTAGTGCCAGCTCGAGCAAATCGATGAACAACAGGACGACAGTGCTACAGATCATATATGAAAGTTCACATCACTCAACCTTGAACAACACGTTTGTGATATCCTAAAGAAAGTCTTAATGGCTCCTGCCATAATAGAACAAATCTTCACACTATTTCCTCTTTGGATACTTTTTTTTTGTAGCATTTTCAGCAGTTTTTTACAACAATACAAAATTTTTAAAAAGGAAGTGTATGAATTCAATTCTCTGTGCCCCCTCTATCCTGAGAGGACAGGAAGTTGGATAGTTTTATTCTTCTGTTGACCGAATTTATAAAACCAAGATGAGAGGATCCTGCAGCTTTCTGCGACCCCAGATCTCACCCAGTCTAAGGGCGTGGTCCTGAGGAGAGAGCATCGTGTGTCCACCATCATCTCCTGTGTTCATAAGAATGGCCACCCCACCCACGGGCTACCTCCAGGAACCAAGAAGAGGATATTTCCTCTTGGGAGGCTCTGTCGACCCATCCTGGAAAGACTGTCTCCATGCAAACAGCACACACAGGCCACTCAGGGCCTGTCTGGTTTTGTTTGTTTGTCTTCTTTTTTCAGTTTGTTTCCAGGCCAACCCAGTGGGTGCATTTACTCCTGACTCTGAAATCAGGGATCACTCCCAGAGTGCTGGGGGACCATATAGGATGCCAAGGATCGAACCTAGGTCATCCACATGCAAGGCAAGTACCTTACCTGCTGTAGTGTCACTCTGGTTCTCATCTCAGCATTATAATGATCTCAAACAAATGGGACCAATTAAGTCGCCAAAACTCATTTTCCGCTTTGGAAGGCAAGGGGTTGGAGAGAGTCTGGTCCCCATCACACCACATGGTCCCTGAGCCCCTTCTGGAGTGATCCCTGAGCGCAAAGCCAAGAGTAAGTCCTGAGCATCATCGGTGTGGCCCCAAAACAAAAATAAATATTCCTTTCGCAGGGCAAAATAAAAAGATCTCTAGAACTACAAAATAGGTCAGTTCTATGAGGGTCAGGCAGTGTTTCTCACGCCCTCAGGTCCTCAGATCACTACCTCTCTCCCAGAGGTCAGGAGCGAACATTCTATGGTCCTCTGAATGTCTCCTTAACGCGGATGTTCTAATCGACACTTGGGACTCAGTGACCGGAGTGTACACCGACTCTTACAATAAGTTTCAGCTGTCTGAAACCCCTCCTGTGGAGCCCAGATCTATTGAACTCACAGTGGGTCTGAAAATGGTCCATGGCCCAATAATTATTTTACATTATCACTGTAGCACTGTCGTAGCACTGTCATCCCGTTGTTCATCGATTTGCTCGAGTGGGCACCAGTAACGTCTCCATTGTGAGACTTGTTGTTACTGTTTTTGGCATATCGAATACGGGCAGGATACTCTTGGTAGCTTGCTGGGCTCTCTGAGAGGGATGGAGGAATCGAACCCAGGTCGGCTGCGTGCAAGGCAGACTCCCTACCCACTGTGCTATCATTCCAGTCCTCACATTATCACTATGTACATATTTTTACAGTGTGTTTAGAAAGCTCTGTGAGCTATTATTCAAACACATTGCCATAGAAATTTGTTATCATTTTCTTGCCCAAAAAGTACTGTGAATCTGAACCTATGCAAATTTTATTCTTGCCATCGAAGGACAAAATACCAAAATTTATTTTCATTACCCATCAGTGGCTTAGGGCAGAAAAGAGGCAACTGGGAGAAAAGAATATTGCTTGGACTAAGGAGAAAGAGCAGGACTGCAAAATTGGTTAAATAAAGGAAAAAGTCCTTCCCAGGATAAAACTCATCCTGGGCTGATCATTTACAAAGTGTATTGGAGAAAACAAGGCATCCTTGATACTATAACTGCAAGATCACGCGAAATTCTGGATTCTGTATCAAAATAAAGAACTTTTGTTATGGAAAACTCAGGTTGTTTTAACATTTCTCCTAGTGATGCTCCAGGTAGAATAACTTGGATACAGAAGAAATAGAAATTGAATAGCCAGAGAAAAATAGAAACCCAAGCAGAATTCATTCTTATCAACACACCCAGCAAAGAATGAGCATTTATACTGAAAATAAATGAATGGTTCATATCAGAAATTTGAGAATAATTTTTTTCAGTTTTTTGAATATTATGCTCAAATCCCCAGTAGAGGAACCCCTATTGGTTTCTTATTGCAGACTATGGATTCAGTCATTCCCAGCTTCTGTTCAAGTTTCTAGAGGCTAATAACTTGAAGGACATTTGTTTTTAATTGAGGTATCATGATTTAGAACAGTATGAATGTTTTAGGCAGACACTGTTATCACACCTTACCCACCAGTATCAATATCCCTCTACCACTTTTTCTAAGTCTCTTTCACACACACACACACACACACACACACACACACACACACACACACACACCCTTTGCTACCTCAGTTCTGTAAGCAGAATGTCAGAACTTGTTTTCATTTTCTATTCCCTTAGTTTCTTTCTTTATATCCCATAAATTATTAAGATCGCCTGGTAATTGTCTTTCCCCTCTGACTCACTTTGCCCAGCATGATAACCTCTAGTGCTATCTAGGTTGCAGCGAACTACAAAATTTCATCTTTCTCAGAGCTGAATAGTATTTCATGGTGTACATATACCACATTTTATTTATCCTCTCATCTGTTGCTGGACACTTGGGCTGTTTCCAGATCTTGATTATTGTAGAGTTTTGCAATAAATATGTTTTTATTTGGGGGGATAGATGCACAGAAGTAGAATTATTGGATCATATGGTAGTCCTGTTTCATATTTTTGAGGTTTTCATACTGTTTTCCATAGAGGATGAACTAGCTGACTGAATGGGAATCCCTTTTTCTCCACATCTGACTTGAAGAACATTGTGAGGTGTCTCTCTGAAGATGAGATCTGGATCCAGTTGAGTAAGATGGCTGCACTCGTCCTTCCTTCCAAAGAGATTGTTTTTATTTTCTCCAGCCAGTCCCAGCTTCCTAGGAACCTTTGTTCACCAGCAAGACTTACCCCATCCCCTTCTCAACATTTACCTCTTGGGTCTTAGTCTTGTCTCCTCTGTGTGTCTATAATTCCTAGAGGTCAAGGACTCTTGGTTTTGTGGTCAAACTCCTGTCACAGTGGCCTTTTGAATCATGAGTAAAGTGGCACCCACTTTGAATCAAGCAGACTCCATTTCGTCTCTGCCATGCTGAGAATTCTGAGTGAGTTCCCGGGGATGCCTGACTCAACAACTATCTGTTTTCTCCCTGCCATGACCAGGAAAGGCACAGGAGACCACGTTCTGCTTGTAAAAAAAGACCCCCGGCCGCAGCTGTCCGAAGGTTTTTGTCAACCAATCATAAAATGACAGATGTACTTAAGACGCAATTCAAGTTTCAAAACCAAAGACCTAGCTCAGACCTCTCCCGGGCTCAACTCTCTAATACATGTCTGATTGCTGCCTCTGGTTGAACATATCATGGCCTTGCTCCTTGGCTGTTGACTTGGGTCATGGTTCTTATGGTCAAACAAACGCTTGATTCATTCTGTTTCAGCTAACTCTTTCTCAGTCCACAGTAACAAATTAATTAATTTTTAGGAAAGTCTTCATGTCCTGTACTAGGGTGAGCACAAAGCACACCTTGCTTCTTATAGGATAGGAGGTAGGAACGCTGAGAGACAGTACAGAGGTACAGGTGCTTGCTTCACACACAGCTAACACCAGTGTCATGCCCGTCATTGCACACGGCCTCCCCAAGCACCTCCAGGAGTGACTACCAAAGAGCCAGCAGTAAGCCCTGAGCACTGCTGGGAGTGGCTCAAAAAAAAAAAATACAACAGAGACTGGCCCACATCCCAAAAAACAAAAACAACCGGTGTCGGCGTGGATGCGGGGAGAAAGGGACTCTTCTTCACTGCTGTTGGAAATGCCGACTGGTTCAGCCCTTTTGGAAAACAATATGGACGATTCTCAAAAAATTAGAAATTGAGCTTCCATTTGACCTAGCAATACCACTCCTGGGAATATATCCCGGAGAGGCAAAAAGGTATAGTAGAGATGGCATATGTATTTCTA
The DNA here is from genome assembly GCF_027595985.1 of Sorex araneus. Taxonomy (NCBI): domain Eukaryota; kingdom Metazoa; phylum Chordata; class Mammalia; order Eulipotyphla; family Soricidae; genus Sorex; species Sorex araneus. The sequence continues at coordinate 11,468,310 of NC_073303.1, forward strand.
TGTTCATTGCAGGACTGTTTACAGTAGCCAGAATCTGGAAAAAACCAGAGTGCCCCAAAACAGATGACTGGTTAAAGAAACTCTGGTACATCTACACAATGGAATACTATGTAGCTGTCAGAAAACATGAAGTCATGAAATTTGCATATAAATGGATCAACATGGAAAGTATCATGTTGAGTGAAATGAGTCAGAAAGAAAGAGACAGACATAGAAAGATTGCACTCATATGTGGAATATAATGTAACTGAGAAGTACAAGTTGGCAATGATGCAACTTCTGGCAGATATCTCTCTGGACTTAGTTTCTAAAATACAGAAACCCAAAACCGAGAGGCCGCTAAGTGTGGTCACTTGACCTCATACCTCTTCATCCTCAGCAATGGAAAACAAATTATCTAATGCTTCCTTTTCAGCAGGTCTGACTTTAGGGGAGAGACTCTCCAAACAATAATAGTGAGTTTTGTTGAAATATTGAATGCAATCAAAGTGAAAGTAAAGTGAAATTTATTAGTTACACAGGCGGGCCTCTACCGAGGTGGAAGGCAGGTAACAGAACTCATTCCAGTATGCGAGCCTCTATTTAGGGAAAACTGGGGCAATTGCACAATTGTATCCTCATCTCCTCCCCACCCCACATCTGCCTCCCCTCCACAGAAAGTAACTGCTTTCTGGGCATCTGTTTGAGTTTAAGTATACATGTGGCTATTTCCTTTTCCCATCTATAGCCAGAGCTGTCTGGATGCTTCAGATTCTTGGGGTTCCAGAGATGGGTCATGCCTACAATGCTGGCCTCTTAGGGTATTAAAAAGTGTTGGAGAACTTTATTCAGAGGATCCTCCTGACATCTTGTGAGTTGAGATGCCATCGGGATTAGTGCCTTCCAAATTACAAATGGAAGATGCCAATACTATTGACTATTACCTTATCGCCATTAAGGACTGACATTTACCCAGGACTCTCTTTGGACTTTTAGTCAATATAGTAAACTTTGAGTTAGCATTGTTTCATTTAATTATCTCCAACAACGGCTACAAAAGAGGCATTATTCACTGTACAACCTAAAAGAAGTTAACTTCACTGAATGTCAGTGTCCTGGTCTACAAAATGGAAATAACCATAGTTTGCATGATTATAATGATGATGATGGTGGAATCAAGTACTCACATGAAGTGCTTATTTCAGTGCCAAGACAAAGTGAAAGCTAAAATATTGTGTCCTCTCATCCCCATTTTACAGCTCAGAAATCTGAGCCTCGGGCTGGAGAGATAGTACAGAGGGTAGGGAATTTCTCTTGCATGCAGCCAACCCGGATTTGATCCTTGGCACCCTATATGACTGCTAGAAGTTACCCTTGAGCACAGAGCCCAGAGTAAGCCCTGAGTACTGCCTGGTATGCCCTTCAAACAAAAACAATACAAGCAAACAAAAATATCTGAGCCCTAGGAAAACCTTCCCCAATGCCCTATCAATGAGATGGAAACCCCAAAATGGAACCCATTAACTACTCTGCTAGGCTACTATGTTTACTTCATTGTGGGCTTGATTAAGTAATTAACTGTCCCCCCACTTTCTAATGTCCCCTCACGACAAAATGTCTGAACATAAACTCAGAGGCTGAGCACAAGACCGAAAAGATCAAGACCACTTGATCCATCCCTCACCAGCCTTCAGGCAACCCACAGAAAGATGATGGATGGAAGGGCTAATAAGGGCCGTGGGAGAATCCATGCACGTCAGTCAGAGTTACTGGAATGAAGCCAAGTGCTGTTGTTACTCTAGTTAGCATGACCCTGTGTCCTGATTTGCCCAAGCTGTGTTTGATTTATTGTGGTCTTCCTGGCATAACTATTAATAATGCCCTCTCACTCTCAAATGTCTTGTTTTGGAGAACCAAATATGTAGTCACCCTACCCAGAGTGGTAGCCCTTTAGCAAAGAGAGGACACCATGTTCTCATCATCTGTTGCCTCCTTGTCCCTGTTCACAAATATAGCAACTCTTATATGTCTGCATTCCCCCTTCTCCCCCAGCCTTTATTGCTGATAGTTTTATTTTATTTAACTTTAGTTTTTGCTTTTGAGGCCACACCTAGTACAGTGCTCTTAGACTACTTCTGGTGCAGTGCTCAAGGGTCTTAAGGGTGCTTGGGGAATTGAACCGCTGAATCTCACATGCAAAGTCTACACAACAGCCCTTTGAGTTACCTCCCCAGATCTTGCTAATAGCTTTAAACTTGAATCCTTTCTCTTCATAATCCTGGCTCCACACTTCCCCAACACTTCAATCTTACAGATTCTCAGTTGTGGAATGAGGCTTAAGAGACTCTCAAGTGTCTGTTCTGGGCCCACTACTCATTGACTAACAATCACTCACCTTTCTCCAAGTGCTCGTTTCTCAGCCACCAGTGTAGACCATGTGGGGGTTGCTATGTATAAATTGTTTGGAAAATTCTGAATACTTGATAGGCTTTATTTTCAAGATTTATCCCAATGGCTCATGCCATGTACCAATGCATGGTATAAAACATGAGAAGTGATCTCTGGATTATGATCTTGAAAATCTCAATAAATGGTTTCATCCTTATTACACCAGGCTGAGTCTGAATTGACAGGTCAGGAGAAGTTTATTTGTTCTGAACTGTGAGCTGCAAAGGCAACCCGCTGAGCAATGGGGAATTCTCCTGTTGCCTTTTCCATAATGATGAATTTAATCATTCTCAAGAGTGCTCTTTAACATCTTAGTTCTTTATTTTAACTCAGTGACATATAAATAATGAAAATAAAATGTCAAAATTCCTGCGTTGCCCTCAAGTTCTTCAAGGGGCCAGTTTCTCTAATATCCCAAACCCAATACGACACCTCTAGCTTTGGACTCGTCTTCCCAAAACCATATTGAGGGAACTTCTCTCTGCTCTACCATAAAAGCTTGGAAACTAATAATAAATGTAGGGGACAGGTATTGGTTTTGTCTTCCTGTTACCCATACATCTTTCCTTGGACAGAGCCTTTCAAGTTTTCCTTGCTGAATGTCAACCTTTCTTTGAGTAGAGCTGCCCTTCCGCGTTCCACCTGTTGGCGCGTCATTGAGCCTAACTCATCACAGTGATTGGTTCAGAGAGACCATGTGACTCAACTAGAGCCAATGAGAAGCACTCCTGAGGTTCTTTTTTTTTCTTTTTGGGTCACACCTGGCGATGCACAGGGGTCACTCCTGGTTCTGCACTCAGGAATTACCGCTGGCGGTGCTCAGGGACCATATGGGATGCTGGGAATAGAACCTGGTGGGCCACGTGCAAAGCAAACGCCCTCCCCGCTGTGCTATCGCTCCAGCCCCAAGCACTCCTGAGGTTCAAGCTGGAATGACAGAACAGGAGGACCACGTCCCCCACTGGAGATGCCGCGGGGTCTGGGGTGCTGGGAGACACTCGAGGATGAAGCCAACAGAGAAAAGCAAAGCTGACAAATGGGAAAAAAGAAGCTCACTGCTGCCGTTGTTTTTGGCGCCTGCTCTAGCAGAGCTGGAAACCAATCTATCCCGATTTGTGAGTCCGTTAAAGTCAGTTTTATGTTTATGCCACCTCTAAGTGAAGTTTCTGTCACTTAACAACCCTAAAAGTCATGGTCAATACACTGTGCTCTGCTAAGGCTTCCGTTTTAACGATGGACATGCTCCCGGCCCATTTGGGTAGTAGAGTTTCAGTGGTCGGTGTCAAGCCAAGGTGACCTGCATACTTTGAAGTGGGTTAGAAACTAGAGAAACACACACACACACACACACACACACACACACGCACACACATTCCACAGGGATCCAGCTCATCTGCCTGACATGGAAACCGACCGGGCTCAAAGGAACTGCCAGCTGGGAGGAACTCCTCAGTTGGCTTCAGGCCTGAGGAAACAGCGGTCCCCGCCACATCTCTGTGGGAAAACGTTTCATTTGGAAACACACTCCTAGGGATCACTCTTTTTTTTCCCCAAAAATCCAGCATTTATTTATAAGTTGTGGACCAACACAAGAGAGCAGTCGAGTTCTTCAGCATATACAGGTCAAAATCAACCAAGTCTAGGGTTGATACTTTTATTTTTTATTTATTTATTTTTTTATTTGCTTTTTTGGTCACACCTGGCAATGCACAGGGGTTACTCCTGGCTCTGCACTCAGGAATCACCCCTGGCGGTGCTCAGGGGACCATATGGGATGCTGGGAATCGAACCCGGGTCGGCCGTGTGCAAGGCAAACGCCCTACCCGCTGTGCTATTGCTCCAGCCCCTAGGGTTGATACTTTTAAATCTGTTTAAGTACCACTGAGCTATGATTCAGTTTTCTTTTAAAAACACAAAATAGATTTTAAGAAAAATATAAATCACTCTTCCTCCCCTTATCGCTCTCTTTTTATCTGGCAAAGTACTCTGGCTTGTGGTTTTCTTAAGAAGTTGGTATTATTTCTGCCTATTGGCTGTAGGGCTCACTCTTACAAGCAGCAGCAGCAACTCCTGAGGTAAGAATTAGGATTACTAGGTGGGAATCAGCAAGGTGACAACTTGTCCTGGAAATGTCATCTCTTCTTCTGCTTCCCTTTGCTGGCCATGCCGTTGTTAGCTTTTAGTCAGGCAGCTGGACCTGGCAGGAAAAGGCTAATTTTTCTGAAAGTTAAAACTGCTTTCTCAGCTGGCGGGAGGGCGGAGGCTGCAAGGAGAAGCAGGTCTCCTAACAGACTGATCCTTTTCATTTATTTGTCTTGAAAAATAAGATCGCCTGTCCTTTTGGTTTTCTTTGAAGGAAGACCGTTTTCTGAAGACAGATTCGGCTTACTAACAGCCTCGGTGGGTGGTGCCCTCTGATCAATCCCAGGGAGAGAATCAGAATCAGCTCTTAGAGGACCGAAAAATAATCCCTTTGCCATAAAAATCAATTACATTCATGAATGGCTAACAAACTCGTTTGAACTCAGTTTTTGAATCATGGGAATTAAAATAAAAATCAGGGTACATTAGTTTATGACACAGTATACGTTTTCAGATGTATAGATTCACAACTTAGAAATATTTGAATTTCAAACATTTCCACCATCTACTCCTGCTTCTCTCCCCCATCTAGTAGCCACTGTTCTGCAGAATCCAAAAGGAATAAGTCTATTTGTGACCAGAAATTGTATTTGTCCCATTGGCTGTAGTAGATGACAACCATAGGAAACGGACTTTTCAGACTTCAGCTATAAGTGGCATTGCCCATCTTGGCTGAGGAAGAGCTGCCTTGGCTTGGCTGTGGACAGCTGGTTTGCAGCGTCAGAGGGTTGGATGGGGTGGGGGTGGGAATCGGTGGAGGAATGATTGGGCTGGGGCATAGATTGTGGAAGTTTTCAGAGAGAGAAGCATACCTTTGGTGTCCATTCCAGACACCGTGCCTCCTTTAACTGTGTTTGTATGTTAACCACTTCCCATATTACTACAAATTATATTTGTACAGAATAAACACAATTTCACTTTAAAAGACCAAATGCTACGAGTAATTGTAACAGTGATTATAAGAAATACAACATACACAGATATAGATTAGAAGAAGATCTTTAACCCACTCTAGTCATATTGTTTACAATAGACTTAGATGTGCCACCTCCTGCCAGTGCCAGATAATCTCGTCATTGGCCACTGTCCAGATCACATGGCTTTCTCTCCCAGAAGGGAGTAACATGATGCCCACCATAGCCATGCCACTGGACTCTTCGCCAGGCTGTTTCACTTGGGGCGTCCCAGAGGGGAAGCGAGTGAGAGGCCTCCCTGCCCCGAGGGACCCACCACCAGCAGCCGAAAACCTCCACAACCCAACTGCCACCACGCTCAAGGCTGTTCCCCACAGGCTCGGGCAGAGCCTCATGCATGAGTGAATGTATTCCTGGACCACCAGGCTCATGCATGAGTGAACGTATTCCTGGACCACCAGGCTGCATTTGCCACACCATAAGATACTCCCTATCCATTATTCAAGAATACCACACCACATTTGATGGGGTTCAAATAGTCGGCAACCAATCATAGAGGGAAATAGATATGTATATATATATGCATATATCTGTATTTCCAGATATATATACATATATACATGTATACGAACGCTCACTTCACTCAACCTTTAACAACAAGTTAGTGATATCCTAAAGAATGTCTTAATAGCCCCTGCCAAAATAGAACAATCTTCACACTGTTTAATTTATGTATACTTTTTTTTAGTGGTTTTTCATAACCGACAATACAAAATATGTTATTTTGGTTGTGCTTTGGGACAGGGATTGGGGCTTGGGTTGGGATGGAAACATACCCAATATGGTGGTGGGAAGGTGTAATGATGGTGGGATTGGTGTTTGAATATTAAATGTAATCAAATATTGTGAACTACCTTATAAAATAAAAAAATTTTTTTAAACTTAAATGTAATATATACATAGTATAATGTATAGTCAAGTAAAGAGAACATGTACTCACTAGAATGTAAAAAGTCTTTACTCTTCCTCCTTATCTTTGCAGAGCAAGGACTTTTCAACTTTTACATTATTCAACAACTCACATCAACAATTATTCTGCCCTTGGCATCAAAGATAAGTATAGCATATATTTCTAAAATTAAAGTGAAAGAAATCTCATTCTCAGAATGAAACTCACAAAATCAACACCTTAGCAAAAGATAGCTTAGAGACAGCATGGTTATAAAATAAAAGACGAAAGACATACAGTTTTGTCAATGGTCTTGACCACAGATGACAAAAGATGGGAACAACTGCATTTGTCCTATCTCCATCACCATAACAGACCCCAGCTGTCAGACAAGTGGTCCTCATTGAACCTGCATGAAGTCTCAGGATTCTTTTTCATGCAGAGTGCCAAGAAGTCACTATGCAGAGGTTGGGGGTGGTACCTATTTACTATGTGTATCAGGCCTGTGTTTTTTGATGTTGATGTTGTTGCTTTTGTTGCTAATTACAGGGCCTTCTGGCTCATTTAGACAAAAGGAGAGTTATTCCTCACTAGTGTTCATAGAATCCTGGGGTGGTCTGAATATACACAATCACTTGAATTTCTCAAAAGAACTGATCTGCTTATGCAGACAAAATAATTGCCCGGTGATGGATGATTAGAAAAAGATGTGGTCATGTTCATAATGAAATACAATTCAACTATTTTTTTTTAAAGCAAACTCTTGCCATGAGCTACAACTTGAAGGATTCTGCGATACTAATTAAGTCAGTAGAAAGACAAATGCCAGATGATTTCACTCACTTGTGGAATATAAAGCAACAAAGCAAAGGAACATACAAAGCCAAGTCAAATATGCCCTTGGCTTCTGAAGGAACTGAGCAGAGGTTATCACAGAGGATGAGAATAGAGGGTAGAGGGGCCCAGTGGACTGACATAGGGTGTTATTGATTTGGGGTGTGGCAAAGTACATTTCCAAAGGCGTGAACCTGAACTCCTAAAATCTATGAAATGTTGTAAGCTAATGTTACCTTAATAAAAATAAATGAATTAAGTTGCAAGGGGGAAATCCTGATGTGATGCGCTAAGGAATGTGTCCCCAGTGAGAAGCCAGAGCACCAAGCTGGGGCCATGAACAGGAAGCTGCTGCTTCTCTAAGCTGCCTGCTATCCAGGTTGGCTAGCAGGTGTCTCCCTGCTGGAGAGGAACTACTTGCTCTGCCCACCAGCATCTTCCAGACTCACATCGGTGCTTCTCCTTGGCAAGAATTAAGTCCCCAGAGAAACTCTGCGGGAGGTGATTCTGCAGAATTAGTGTAGTTTTTCTTCACTACAGAGCAGGAAGGGGTTTGATATTGAGTGGGTCAATCTGTTGCAAACAACACCAATCCCTTTGCCATCTTCAGATGCAGGAACGGCATTTGATACTGGAAGAAACCAGGGGCTAGTGAGAAAGAACCGTGAGAGCCCCCAGTTGGAGTTTGGCAATATTTATCCATTGGTGTCTTAGCGAGAAGATGCCCCAGTGAGATAGGTGTCTAGTTCTCTCTACAGGTAAATCCTAAAAAATAGGAGAGAGGAAAAAACACTAAAAAATAGGAGAGAGGAAAAAAACACTAAAACATTGGAACTTAAGGTAGGTGATCAATCATCCTGATTTGCCTAGGCTGGGATGTTTCCTTGGACATGCAGCTTTCAGAACTAAACCCTGAAAACTCTTGATGAGTCTAGTGTGAATTTGTTACCCCAATTTCATGACACTAAGTTTAGAGTCAACCGACTCATTGACTCACTTGGTTTGGCATGTCCTCTCATGAGTAGATTTATAACTTGCTTTGCAGGTGTGTGCGGGATAATGCTCCCCAGATTGTTAGCATCTGGTGAGTCCTTAGCCATCACTCATATTTTTGTATTTTTAAAGTGTATTTCTCATGGTTGAAAGATTACCACAGTGTTTGGGGGGGGGAAAGCGGTAGGAGGGGGGCAGAGGGCACTTAGGACAGAGAAGGGACCAGTATAAGCCTATAGGGTGTGTTAGCTCTAAGATTAAGGGATTCTGGTGCTGTGGTTTATTTATGATAGAAAAGAAGAGACACCCAGGATCTGGGGCTGTCTCAGCAATGGAGTGCCTGCCTTGCAGCCTTGAATTTGATCCCCATACCACTCCACATACCAAGTGAAATGCCAACACTACTACCAATTGGGATCCTTGCCACTCCAACAAATTGTGAAATTTCTATGACATATTGAAACCAAGTACCAAGTGTAGGCGAGCATCATAATGAAAATGATCCTCCCTTACAGTTATCACAAACAGAACAAGAGAGGAGGAAGAGGAGGAGGAGGAGGAAGAGGAGAGGAGGAAGAGGGGAGGAGGAGGAGGGGGAAGGAGGAGGAGGAGGGAGGAGGAGGAGGAAGAGGGGAGGAGGAGGAGAAGAAGTTCTGGGGGAACTGGAGAAATTGCAGATTTAAAACAAAAGAGGGCTGGAATTATAGTACTGTGGGTAGGGCACTTGACTGGCACATGGTAAATCTGGGTTCAGTCCCCAGCACCCCACATGGTCCCCTGAGTGCACCATGAGTGTCCCCTAAATGCAGAGCCAGGAGTCAGCCCGGAGCACTGCCAGATAAGGCACAAACTCCCAAAATTAATTAAAAATGTAAAGCGAGAAATTGTCTTTAGCTCATGGAATCTTTCACCCCTTTCTCTTCTGACTGGGCTGGGCAGGGCCCAAATCTAATGACCTTAAGATCGAAGAAGAGCTGGATCTTTTCAAACAAAATGTAATAAGAAAACGTGTCTCCTGCACACCCCGAGTGTCCCCCCAAAGCCATGGCAGTCAAACAGATCACAGTGCAATGATTTTCTTCAGACTAAATCCCGCTGCTCTGCCCGGCAGCTGTTTTCGGCTGTGCCATGTCAAGGTAATCCGGCAAAATCCGCAGTGTCGAGCAGCCACTGTTTGCTCAGAAATCGCTTTTCAGCTAGCTGGGCCCTTCGGAGCCGCACTAGACTTCTCAGGGAGGCCCCGCGGTGCCGGTAGCATGAGGGCCCTTGAGACAGGCCTTGAGAAGCTGAAGGAACCGATTCGTGTCTCGCTACTCTTTCCATTTCTCTGGCCACCACCCAGCTCTGTCTTCTGAAATTCAGTCTCCTGCCAGGAGCCTTTCTCTTTGGGGGGGGGGGGCAGAGGGGTGGGGGGTGCACACCCTCTGGGGCTCAGGGCTTACTCTTGGCTCTCTGTAGACTGCTTCATCCTCTGGGGACAATATACCATTCTGGGGATCGAACCCGGCTCAGCCACATGCTGCCAGGGAAGCCCCTTATGTGTGTATTTATCTCTCTGGTCCCGTGTTCTCTCTCTAGTTCTGAAATCTGAGTTTGGGAGAGACCTGGGAGTGGATTCTAGCAGGCTCTGTGCTTCTGCAATTGTTCAGGGCAATCTATGTCCACTCTCTGGGGCACTGACCATAAACCAAATCGGATGGCCACCGAGTGGGCAAACTAGAGATGCAGGGAGCGAAGGGGGCCAGTATCAGACCCTCCTCCCTCTGGCCCTGCTCTCGTGCACGGTCTGACTGTTGAAAGCCCAGGCAGGTATACGGGGGATTCTGGCAGTGAGTTTGGGGAAGTGAGAAGAATAAAAAAGATACAATCTGAAGAAAAGTGAGTCTGAAGACGGAGCGACAGTTCAGTGGGCTGAGCACATGCTTTGCATGCAAGTGGCCCTGGTTCCATCCTCAGCGCTCCCTGGTCCCCCAAGCACAGAGCCAGGCGTAGCCCCCCAGCACCACTGGGGGTGGTCTCCAACTAATCTGGAATTTTGAAAAAGAAGTTGCTCTGTCACCAGCCCCAAAGGGCCCACTTCCCTTCCCCCCGACAACCTCTCAGTAGATGCAGAAACTAAGGCCTGATAAGACTCAGAGAAGACTGGACCCCTCAGGAGAGGAGAAACTTTGGCAGGAACAGAAGACTGTACTGAGAGTGCCAACAGCCACCAAAGGTCCCACATTTCCCCTGGGCAGGCCCCAAGCTGGGCGACTTGGGAAACACCCTCCAGAGCTAAGTTGGCCAAAGCAAGCCGCACACAGACCTGCTCTGGGGTCGCCCACATCCCGCTCGGGATGTATCCTTTTACTGCCTGAGGCTCTCTTCTCTCTGGAGAAGCTCAGACTCTCTCTCGAAGGCCTGATGTCTTGTCACTGCCTTAGAATAAAATTACTTTATGTCACTGTTCATCTACTGCAGGAGTAAAGGAGGGGGTCAAGGCCAGAGCCATAGTATTGCTTGTAGGGCGTTTGCCTTGCACGTGGCCAACCTGGGTCCCATCCCCCAGCATCGCATCCAGTCCCCTGAGCACCGCCAGGAGTGATTCCTGAGCGCAGAGCCAGGAGTAACCCCTGAGCATCGCCAGGTGTGACCCAAGAAGACAAAAAATATAAAAAGCATAAAGGAAGGGCTGGAGAGACGGTTCAGAGGGCAGGCCACTTGCCTTGCATATGACTGTCCCAGGTTCCATCCCTGGCACCACACACGGACCCCCAAGCACCTCCAGGAGTGATTCCTAGCACAAAGCTAGGGGTGAGCCCTGAGGACAGCTGTGGCCCCCAGAATAAGAGAGTTCACACTGAGAGCAGGACTTCTCTTTCCCTGCGAAAGAGCAGCCCCTTGCTCCAGCCTGAGGCCAAGTCTGGGGGCTGGAGTGGGGGAGGGAGGGGCGAGGCTGGGACCAGTTCCTGCCCCCTTGTACCTGTCTAGCTATGATCACTGTACCTGTGGCCAAGTGAATTCAGGTACAGTTTGACAGATGCCTTATGGGGCTTGTGGGACTCTGGTGTCCACACCATGTAGGTGTTTCTGGCAGACTTTTTCCTGTCTCCCCCACCCCCCGGCCCCAATTCTGGGGAACCTGGGATGGATTAAGCAGGAAGGGAGACAGCAATACCACTCCTGGGAATATACCCTGGGGGTGCAAATACAGACAGCAGAATCACCATCTGCACTTCTATGTTCATTGCAGCACTATTGACAATAGTCAAAGTCTGGAAACAACCTGAGTTCCTGGAAACAGATGACAGGATAAAGAAACTGTGGTACATCTACACAATGGAATACTATGCAGCTATTAGGGAAAATGAGAGCATGAAATTTGCCTACAGATGGGTAGACTTGGGGAGTATCATGCTGAGTGAAATGAGTCAGAAGGTGAGGGACAGATATAAAATGACTGCATTCATTTGTGGGATATAAATTAAAAGTACAAAACTAATATCCAAGGCCAGGAAAAACGAACCAGGAAGACTGATCAATGGTTGGAAATTACAACAAGGGTGTTGGGGGTGGAGGGTAGTTAAGATAGAGAAGGGTCCATTATGACATTAGTTGGCAGCGATCACTCTGTCCAGGAACTGAGTGTTGAAAGTAGGTACATGATAACCTTACAGCATCTGTATTGCAAACCACAGTGCCTAAAATTAGAGAAAGGGGGGAGTGAGAGAGAGGAGAGAGAGAGAGAGAGAGAGAGAGAGAGAGAGAGAGAGAGAGAGAGAGAGAGAGAGAGAGAGAGAGAGAAGAGAGGTGGTTGCCATAGAGGCAGATTGGAGTGTGGGATGGTTTGGGGGGTGGGAGGTAAAATGGGGATACTGGTGGTGGGAAATGACGCTGGTGGAGGGACAAGTGCTGGAACATTGTGCGAGTGAAGCCCAGTCATGAATAGCTTTGTAATGCTCTATCTCATAGTGATTCAACAGAATAAAATTCATCATCATCATCATCATCATCATCATCATCATCATCATCATCATCATCATCTCGTTGATCATCGAATTTCTCAAGCAGTCTCAGTAATGTCTCCATTTGTCCTAGCCCTGAGATTTTAGAAGCCTCTCTTTACTCGTCCTTCCCAAGGATGGCGCATTGGAAGCTCTTTCAGGGTCAGGGGAATGAGACCCATCATTGTTATTGGTTTGGGCATATGAATACACCACGGGGAGTTTGCGAGGCTCTCCCATGTGGGCAGGAAACTCTTGGTAGCTTGCCAGGTTCTCCCAGAGAGAGAAGTACGCTACAAGATGTATAAAAGTATAAAATTATACTCAAAATATTAAATACTAATTTTTGAAAGCTGGAGGGGAGAAGCACCCCTCTGAGAAGCCAGGGCCTCCCCCAGTCCCTGTTTCCCACCGGCAGCTCCTGCAATGGACCAAAGGTGGCCAGCGGGCCGCAAAGCCGGGTGCGTTTTGTCCTTTTGGCATCAGCTCGGGCCCTTCTTTCCTCCTCGTGGAACCACACGTTTCCTCAAGCCTGGGCAGCCTGAGTCACACTTTCCTGCTGTACATAATTCACAGCAGCCAACAAACAGGCACAGCAGGCCAGAGGGGGGCGGAAAGCACCGGCAGGCCTGCATCGCTGGGGAGAGCCGTTGGCGTTTCCTCAGCTCCTGTGAGCTTCAGTACAAACCCGGCCAGTCGCCTGGGAGTGACGGTGGAGAGCCTGGGCTGGGGGGGGGGGGGGGGAGCGCTTCCGGTTTCTGGAAAGTCAGACTGGCGTGGCTCCAGGACCTGTGCACAGTTCACACACTCCTCGTTGCTAGCTCTCAAGCTTGACCTTTCCTTTCCCCAAGCCCGCGCTCAGGAAGGCCCGGGCTAACTCGCCTACAGAGTGTTGTTCTCCCTAGGGACGTCATCACTCGCGCTCCCTGTTGATGATCAGTGATGACTCCTCATTGGATGTGTGTTGCTATTAAATTTTCATAAGTTGCAGAATTGCCTGGCAGAAATGAAGTCACTTGCCGGGAGCAAAGAGAAGGGGGCGGGGAGGGGGGTAGGGCCCTGGAAGATGTAATCATGTGATCTTTTCTTCTTTTTTTTTTCCATTCATCTCATTCTCAGTAGAAGCAGAGACCGCAGCCCCAGGAGAAAGGCAGCTCTTGTGGCTATTTCTGCTTTAAAAGGGTTCGGGGGAGAGGCAGACCTTTAATCACTCAGCAGAGACGGGTCGCGCTGGGCCCGGGGAACTTTGAAAGGAAGCCATGGCAGGAAAGTTGGTGTCACAGCAAAGGTGGGGCTGGGGGGAGGGTGACAGCCCAGCACCAGATTGATTTTTTTCTCCTGTCTCGAACACACTCAAAAAAGGACGTTCAGTGTTTGGCAACGGACAGGGACTCAGAGCCAGGTACCGGCTGGGACTCTCTGGCGAGCTCCCCGTGTTGGCAGGATAATCCTGTTTTCATTTTGAAGATGGTGAAACAGAGGCCCGGAGCAGTTCAGAATTTGCCCTGCTCACACACTTAGCAAGTGACTGAGGTGGGATCCGAATCACCGGGCTGTGTGCTCAGTCACCCTTTAAGCTGAATACTTTCAAACTTGGCCATGAAGCCGTATGCTAATTTCCACGGAGGGAGTGCTTCTTGACCATTAGGTCTTTATTTTCCTTCTTTTTTCTTTTTTTGCTCTTTGGGTCACACCCAGTGATGCTCAGGGGTTACTCCTGGCTCTGCACTCAGGAATTACTCCTGGTGGTGCTCAGGGGACCACGTGGGATGCCAAGGATGGAATCAGGGTCAGTATTGTGCAAGGCAAACACCCTCCCCACTGTGCTATTGCTCCAGCCCCACCATTATGTCTAAATATTCTAGCCACCCTTCTTTCCCTTTGCTGTTACAATGACCAGGAGTGTCTCACACACACACTTGGTTTGGGGTGACAAGGACACACATGTATATTGTTGCCCCAGAAATACAAACAGTAATGCCACTGGGGTCTTACTCAGCAAGTGCCCGGCATCAGACTCATGCCCTCACACTTGCAAGGCGGGATCGTTTCCATGGGGGGGAGGGGGGCTAGGAATAGCTCTGTGGTCGAGCAGCCGTGACTTCCTGCATTAAGAAGAATTAGAGCACTGGCCACTCATACAAGATTATTTTAGATCATATAAATCCTACAGATGTGGTGCTTCTGAACCATCTGGTCTTTTTTGTCTTTTTTGGCTTTCTGGGTCAGATCTAGTGATGCTCAGGGGTTACTCCCAGTTCTGTGCTCAGGAATTACTCCTAGCGGTGCTCAGAGAACCATATGGGATGCCGGGGGGTCGAACCCGTGTTGGCTGCATGCATTACCTTAGAGAAAAATTGAAACTTAGGACTGATTTGTTTCTGTCTCTCACCCCTGTGACTGCTTTAACTTGGCTGTTATTCGGTCTACCCAGCCCCTTCTAGCTTTCTGTTCCAGTGAGTACTCTTTCATTTTTAGAGGTTAAGAGTCTGTGGGGGAGTCGTTTTGTTTATTTGTTCCGGTTCTCTCTCTATCACATTCGTGAAGTCATATAGTCACTCTCTCTGACTTGTTTTATTCTGTTTTGTTTTTTCCACGTTTTTGCAAGTGGCAGGATTTCATCTTTTTTTTTTTTCCAATAGCTTAGGAATCGTCCACTTCAGCTATATGCATCCCCGCTTCTTTACCCAACGCTCTGCTGAGAGCACTTAGGTTGTTTCCAACTCTTGGCTGCGGTGCGCTGGAGAATGCCGCCGTGAACACAGGCATGTGTTCAACTCTCTTTGAATTCGCGTGCTTGTATTCTTGGCATAAGCGCCATGCGTGGGGCATGGAAATGCCCACTGCAGAGCTCCTGTGTCTGCGCCAACACGCTTGCCCACTCTTTGAACCTACCCATCTGCACGCTGGCACTGCAGTTTATACTTCATTAAATCCCGGTCACCTGTGAGCCACCATGCTCCGTGCTGGGGTCAACAGGTGACAACCAACCAGCACGCAACCCAAAGCCTTCACCAAGCAGGGCCAGCGTGAGACGCCCAGGTGTAGGGCAGTTGCCCCCTGCGACCCGGGATCAGGAAAGCCTCACGGAGAGGCCCAGGTGGGAACGGGGCAGGTCGGGAGGGTGCGTGGTCTTAGGCGGAGAGAGAAGTAGGCACCGCTGACGGGGCGGGGAAGAAGGTTCAAGCTTGAAGGTGGCGGCTTGAGACTTACTGGGGTGAAGGACTCACAGGACACCACGCAGGTCCCTCGTGCTGGTTCTTACGGAGCCATTCATTCAACCAGTCTTTCCTGCTCCCGTTTGCGCCGCCTGAGATAAGGCTGTGCCCGCCGGGACAGCCCTGCCCCGTGCCCCTGGCAGCCTCGCTCTGCTCTGCGTTCCAGCCTGCTGGGAGGGATTCCCATTTCAGGCCATTCTTCCCTGCCCACAGCCTCCCCCGGCCCTCCCCGCGCCAACACAGGCTCCTCTGACGCGGGGCAGACACAGGAGCTCTGCCATGGGCTCTGCTCGAATAAATTACCGCCCCATCATCTTCATGCATAAAACATGGCCCAGAAGGCCGGGACAGGCTCGGCTCGGCTGCCTTGAGGCCACTGGGGATAGTTCAGGAAAGGCGAGGCAAGTCTCACAATAAGAGGAGCCCGCAGAGACGTCGGATATTAAAAAAAAAAAAAAAAAAGGAGAAGAGGTTTTTTTTTTTCTTTCTTTCTAATTTTTATGCATCTGGACTTCACTTCCGGTATCTGTGCACCAACTTTCGCTCTTCTGCTATGAGCGGTTACTAGGCCACGCGCTCTGCGACCATGGTCTTGCCCTCAAGGTTACACTGGATCAGAAACAGGCCATGGCGGGACAGGATCCGAAGGCGGCAGCTCAACCGTGAGTGTCCCAGAGGCCCTCTCCTGCCTCCTCTCTCACCCCCGCCCAGACCTGCTCCGAGCTCCCCTCCTTGTAGCCCCTGCGCCTCACAGAACTGCCTTAACTTCCCTCCACTTTCCTCTCTCTCTCCTGACTTCTTTCCTCCAGCGTCTCCTCCTTCAGAGACGCCAAGCTCGCTGTTTCCAGGAGCGAGCAAGAGAGGGCCTCTCCCTTCGTTTCCTTGTCTGGAATTGTGCGGATTGGAATTTGGGCCGGTCGACGTGGGGTGGGGAGGAAGGGCGAGTGCGAGGGAGAGTGGGGAAGCTCAGTGGTCTGCCAGGCTCTGAGTGATCTGTTTCCTTTGAAGGACCCAGCCCGGTGTTTCTTAAAATGCTCACACTCTCAGCAAAACGTCCCCCTCCCCCGCAAAGGCAGACTTCAGTGCCGAACACAAAGCATTCTGAGGACAGCAGAGCCTTCTCGGCATAGGCCAGAGTAGTTCCCAGCGATCAGGAACGGACTGGCGTGTGTCCATTGCTGGAAAGGTTCCTTTCACTCAGATGCCAGCATGTTCAAGCGGGCACAGGGGGCAGGCCACCGGCGTGCATGAGAGAAAGGGCTGTTTTTAGGGTGACAAGGAACAGCTCGTTTTCCTCTCATCTGTGTCATGAGCAAAACCACAGTGAAATCTGGATGTTAAATGACAATTGATGTTTGGCCTTAGTCTGAGGAGCTTTAAAATAACGCCTGCAGTAGATGGAAAAGTATGTGGCCTGCCTTCAAGGTCGTCAGATGTTTGCATGAGGAGTAGGGGTGCCGAGGTTTCTCAGCTTTTCAAGAAAAATACACACACACACACACACACACACACACACTTACGAGTGAATGTTCTCAAAGGTAAACGCTGCCATTTACTTCTTTAAATTCTCAAAACCGTAATAACCAATAGTCTGCTCCAGTGCCAGATACGACAACCATGGGCCACCAAGTTCTTTGTGTAAGTGCTGGGCGTTCTCCTTTGAGGCTGAGCACACGGTGTTATTTAAGCCTAGTTATATGTTGCTTAGTCTGTCTTATGGGCTGAGAGCCCTGATGAAGACAGCTAAATTGAGATGAATGAGTGGTTCAGGGACAAAAGCACAAACACAGTCATGGTTGACTGGTTTAGGAGGCCAAGCAGAGCCTGCAGGCTGCCAAGTGACTCCCCCCATTTAAGGAATTACACCCAGCAAACTCTGTCTGGAAAATAATTGAAGAAGTTGTCTGCAATTTTCTTCGAGTTTCCTGCTTCTTACTTATCTGTCTCTTTCCGTGGCGCCTACCTGGAATTCCAGTTCTAGCTCTTGTGACAGGTCTGTCTTATACGTGTGGCTGTGGTCCCAGAGAATTCAGACACTGCCCTACTGTGAAGTGTCTGAGTGAAGAGTGGTTCAGTGTTTCTGATGGGGAGCCCCCTGAGAACAAGAACAGGGGAACAGGCTTCCTTCAGCATGGGAATTTATATGAATCATGGCCCAAATGCATAGTCCTTGGATGCATCAATGATGCGCTAGCCAGCGTTTGGTCTAAGCTTGGAATCGAACAGGTGTCTTTGGCATGTGTGTGCCGAGGATAGAGGGAATGCTGACACCCTGCCAGGAGGGCCAAACCTGGCCATTCCAGGGTCAGTGTGAGTTAGAAATAGCAACAGGATCGAGTGACGTTGTTCCGACTTGATTCTTCCAACTCATGGAACACCTGGGCACGTCTGAAGTCAAGGCAGTGGAAAGAGAGAAAATGAAGATGTGGAAAGGAAAAAGAAGGGACACAGGACATGCTTTTCTCTGCCAACACAGGCCTGTAGGCTAGCCCAAACCATGGTTTTGCAACTGCCGAAACTGTCTGATTTTGTCTTCTCTCTCTGAGGGTTTTCTCTCAGACCAGCATCCCCTCTGATCTGGGGGTTCAAGTGTTCATGTCCTTCTGAGTTATCCTGATGTTATCCGGTCACTAAGAACATGAGATTAATCATTCTTTTCCCCTCAACTAAATAAAGAAACATTGAGTGGACGTGGAGGTACCCAGCTTACTTCTCTCCCTTTCTATGCCCAGGCAGACATTACTGGTCAACTACAACTGTCTCTTCTGCTCCCAAGGAGAATATTCAGGGCCTTGGTATGAATAAGTTAATCAACCTCCCTGAATGTCTTCATCTTTAGCCGTGGTTATTATAATGACTCCAACTTCACAGTGTTAAGGGGGAGGGAAATTATGTGACATAAAACATCACATGCATCTAGCATGGGACTTGCCCACATGGAAGTGGGACCAATGAGGTCACAGCACATAGAGGTAGTAACAATGGTGTTTGGGGCAGGGCAAAGGGGTACTCCTGCCAGCACTGTGCTATTGGGCGTGGGGATATGCCATGATGGAGAAGACAACCTCCTCTTCCATAGCTTCTGAGCACCAGCTTAGAATCCTTTCCAGTGCGAGCCTACTACTTCCAATCTCTTCACTGTTGAAACCTCTCTTTTCTATAACTTCATAACAAGCTACATATGACAAGCTAATTGTCTTTCAACTATAACATACATTTATGATCTCAGCTTCATGGGTTAGGAGTCTGGGCATGAACTAACAGGGTCTTCTCCGCCTTATGAGCTGGAGGAGAAGGCAGCTGGGATAGAAAAGGGATCACTAAGTCAGTGATGATTGGAGGGATCATTTGGGATGGGAGATGTGTGCTGAAAGTAGATAAAGGACCGATCATAAGGGCCTCTCAGTATCTGTGTTGCAAACCATAACACCCAAAAGTAGAGAGAAAGTATGGGGGAAATTGTCTGCCATGGAGACAGGGAGAGGGGTGGGGTGGTGGGGAGGGATACTGGGGATACTGGTGGTGGAAATGTGCACTGGTGGAGGGATGGGTGTTCGATCACTGTAGGACTGAAACTCAAAGGTGAAAGCTTTGTAACTATCTCACAGTGATTCAATTAAAACAAAAACAACAACAACAAAAAAACTAGGGTATTCTCACATTAAGGCGAGAATACCATGAGCAGGAATCATGTGGACACCATAAGACTCTACTTCTCACAAAGCACGATTGTTATCCTTCCAGTATAACCTGGGGACTTGAGAGATGGTCACTGTCACTGTCATCCCGTTGCTTATCAATTTGCTCAAGCAGGCACCAGTAATATCTCTATTTGAGACTTGTTGTTACTGCTTTTGGCATATCAAATACGCCACGGGTAGCTTGCCAGGCTCTGCCGTGCGGGTGAGATACTCTTGGTAGCTTGCCAGGCTCTCCAAGAGGGGCGGAGGAATCGAACTCCCTAGTTTGATTTGATGCAAGGTGAACGCCCTACCCGCTGTGCTATCGCTCCAGCCCTGAGAGATGGTACAGTGGGCAAAGTGCTTGCTTTGCATGTGGCCAATGCAGATTCAATCCCTAGCACTAGAATGATTTCTTGAGCACCATCGGGAGTAATCCCTGAGCACAGAACTAGAGTAAGCCCTGAGCATCACCGGGTGTGGTCCCCAAACAAAGCAAAAAGAGAAGAACCTGGTGTAAGGGATACCGGGAAAGTTTGTTCTACTTTTTAATGTTTTATTATGAAAGTTTTCAAATAAGCTCCCCCCCCAAAAAAAAAACACAAGGGGAAAATGGTATAATGAATCCCCTATATGCATCATCTAAATTTAACCATTGTTATCATGTCATCATATTTATCTGCTTTTCTGAAGAAATATGGTAAAATAAATTACAGGTATTATGCCATGTCAATCCTAAATATTTTAGTAATAACATATATTAGAACACACCAGAAACTTTTCTACATGACTGTCTAATGCAATTAACAAGGATCCCCCATGCAGTTCATAGTCAAACCTCCTAAGGTAAAAATCAATCTAAACAGGGGCTGGAGAGATAGCACAGCGGGTAGGGCGTTTGCCTTGCACGCGGCCGACCCGGGTTCAAATCCCAGCATCCCATATGGTCCCCTGAGCATGGCCAGGGGTAATTCCTGAGTGCAGAGCCAGGAGTAACCCCTGTGCATTGCCAGGTGTGACCCAAAAATAGCAAAAAAAAAAAAAAATCAATCTAAACAAAAATTTATTAACACGACATTGTAGTTTAATTCATGTAGGTTTCAGGGGTTAGTATATTTGTACATTACAAATATACAGCTGTTTGTATTGCGTTAAGCCCATCTCTTAAAGTCTAATTTGGGGATAGGAGAGATGGTACAAAGGTTAAGGGACTTTTCTAACATGCAGCAGCTATAAACCTGATTTAGATCTAGCTCCACTTATGGTCCTCTGAGTGCCCTAGGGTATAGGTGGGAGCCAAAAACCAAATGAAAAATAAAAATCGAATCCTATCCTTAACCTTACAGTGGACCCCTTTAACTCAATTGGCTGCCCTCCTCCTCCCCTTCCGGGAGTCACTGATTTGATCTTTGAGTCTGAAATTTTGTTTTATTTCGTTCTTTTATTTTTCTGTAAGAACTGATTGTTCATTCACCTTAACCTGGCACCTAGTGCATCAGTGAAGGTTTGAGTCCAATCACAATTACATTTTTGTTAAATCAACAAATCCCCATGTCCATCTTTCTTCAGCCCCCTCCCTTCCTCTTTTGACTTGGGAGTCTATAAGGAGCTATTTACCTTGTCCACGGCCCATAGTGGTGTGGAATGGGGGAAGAAATAGCAGAAAGCAGTGAGAGCTGTAAAATGCTTCTCTTCTTGGGAGAATCTGCATTCTAAAAGAGGCCACAAGAAATAGATCTAAATATGTGATGGCAAACAGGCATCTTTCGTAAGAACTCATCTGGCTGCCTAAAATCCATACCAAGAGCTTTACCTAAGACCTACCCAGAGAGAAGGGTGCAGTTCAAGCATTAATTCCTGCTGGGCTTTCTGAAGAATGGACAAATGAACTTTCTGAATGATCATAGAGTCTGGGCTGGGAATGAAAATCTCTTTGGGGTGGGCCCCAGGGAAAAGGGTGTCCTTTGGCCCTTCTTTCCTTTACTATGCCCCCATTAGGGGAGGTAAGGGGAAGGATGTTCTGAAATATCTTTGATATCTTTTATAGCTTTGGTAACAGGAAGACGTGACTTCAAATCCTACCTGTACAGTTCTTTGCTCTTGACCTGTGGACAAGTCACTCCATCATCCTCAACAACAGACACTTTCTTAGCCAGGGCATGATGATTATAAGGGTACCAACCTCCGAGTGTCATTGAAGGGGCTTAAAAGAAATTAAATATGTGGCATCTAGTGCAGTGCCTGCCAGCTAGCAGTGAGGAGCTTGGGTCATCAGAGAGCCTAGGTGAGGTCATGGGGATATCTGGGACAATATGAAAGGGTGTCGTCACCCCCAGCCTTTTCTGGGAACGAAATGTTATGTGGGAAAGGCAGCCCCCTCTTCTCAGCCCCTAAAATCACCCCCAAACCCACCTGTCTGCCACCACTCCATGCAGAAAGCCATTCAGCCATACCAGGGCAAAAAATAGAAAAACCCACAAAGCACTCTGACCTCCTGGGACCCAGTAATGCCTGTTCTTCTGGGATCTTGGGTTGAAGGGTCGCCCCCAGAGGACCCCCAGGCTGTGTTCAATGCAAGTAAATATATCCGCACACACAGCCTGGAGGGGGATCTGATTGCTTTTACCATTTTACAGAATTGAACTTGCTACGTCTCAGCATCTACAGATTGACCCCCCTCTGCGGACCCCCAAACAGAAGCCTGGAAAAGGGCCTCTGTGTCCCCACAAAGACAGCAGAGGCAGAGCGGACGCATGAGACAGGAAGTGACGCGGCTGTCTCGGAGATAAACCGCCAGTGACTGCCGAGGGTTTGAGGGCCACAGTTGGGTTCTGCTCGTCTGGCAGATCACCTGACTCAGGCTGGGGACTTTCCTCCTGGTGACACGGGCCAAGTGGAACTGGCCAGGCAGCAGCCTGAGGTCTGCGGAGCAGCCCCCGCAGACGGCGGGAGTGAGCGTGACTGGTTTGGCAGCGCAGGGGCGCAGGGGACACTCTGCAGCTCTCAGGACCGACAACTCCGGAGGTCCCAGCCAGCTGGTTGCTCCTTACCCCGCGTGTCGCTTCACCGGAGAGGCCGCAGAGCTGCTGCTCAAGTCCTGCGTGTCCAGAAGCAGCTGCGAGGCCCGGGGCCAGGGCTGCAGGCCTGGGGGCGGGGCAGCAGCCGGGCCTGGGAAAGAGTTTGCAGGGCACCACCTCCACCTGCCAGTGTGCAGTGGGGCATCGGCTTACAGAGCAGGGCCGCCTCCTATCAGCTTTCGGCCTGGCCCTGCTATCGGGCCTGGGGGCCGCCATGCTGTCTGGCCCGCGCGCTCTCGGGTTTCCTCCTCCCCTCTGGGACCCTGCACCCCGGCCTTGGCGTTTCAGCATCCACACAGTCGCCCGGAGCAGACGCGACCTTGCTGTCCTGTCGTCAGGAACGCTCCTCGGGGTCCACGCCTTGGGCTGTCTTTGCTGCCCCCGCTGAGTGTTCAGAGATTCCCGTGTGATCTGTTGTGTCTCTTAGGAGCCCTAAGTTTTATGTGTTTTTTTTTTCTTTTTGGGTCACACCGGGCGATGCACAGGGGTCACTCCTGGCTCTGCACTCAGGAATCACCCCTGGCGGTGCTCAGGGGACCATATGGGATGCTGGGAATAGAACCCATGTCGGCCGGCCGCGCGTGCAAGGCAAACGCCCTACCCCGCCGTGCTATTGCTCCAGCCCCAGGAGCCCTAAGTTTTAAATTTGAAAAGGAACAAAAAGATTTGAAATAAGATAAGCAAGGGGTTCAATTCTTAAATGAAGAAAGCAGGCTTAGGGACTGGAGCGATAGCAGAGATAGCATAAGGGGTAGAGTGTTTGCCTTGCACATGACTGACCTGGGTTCATTCCCAGCATCCCATATGGTCCTCTGAGCACCACCAGGAGTAACTACTGAGTGCAAAGCAAGGAGTAACTCCTGTGCATCACAGGGTGTGACCCAAAAAGCCAAAAAAAAAAGAAAGAAAGAAAAAGAAAACAGGCTTGTAGAATATTCATAGTAATCCACAGTAGTCCACATGTCCTAAGTGTTCCTGGCCTTCGGTCTAGCCACTTGCTGAAGCTGTTTTTGTCACCAGACTCAGCCTGGATCACAGGCAGGCCGGCTAGGCCAAGTTCCTTCTCAGTTCTGCCTCTTTTTCACCAGCAGTTCCGCCAATTGTAGAGAATTTCACTGCAATTTTTGTCTCAGGGCCCCGTGTTTATTTGACATAAGGATCATTCACATCCTGGGTGGGAGAGAATACAGCGGTTAGGGGGCCTGCCCATCCCTGGTTTGATTTCTGACACCCTTTGATACGGCTCCTCAAGGTGAGTTCAGAATGTGTGGGGGTGCGTGACCGAGAGCCTCCCCAGCCTTCCAGCAGAGAGACAAAGAGACAGGGGACCACGGATAGATGGTCAAAATGGCCCATTTAATGCAGGGCTGTGAGCATACTTGTAGAACATCTGAAGGGGGGGTTGAGGTTCAGGACTGCATGTAGGGGTGAGTGATCATTTTCAGAGGTAAAGTGTTTCAGTGGAGGCAGTTTCTCTTGGGGGGATTAACTCAAGGAGATGCTCTGTCTCCCGGGGACATCTATACTGCGTTTCTCTTTCCCTCTAGTTGTACATCACTGTATCACTGTATCACTGTCATCCCATTGATCATTGATTTGCTGGAGCGGGTGCCAGTAATGTCTCCATTTGTCCTAGCCCTGAGATTTTCGCAGCTTCTCTTTACTCATTCTTCCCAGCGGTGCCGCATTGGAGGCTCGTACTGGGTAAGGGGAATGAGACCCTCGTTGACCCACTGTCATCCCGTTGCTCAACAATTTGCTCGAGCGGGCACCTGTATCCATCATGAGACTTGTTGTTACTGTTTTTGGCATATCGAATATGCCAAGGATAGCTTGCCAGGCTCTGCCATGCGGGCGGGGAACTCTCGGTAGTTTGCCGGGCTCTCCAAGAGGGGTGGAGGAATCAAACCTGGGTCAGCCACACACAAGGCAAATACCCTACCACTGTGCTATTGCTCCAGCCCAATGAAAACCCTACCTCTTAGTTAACAGACATTTATATGTTGTTATATGACAACAACTATGTTGTCTCAGTTTCACAGTGTTTATTCAGTGAATCCCTCACACCTGTTAGGTGGCTGTACATATTAAACTTAATTAAACAATTAAGTTTACTTCTTATTAATACTTGCAGTGATTTGGATAAACACAGTAAAAGATATAGGTTCCAAAACTTAGTTCTTAGGGTTCTGAGAACAAGTAGGCTTTTCTCATAAATCCCAGACTAGGTCCTCAGGCCAGTTCAGCTTGTTTTTCCCCATGTGTCTCTTAAGTCATAACAGCTTGCATCAAGACCATGTTTTTCTGATTTCTAGACTGTCCCATTTCGATGCTGGGGTAGCTTCGCCATTCACCCGGTGTCCATCCCAGTTCCACAGCAGGACCTCCCTTTGTGGGGTGTTAGAAACTCTGGCAACCGAAGTCTGAGTCAAATCATTATCATGGATGCCCAGGAGTAGATCTATTTCAGAGTCAATCAACTCCCGAATATTAGAAGCACAGAATTAATGATCTGTCTGTGTTTAAGCAAAGAGCACTGTTCTATGGCAAAATATAAAAAGGCTGTCGGAAAAATAGAAAAGCAGGTAACTCACTACGAATACAAAATCCAGAGTTTCCAGGAACTTTTGGCTTCTAAGTAACCAAGGCTGACTTAGGGAATTGTGACAATGAGAGATAAAACACAAAGGAGAGATTGAAGATAAACTCAGGGGACTAGGGGTGCTCATAAGAGCACTGTAAGCTTCTCTCGGGGAGAAGAAAAGGGGAAATTCACCGATGAAGCCCAAAACACTTAGGGTTAAGATCCAACACCCAAGATTCTTCAGGTTCAGCTTGGGAGGCCCCCAGCACCCAGGGTAACGTCACATCCTCAGGACCTTGTGTTGGACCAACAGCCTTGTGGGCTGAGAATCGCTGTTGGGCCTGTTGGAGCTGCCAGACCTCCTGAGCACCGACTGGGGGGTTAAAAAATGAAAAAGAAGAATTTGTCACGTTCCTGTAAACATGGCAATACCCATTTTCTCATCATCCAGAAAAATACTGGCTTCCATTGGCAGCCGTTTCCTTCTCTCTGCCTGTGTGAGCTTCGTGGTCAAATGTCCAATTCCAGTTTCTGCTGTCAAGAGAAAAAAAGGATGGGAAATCCGAGAAAGAGAGAGTTTGAATAATTCAAGGGGATTCTGTGGGTTGAGAAAGTGCTCTCTTTGTATGTACATTGATTGGGACAGATATGTTAGCTGTTTGCAGCCAAGGGCAGACAAAAAAAGGGAGGGTGTGGAGGGAAAGGGCAAGGAGAGGAGGAAGAAACAAATATAAATCCGACAGAAAGTAAAAAGCACAGAAACAGCGGAGAGATGAGATAATTCAGAACTTGGAGACAAATCCCAAAGCCTTTTGTTCTCAAACTGGTAATTTGCAGACAGATCTTTGTCTCTTTGGAGCACAAAAGTTAATCACTATGTAACAACTTGATATTTGGTGGAAAATTACCAAAACAACAAATGTAGCATTAATATAGTATATTAAGTTGGGGGGAAGGTGGGTATTGGTGGAAACCGTCTTGAAATGCATGAACTTAAACACACACACACACACATACACACACGTTCACCCCACTTACCAACACCACAGAAACTGTGGACTTGGGTATCAGCAATAAAAATGAATATATTTACCTTATTTTGATCCGATAGGAAGTTAAAATGTCTTTGTTGGGGCTGGAGAGTTAGTATAGGAGTTGGGGTGTTTGCCTGCCTTCCTGGGTGGAATCCCTGGCACTGCCTATGGTCCCCCCCCACAGCAACAGAAGCTACTCCTGAGCTCTGCCAGGTGTGGACGCCAAACTGGACAGGACCAGAGAGACAGCTCAACAGGCTGAATGTAAGCTTTGCATATGAGAGTCCTGGGTTTGATTCCCGGTGCCACATGGTCCTTCAAGTCCAGAGCTGGGAGTAGTCTCTGAGCACAGCTGGACGTTGCCAAAAAACAGGGAGAGATGAGGAGAGAGATAGAGATAGAGATAGATAGATAGAGAGAGAGAGAGAGAGAGAGAGAGAGAGAGGCGGGGGGCATATATTCCTAGGGCCACCTATGAGGGTCCTATTTTGACACCCTCATTTTGTGGCCAGTGTCAGTTCACCGTGTGCTTTGGCAGAGGACCAGAGACCGAATCAGGGCAGAGCAAGACTGATACACAGGGCAGAAGCTGGAGGAAGGAGAGAAACAGAATCAGGAGGAGTCTGACACAGAGCCTGTGCTCCAATCAGGAGAGAAATAAAAAGTGCCAGAACAGAAGCATTAAGCAGGAGTTCTAACTGCCCAGCCCCACTGTTGAGTGGACAGTGCATTTGCTCCCAGAGATTTTTTTTTCTTAAATACCTGTTTTTGTAGGATCCTTTCTGCAACTTGGTGATTTCACTGAACAGCCTAGCCAGAATATCTTTCTTATTTTTTGAAAAAAAAAAAGATTATTTGCTTGTTTTTATAAAGTTGTTCATGGTGACTTATTACATTCAATATTCTAACACCACAGTATACTTTTCTATATCAGTAAATCAGCAGAAAAATTCCCTCAGATCCGTGGAGCCGAACCCAAACAAAGATCTAGTTTAGTGGCAGGTGAGTGGCTTCACCTATGTGAGGCCCTGAGTTTGATCCTTGGCTCGAAAAAGAGCTACAAGTCCAGAAGAGGGTTGCGAAGCTTAGGGAGTTGAGATGGATCTGATCTGGCTCACTCACATATCTTTCAATGACTCTAGTTGCCAGCGTGCATGGTAAAGAACAGGACCGAGAAGTCCGTGAACCACCCACGAAGCCTGGATGTGTGTGCAGCCAGCTGCCCAGCCCCCTCTGTCCCCAGGTGGGCGTGCTGTGTGTTTGAAAGATCAGCTCAGTTGGGGAAGGGATGTGTATCTGTTTCCATAAAATTGTCTCCCACACACTCCTTGAAGGGTAAAGCTATATTTGCTTGCAGTATTTTTACTGAAGTAACTTTATATAGGTTTCATGCATGCAGTATTATACGCCAATATCCTTTACCTGATTCCCTTTTAACCTTCTTTTCTGGAAACCAACTATTTCATTACCATTCTATGAATATTATTTTGCTTATCAATTTTGGGGGCCGCCCAGTGGGGACCAGGGGCTGCTGCTGGCAATTCTTGGTCAACCAGCTCAGTAGTTCAATACGAGGGATGCAGAGTTATTTGGTCCCTGCGGTGTTGGGGCCCCCAGAGTCCCACCTGAACTTACAGTTTTGCCTTTTCTAGAATGTTTTACAGAAAAATAAATCCTATGGTCTGAAGGCTTCCGAGTGTGACCTCCTTTCGTATAGCACATCTGAGATCCATCCATTGTTTATGGGGCAGCGTTACTCATTGCTGAGTCAGGTCCCTTGCGGCAGACATTTTTATAAAGCATAATTGCTTGCACATGGCAAGATCGCTAAGAAAGCATGCTAGACAGTGATCAAGATGGACAACCCCTCCAGTCAGGGTCATCTCAACTCAGTGGAGGGTTCTGTCCCCCTCTCAGGGGAAGTCTAAGCAAACCAGAGACAGTGACCCTCTCTGGAGTAGCATTAATACCTGGGAGCTTCGGGGGGGCAACTACTCGGGGAATCTTTATCCAATCTGGTACATGATTCTGGTTCAGATTATATCAGACTACTTGTGGACCCCACACATTGCGTGTGATAATAGAACCTCTACATAGGCGGGGGTGGTTTCCCAGTGTGAGTCAGACCACCACAGAGCCACAGAGACAGGGACCAGGGGCGGCAGAAGCATCAGGAGGGGTGAGAGGGTGGAACTGCTGTTGAGAGGACAGGAATGACACATCACAGAGGCTCCCGGGATGAAGAGCTTCCCAGGGAACCTGGGGACCAAGATTTCTGGCAACCGGTGGCTCCTGCTTCATGTTCTTGCCCAAATTCCAGTTAAAACTCTGCATTCTGCACTGTTCACAGTAGCTGGAATCTGGAAACAATCTGAGTGCCCAAGAACAGACAATTGGTTAAAGAAACTTTGGTACATCTATACAGTGGAATACTATGCAGCTGTTAGGA
This sequence comes from Sorex araneus, assembly GCF_027595985.1. NCBI lineage: Eukaryota > Metazoa > Chordata > Mammalia > Eulipotyphla > Soricidae > Sorex > Sorex araneus. The sequence continues at coordinate 11,496,594 of NC_073303.1, forward strand.
GAGATGGAGTCATGAAATTTGCTTATAAGTGAATGGCCATGGAGAGTATCATGATAAGTGAAATGAGTCAGAAAGAGAGGGACAGGCATAGAAGGACTGCACTCATTGGTGGAATATAATATAAAATAATAGAATATGAGACTGACACCCAAGGATAGTAGACACAATGGCCAGGAATATTGTCCCATAAGTTGGAAACCTGTCTCGTGAGCTGGGGGAGAAGGTAGCTGGAATAGAGAAGGGATCACTAAGTCAATGAGGGTTGGAGGGATTGCTCAGGATGGGAGATGTGTGCTGAAAGTAGATAAAGGACCAAATGTGACAACTTAGCAGTATCTGTATTGCAAACCTTAATGCCCAAAAGTAGAGAGAGTATGGGGGAAATTGTCTGCCATGGAGGCAGGGGTATAGCACAGCGGTAGGGCATTCACCTTTCACCCAGTGTTCGACCCATGTTCGATTCCTCTGCCCCTCTTGGAGAGCCCTGCGAGCTACTGAGAGTATCTCGCCCACATGGCAGAGCCTGGCAAGCTACCCGTGGCATATTGGATATGCCAAAAACAGTAACAACAAGTCTCACAATGAGAGACGTTACTGGTGCCCAGTCGAACAAATCAATGAGCAATGGGATGAGAGTGACAGTGACGGAGGCAGGGGGAGGGTTGGAAAGGGGGGAGTATACTGGAGACATTGGTGGTGGAGAATGTGCACTGGTGGAGGGATGGGTGGAGGGATGGATGTTTGATCATTGTATGATTGAAACTCAAACATAAAAGCTTTGTAATTGTATCTATGGTGACTCAATTAAAAAAATATTCTGCACTCTACACTGAAGGCAATCACATTCCCCCCACAGAAGACAAAGACTAGCCACTTCTTAAGGAAATCATGTGCTTTCAGTTGACGCTCTTAACCGAGTCACTCAGGCACTGTTGTCATTTTCGTATCAGACCAGAAACACCTGTGGTCTTTTTCTTCCATCCTCACAGTTTTTACGGAATAACATAATAGATAGGGCGAAACTTCCTGCTTCTGTCTTCGCCTTTATCCCTAAAGATCCTTTGTTAATGTGTCTTTTGAGAAGGGGCTGTTGGTGTTCTAGCTCAGGCCGTGAGACTCACTTCCTTGGACCACCCACAGGGCACCTGCCTGGCGGGCAACCTCTCCACATGGGCAACACACAGACCTTCTCTTTTGACTCTTTTTATTTCATGCACTCTTTTTTTGTTTTGTTTTTGGACCACACCCAGGGGTGCTCAGGCTTACTCCTGGTTCTGTGCTCATGAATCCATCCCTCCTGGTGAGTTCAGGTGCTGGGGATAGAACCCAAGGCAAGTACCCTTCTTAACTACATCACTGGTCCAATGTACTTTAAAAAGCAAAAACACAAACACGACTGCAGTATTGTTGGTGGGGCTATGCCCTGGGGAAGTCAGCATGATTGTTTGCAGGTAGCAACCTGTAGCTGAGACCCACCTGGGCTGCCCAGCCTGGGAGACGCTCCCCGCCACCCTACATGGGGGGCGCCATGGTTCCCAGGCAGGGATGGGGTTACGCTCCTTCCCAGTCCCAGCCTTCCAGTCAGGGCTCAGGCCTTTTGTATTTTAGTAGGGAAAAGAATTTTCAGAGAATGAGGCTGGAGTGATAGCACAGCGGGTAGGGCGTTTGCCTTGCACGCGGCCAACCCGGGTTTGATTCCCAGCATCCCATATGGTCCTCTGAGCACCACCAGGGGTGATTCCTGAGTGCAGAGCCAGGAGTAACCCCTGTGCATTGCCAGGTGTGACCCAAAAAGAAAAAAAAAAGAATTTTCAGAGAAGACAAATGATAGAGCAGAAAAGTTTTACCAAGGACACTCATTCCAGGGAGCAGACAGACTTTTCCTGAGAGACAGCTGAGGACTGTAGAGCAAAGGAAAGAGATTTTGATGACATGCACCCAAAGCAAGAGCGCGGGCAGCTCCGGGAGGAAGCTGCTTTGGGAAGACGGCCATGTAGGGTCTCCTCCAGGCTGCCTTCGATTAGGGGTCTCTGCGCAGCTCAGAGTCACTGCTACGATGTCAAGGAAAAGAACTCTGAACCCTGACAGGCTCTTCATTTTCTGGGTCTAATAACTTCTCAGCTTCTGTCTTGTCTCTCCAAACATTTCTCAGCTTCATGGCCTCCTGCAGTTCATTGCCAGAGGACCCTCCTACATGCCTGTCAAACTCTTCATCAGCACTGCTGGAGACCCAGACAGGCTTCTGGTAGACAAAGACCTTTGCTTCCTGCCTGGCCCCTTTCCTTCATTTTATTTATTTATTTATTTATTTATTTATTTATTTATTTATTTATTTATTTATTGTTGAAGGGAACTAATTCCACAATTCTGCTGCCTTCAAATTGAACCGAATATTTTATTTTATTTTAATTTTTAAATTTTAATGAATTAATATATATATGGGCCGGAGCAATTGTACAGCAGGTAGGGTGTTTTGCATGTGGCCGACCCAGGTTTGATTCCTCTGCCCCTCTCGGAGAGCCTGGCAAGCTACCAAGAGTATCTCGCCTGCGTGGCAGAGCCTGGCAAGCTACCCATGGCGTGTTTGACATACCAAAGTAACAACAAGTCTCACAATGGAGACGTTACTGGTGCCTGCTCAGATGACAGTGATACAGTGATGTTTATTGTAACATTTAGCATGACACTGTCATCCCATTACTTGTCGATTTGCTCAAGCGGGCACCAGTAACGTCTCTATTACACTCAGCCCTGAGATTTTAGCAGCCTCTCCTTATCATCTTTCCCAACAATTGGAGGCTATTTTAGGGTCAGGGAAATGTGACCTATCGTACCGTTTTTGGCATAGCAAATACGCCATGGGTAGCTTGCCAGGATCTGCCGTGAAGGGAGGATACTCTTGGTAGCTTGCCGGGCTCTCCAAGAGGTATGTATATATCTTTTACTGTATTAGGGATGTGAATACACCATGGGGAGATTGCAAGGATCTCCCATGCGGGCAATAGACTCGTGGTAGCTTGTCAGGTACTCCAAGAGGTAGAACAAGGCTGCTATATGTGCGTGGCCACTTTGCGGGCATGTGCTTCTAGAAGCTTGATCTTGTAGTCTCTGGATGTTGGCCATTTGTGGGATTACATGGTGCCAGGGGCAGTTTGTGGGTGTGGCTGCCAAGCTACTGGAAAATGGGGGATCTGGGTGGAGAAGGCCCAGTCCCAATCTGAGCAGGTTTGGAGATCTAAGCCTCAGGTCCCGCACACCTGGGTTCCTCTGCTAGTCCCTCAAAAAAAAAAAAATATATATATATATAGGAGCATTACAAAGCCATTCATCATTGGGTTTCAGTCATACAGTATTCCAACACCCATCCCTCTACCAGTGTACATTTCCCAGCACCCGTGTCTCCAGGTTCCTTCTCATCACCTCCCACCCCCCACCCCCTGCCTGCCTCAATGGCAGGCACTTTTCTTCTCTCTCTCTCTCTCTCTCTCTCTCTCTCTCTCTCTCTCTCTCTCTCTCTCTCTCTCTCTCTCTCCTTTTGGGCACTGTGGTTTGCAATATTGATACTGAGAGGTTATCCAGAATATCTCTTTACCTACTTTTAACCCTCAGCTCTTGTCCAGCGTGATCATTTTCAGCTATTATTGTCACAGCAGTCTCTTCTCTCTCTTACCTACCCTCAGCCGCACACACACTTGTGGTTAGTTCCAACCATTGACCAGTCCTCCTAACCCCTGTTTTCTATTTTTATATTCCACAAACGAACGCAGTCATTCTATATCTGTCCCTTTCCTTCTGACTCATTTCACTCAGCATGATACTCTCCATATCCATTCATTTATTGGCAAATTTCATGACTTTATTTTTCCTGACAGCTGCATAGTGAACCAAATATTTCACGAGCAGTGTCGCTGTTGATCCTAGATCCTCAGACAAGTCTCAGGACTTTGTCTTACCTGTGCTTAGCACCAAATCAAGCCCCTCCTCTCTGTAGCTCTCGACATTCTTAGTGTGGGTCTTCATGTGCCAAATTGATTGAAACGAGTTAGAGTTTACATTCTCTCTGTGCTTCTTAGAGTTTACATTCTTCTGTTCTTCTTTGCCAGTGTCAGGTGGGCTCTGTACTGCCACCTCCCCTCCCCCACCCCTTGCACCAGTGTGAAAGCAGATGAGAGAGAAAGCAACGGTCCCTCATGTATGGGACAGGGCCTGGGACAGACATTGGCAGGTGTGTGCCTCGAGCTCCCCCTTCTTTTTTTAATTTTTTTTTATTGAATCACCACGTGGAAAGTTACAAAGCTTTCAGGCCTAAGTCTCAGTTATACAATGCTCAAACACCCATTCCTTCACCAGTGCACATATTCCATCACCAGGAACCCCAGTATACCTCCCCCCCAACCCCGTCCCCTACCCACCACCTGTGTAGCTGATAAATTTCACTTTGCTTTTCTCTTTACTTTGATTACATTCAATATTTCAACAAAAACTCACTATTATTGTTTGGAGCTTCTCCCCCACAAAGTCAGACCTGTTGAAAAGGAAGCATTTGATAATTTGTTTTCCATTGCTGACAATGAAGAGATACGAGGGCTTGGATTTCTGTATTTTAATAACTAAGTCCAGGGAAATTTCTGCCAGAAATTGCATCACTGCAAGCTCGTACCTCCCTATTGTGGTCGTCAAAAGATGGCGGCTGGGGCTCAGTTCACAGTCTAGAGACATTTCTGCAAGAAGCTGCTGGTGCCCAAAGTATTTTAGCTGGCCTCTGGGGCCATGTTCGTGCAGCAGTGGAGAGCTCGAGTTCCCCTTTCTTCAGCGCTCAGGGGACCCTCTGGGTTGGATCATTGTTTGCATGGGTCAGAGAAGGACTTTTAAGCTCAGAGGAGACAAACGACTTGTTCAAGGTCACCCAGCTACTGGGCAGAAGAGAACCAAGGTTCAAAGCTCTTTGGAAGAAGCTCAGCGGGGTTCCCACTGCTAGTGCTGACTCAGTCTCCCCTGGCTTGACACCCAGTGTAGATTTTTCAGCCTCCTATTCAGCCTCCTCAAGTCTCAAAGCTTGGGCTTGAGTGAAATTAGCTCCGCCCCCCTGGATGACTCCTAAAGGCAGACCCCACGGGTAACAACGTCTGGGCATTAAAAGAAATATTTGGTGACCACCACAAATCCTATCTCCCTAGCTGTAACTGAGCAATGCCTATGAAGAAAACACTAACCAAAGGGTCAACTCTTTTTTTTTTAATTTTTTATTAGTGAATCACCGTGAGGTAGTTACAAACTTATGAACTTTCGTGTTTGCATTTCAGTCATACAGTGATCATGTACCTATCCCTCCACCAGTTCCCGTCCTCCTCCACTAAGTTCCCAGTATCCTTCCCACCACCCCCACCCCATCTTCCACCACCCCACCCTGCCTCTGCGTCAGAGCATTCCCTTTTGTTCTCTCTCCTTTTGGGTGTTGTAGTTTGCATTAGAGGTATTGAGTGGCCTTCATGTTCGGTCTATAGTCTAATTTTGCACACATCTTTCTTTTTTTTTTTTTTTGCTTTTTGGGTCACACCCAGAGATGCACAGGGGTCACTCCTGGTTTATGCACTCAGGAATTACTCCTGGCGGTGCTCGAGGGACCATATGGGATGCTGGGATTCGAACCCGGGTTGGCCACGTGCAAGGCAAACGCCCTACCCGTTGTGCTATCACTCCAGTTCCTGCACACATCTTTCAACCTAAATGGGTTCTCCCAACATCCTCTACTTGGTGTTCCCTTCTCTATCTCAGATGCCTTTTAAAGGTTCAACTCTTGATGGGTTAGCTCACTGCACTCTTTGCTAAGTCAGACAAGGGTGGTGAGGCCCACCTAGCACCCACGGACTCGGAGCTGGGGTTTTTCTCGGGCACCCAGCCAGCTTCCCCCTGGAGTTCCGCCTGTGTCTCTGCAGGTCCACGTGAAGGCAGGATGGCTCAGCCCGCCCTGCTCTCAGCTCCCTCCATCATTGCAGCAGAGGTGGAGTTGAGGTAACAGCCGAGAGCAAAAGCTTCTGAAGTTGCACCAGAATGGGGTGACCCTCACGGGGAGGGGGAGGCTTTTTCTTCCCCAGCACAAGTTTGTTCAAGGCTTTGTTCACACTCACCAAGTGATTCTTCCTCAGACCCCCAGGAGGGAAGGAGGGGCTGGACACTGGTCTTCATGCCAAGGTGATGCTGCAGAACTTCCTCTCTGACCTTGAGGATAAACGTGAACTTAAGCGCCCAAGTACTCCCCGGGTGAGCCACAGCGGGCTCAGTTCCCGGTGGGCTTCAAGGTCACTGGTGCTTGGCTCAACTCCAGCTACCCCATCAGCAACGCTAGCCAAGAGACTCTCCCCTGGCCATCTGCGTGAGCCTCAGGGAGGGCAGGTGCATTGGAAATTGATGCCGCAAGGTCTCTCTCTCTCTTTAAAACTTTGATTTTTGGATCTGGGCATAGGACTCGAGGGGAGACTTCGTGCCTTGTAGGAGGGAGAGGGCGGCTTCCCTGCAGTGCAATGAGTACTTAGTATGTTGTTGTAGAAATATCATCAGTAGGCTTTCAGTGGACTCCTTCAACGCTAGAAAATAGAACACTTGCTTTTATTTATTTATTTATTTAATCGCCATGAGATACACAGTTACAAAGCTGTTTATGGTCAGGTTTCTGTCATACAATATTCTAACACCCATCCCTCACCAGTATAGGTTTCCCACCACCAATGTCCCCAGTTTCCCTGCTGCCACCCCCCCCAAGCCTGTCTCTATGGCTGGCACTTTCCTTCTCTCTCTGTGTCTCTTTGTCTTTCTGTCTCTCTATCTCTGTCTGTTTCTGTCTCTCTCTCTCTGTGGTGTGTGTGTGTGTGTGTATGTGTGTGTGTGTGTGTGTGTGTGTGTGCGCCTGTCTGTCTGTCTGTCATTATGGTCTGCAATACAGATACTGAGAGGTTATCATGTTTGTTCCATTACCCATTTCCAGCTGTTTTTATCCAGAGGGATCATTTCCAACTATCTATTCCATAGTGGTCCCTTCTCTATCCCAACTGAACCCTTGCTTTTTTTTTGTTTGTTTGTTTTTTTGGGTCACACCCGGCGATGCACAGGAGTTACTCCTGGCTCTGCACTCAGGAATTACCCCTGGCGGTGCTCAGGGGACCATATGGGATGCTGGGAATCGAACCTGGGTCAGCTGCGTGCAAGGCAAACGCCCTACCCGTTGTGCTATCACTCCAGCCCCTGAACCTGTGCTTTCTTTTTTTTTTTTTTTGCTTTTTGGGTCACACCCGGCAATGCACAGGGGTTACTCCTGGCTCTACAGTCAGGAATAACTCCTGGTGGTGCTCAGGGGACCATATGGGATGCTGGGATGAACCCTTGCTTTTAAGGTGACTTACAGACCCAAAGTACATTTTTTTGAGTGCTTTCTTTGGACCTGCTGTGTCAGGGCTGGTGGGGTTCTGGGTGTCAGGAACAGAACCTGACCCACATGTTAGAAGCTACGGAAGGGCTGGGAATAGCCAAGGCCCAACACATTAATTATGACAGATGCCCAGGAAAAGATATATTCCAGAGTCAGTCAATTCCCAAGTATTAGGAGCATAGCATTAACAGTCTTTCTGTGTTTAACCAAAGAACATTGCTCTATAGTAAAATATAAACAGGCTATGGGGAAATAGAGAAGCAGGTACAAATACGCAGCACTTCAAATACAAAGCACTACAAACACAAAGTCCAGAATTACCAGAAAGTTTTGGCTTATAGGTAATTAAGACTGACTTGGGGAGCTGAGACAATGAGAGGTAAAATACAAAGGAAAGGTTAACGATAAACTTGAACTAAATTAGGGATGCTAGCAAGAGTGCGATAAGCTTCTCTGGGAGGAGGAAAGGGGGCAGTTAACTGATGAAGCCTAAAACACTTAGGGTTAATGTCCAACAGGTCTGGGGCTCTGGGGTGCTCTTGGGGGACCATAGGATGCAAGGAACAAACTCGAGTCAGCCGCATGCAAGGCAGGGACCTCAACTTCTTTACTATCTCTCTGGCGCCTCGTTTTTCCCCCCAATCTCCTTAGCAACAGTTAATTTTGTTTCCACGATTCCTGAGCTCCCGAATAATAAAACTTATGTGTCCTTCACACAAGGCATTATGCACATCTATATAAACATCTAAAAAAAAGGACACTAACAGACGCATATAACAGCTGAGAATCATTCCCCTCCTTCCTGCACACAATAGTCCTGATGGATCCTTCAGCCCTGAAAACTAAAACCCCTTTGCCGCAGCCCTTGGTTTTATTCATCTTTAGTTTCACTTGTAAGTGCCTTCATTTATTAAACAGTACAGCGCATTCAGAAATGACTCACACCGTGACTCAGGAAAACCAAGAATCTGTGTATCTTTTATCCTAGGCGTCTCTCCTAAATCTTGCAGCAGTGAATACACTAGTAATTTGGTTACAAAACGCTGCATAGTAAAGTCCAAGCACTGTCTTAGAGAAGTTCATCGAAGTGACCCAGTTAATAGACTGCATTTCAGTCTCCTCTTGACTTTTTAAAATATATATGTACATATATATAAAAGCAAGCTCTCAGAAGAGAGTAATGCAGAGAGTCTCTTGTCCACATGCCTGGCTGTCTTCCCCGGGGCCCCTCGGAGGGGATGGGCTCCAGCTTCCCTCCCCACCCCAAGCAGAGCTCCCAGCGGCCGAAGACCACTGGAACCTAGCTACAGCCATACTCAAGGCCTCTCTCCACACGTTCAGACAGGCCTCATGCATGAAGGTACCAGCAGAGGAACCCAGGTGTGTGTAATCCCATCAGTGGCCAACATCCAGAGAGAGACTTAAAAGCAAGCTCCCAGAAGTTATCTTGTAACCTACTTCTCCCTCTGGGAGAAACTGGCAATCTTCTGGGAGTTTCCTGCCCACATGGGACAGCCTTGCAAGCTTCCCATGGTGTATTTACATGCTAAATCCAGTAACAAGCTGGATCTCATTCCCCTGACCCTGAAAGAGCCCCCAGTGCGACATCGTTGGGAGGGCTGAGTCGAGAGAGACTTCTAAGATCTCAGGGAAAGGACGAAATGAGAGGTTACTGAGCCCGCCCGAGAAATCGGTGATTAACGGTATTTCGTGATTCATGATGTACATATATATATATATATATATATATATATATAAACTAATCACTGTGAGATACAGTTACAAAGTTGTTCATAACTGGGTTTCAGTCATACAATGTTCCAACACCAGTTCCTTCACCAGTTACATTGTACAATTCCCACCACCAGTATCCCCAGTCTCCTTCCCTCTACCTCCTGAATACCTCTGACAGGCACTTTCCCTCTTTCTCTGTCTGTCTGTCTGTCTGTCTGTCTGTCTCTCTCTCTCTCTTTCACACACACACACACACACACACACACACACACACACATACACATCCTCCCCCTCTCCCTCCCCTTCTTGACCTCATGGAAAAGTCAACTTCTCAATCTTCCCTTAAATAAGTAGTATAGAGAATGAATAATTGGAGATTAAAAACAGTGTTTCTTTCCTAAGTCATGCCAGACTCTTCATATTTATCACATTACAGGAAACACGAGCATTTCTTCTAGTTATATTTGTATGGCTTCTCACCTCAGCATACAACTTTTATTTGAATCAAATCTAGTCTGGGAAAAACATTTAATTACATATAATATGTATTTGTTTATTTATTTTGGCTTTTTTTGGTCATACCTGGTGATGCTCAGGGGTTACTCCTGGCTCTGCACTCAGGAATCACTCCTGGCATTGCTCAGGGGACCATATGGGATGTGGGGGATTGAACACAGGTCACCTGTGTGCAAGGCAAACGTCCTACCCACTGTACTATCGCTCTGACCCCACATTTATATAAATTTGTCCAGAGACATTTCATTTACATTCCAATGATCCTTTACTTCTTCCTTCTTTTAGGGTGCAGGTAGTGAGGGGGAAAAGAAGGGAGGAGAAGAGGGGGAGACATGAGCTTCTTTCGATCTCTTCCTCTTATTTTTTTTCAAAGGCCACTTTGTTGTTCTATTTCTAACCATAAAAAAAAATGAAAGTGTCATCACTGAGCTGAGGAGATAGCTCAGGGGCACCTTACACATGCAAGGCCCCAAGTTTGATTCTCAGTATCTCGTGTTGGGGTGCAATGAGCAACATTGCCATGGCCCAGGTGGTCCCCAGGGCTGCAGGATCGACCAATGCCACCTCTGCTGAGCTTTAAGTGGTTTAGCCTGGCTGCTGAGTGCTGCTTTGAGTGGCCCTAGATATGCTGAACACTACTAGGAAGTTTCCCACAGGACAAAAGTATTATTGTCCTGATTCCAAATACCCTCCCAGTCCTAGCCCTCCAGAGCACTGTTGCTCAGTAGCTAGTCTCTGTGGAAATGGTATAAATGCTTAGATTCTGTATAACTACAATATAAATGTGCATATTATCTGAGGAGGGCTGGAGCGATAGCACAGCGATGGGGCATTCGCCGTTCACGCGGCCAACCCGTGTTCGATTCCTCCGCCCCTCTTGGAGAGCCTGGCAAGCTACCAAGAGTATCTCGCCCTCCCGGTAGAACCTGGCAAGCTACCCGTGGCGTATTGGATATGCCAAAAAACAGTAACTGTAAGTGTCTCGATGAGAGACGTTACTGGTGCCCGCTCAAACAAATAGATGAGCAATGGGATGACAGTGACAGTGACAGATTACCTGAGGAACCAAAAAGAGTACTCACTTGAATTTCTGTCTTGCAGATCCTTAGAGCTAAATCAATTGTCTCTCTTTCCCCCCTTTGACTATCTCTGAGATCTGATTCTTTGCTTCCCCCCTGCCAGGTCAAGCTGAGGACCCAGGGGTGGAGGGAGCCTGAGCCAGAGGGGGTCTCCTGTGAGAAGCCAACAGAGACATCCCAGCCTGCCCTCGGCATCTACACCCTCCCCCCTTCTCCTTCCTGCTCTCCCAGCTGTGGCCATTCTTTGAGATCACCTGGGCATGATGCAACGTGTCTAGTTACTCACCCAGCATTGAATCCAAAGTCAGATATTTGGCCCCCGAGAATGTGTGGGGCGGAAAAGATGGCCACTTGATTTCTCAACTAAGTAACTGACACAGAAAATAATTGTCCCCACCATGCAAGGATTCGGTGATAGGAATGTTTCCGGCACATTTCAGAAAGCCTGGAGCGGTCCAAAAACTCCAGCCACGCAGTGGCTACATCCAGTGCTCTTCGCCTCTGTGGGTTCCTGAGGCTCGGAGGCGGCTGCAGTGTCCTCTGGGGAAGCCGACAGACAGCCTCCTTGCCCCTGAGGGTCACTGGTCAGCCTGGGGCTGCTCTTCCTAAGACTTGGACCTGGAGCCCTTCCAGATCCTCCTTGAACCACAACTGGATATCCACACGCACGTTCCTGAATCTAGTTCATACTTACTTGCCTTTTCTCTTCTTCCTCTCTTCAACTTTCTTTGGCAATTTGGCAAATAAATCTCTTTACTTTAGGGGCCTTGTTTTGGCAGATCAAAGCCACACTATTCCTTGGATGTGAAATATTAACATAGCAGTGGTGGTCGTGATGTGGTTGCAGCGTGAACTTAGACCCTTAAAACATATACAGTCATGTAAACAAATGTCACTGCATTTTGCAAAAGAAGACTTTTTGAGCTGGTATTTGGAGTTTGTATGGTATTCGAAATTGCAAGAAGAATCTAAACCCTCTGGGTAGTATCCACCAGATGGAGCCACTTTCCAACTTTTCTCAACTTGAAACATTTCTCCCTCCCTCCCCCCCCCCCCAGCCTTTAATAGAAAGAAGCCAGAGTAGTAATACATTATTCACTTACTAGTGTTTTAAAAGAGCCACTTTTAAAAACTTAAGTGCTTTTATATAATGATAACTCCTACCAAGAATTGTTCAACAATTCTTTGGTTGTTGTCTTTGAGTCACACCTGGCTGCGTTCAGGGCTAACTCCTGGCTCTGTGCTCAGGGGTCACTCCTGGTAGGCTTGGGGGCATATGGGGTATCAAGGATCGAACTCAAGTCAGTCAAACGCAAGGCAAATACCCTACTCGATGTACTGGCACTCTAGCTCCTCAACACAAATATTTTTTTTCTTATGGAAAACTTTAGCCTTTTTCCCTCCTTAGGAGGTCCTCCAGATTTATTATGTCTACCACATCATAACAAAGTTGCATTTCTTTTTCTTTCTCCTCTATCGAACTGTGAGCTTATTTGAGATAAATGTGACTTTCCGCCCCCTTCTCTGGCAACCTTGTGCCTGGCCTGGTAGAAGCTCAGTGAATAACCATAGAAAGAAACTGGCATCGGGAAAGACCGGAACTGCAGCCCTGACATGACATTTACAACTCTGAGTTTGTACATTGATAAATATTACAAATTACTCCAGCCTTTGCGATTTTGCCAAGATATGACACTTTCTTCTCCCACCCATCTTCATTTCCTCAAGCTTTTAGGACTAAATCAAGAATAATCCATCCTCCACAGAATGCTCTATGTAGAAAAAGAGAAAACAAAAGTGAAAAACATCACGTGGTCGTGTCAGTACCTTTATTGTTTTTCAGTACAGTAAGTCTTTGTTCAATTCATTGTGGTTTTGATTTTGGTTTGGTTTTTTCAGGGCAAAAGAGAGAAAGAAGGGTTGGCAGACATTATAAACTAGCAGAAGGGGAAGAAAGGGCCACGAGATTAAAATCACTTGTATTACTTGTCATCTCGTTGCTCATCGATTTGCTCGAGCAGGCTCCAGTAACGTCTCCATTCGTTCCTGTCACGTGCTAGTGTAGCCCAATGGCGTCTGCTCGCTCCAGGAACATGAAGAGCCTTAAACCGTTCATTCAGGGTTTTGATGAAGAAGTCTGACCATCTCCGTAGGTGGGTGGCCAGGTGTTCTTTTGACGTCCTGTGAAATCCTGTCTGTTTGGAGACGACCGCTGGACTAGATTAAAATCAATCCTTATAAATAGATATCCTCCAATAATGGGGTAACTGACGCAGAAGATTGGGAATGAGGAGAAAGTAAGGGATGGGAAAGAACAGAATGAACCTCACACCAAAAACTCAAGACTTCACACAAAGTTTGGTTTCTAATCACAGATATGGGTTTACATTCACCTCTGACCTATTGAACAACTTCGTGGTCTCTCTGACTCAAGGGTGTTGCAACCACAAAACATTCGAATTGAGTTGGATATACTTTTATCTTTCTTTCTTGGTGTTTCACACCAGTGTCTATGAAAAACCCTCCCCTCTGCTCTAGACTGGAGATGAAATCTGTTTGATCTGTTCAGTGACAGTAATAAGTGAACTGCAGCAAGAAACGGGGCTGAACCAGGAAGAAATGGGAATGAAGGATGGAGTGGTCCCAATTTCTTTAGCCTACTTCCCATATAAATGCTTCAGGAGTAGTAAAGCCCCCACCCCCAATTAAGCAGATATATATGTGAATGGGGGTGGGACGGGTTCACCTGGATATTTGAAGCTTTTATGTCTTCCCATTTTTAATTTTTATTTTCTCCTCCCTTAGTGGTTGTTATTGTTTTGATGGTGAGGATGACACCTCCAGTTTCAGTGCTCACATACTTGACTGTGATACACAGGCTTTCACGAGTGGTGCTCACGTACATTTTGGTTGGAGAGCTCACTGGGGCCACTGGCGTGTACACACACATGCTGGCCAAGGGTTCTGCTTTCTGCCCCGATGCTCAGACCTCTTTTAGTTGCCATGCTCGCCAGAGGTAGCACCCCTTTCCTTCTAATGCTCACACACATCTCGCTGTGGGGTGAGTGGACATTGTTTAGAGCACTGGGGATCATAATCATAATTATTAAAGCTGCCAGGCTTAAACTGCAGAGCTTCCGGGACTGTGCCCAGCAAATGAGGTAACGTCTAGCGCTGAACTCTCATACATCGCCAGGCAGGTGTTCTAAGCACTGAGCTCAGCTGTGGGTCCCTTTGAGTTATTTATAATCAATGGTTTTTCTCTTAAAACATACTTCTAGCTCACAGAATCAACCCCTTTCTCCAAAACAGATTGATCGCCACTTTCAAAACCATGCATCGTCCCATAGAGCAACTTATCTAAGACTCCTTAATTCTATAGTTTTCAGAATACCGGTGAATAGACTCTAGCTATTTTAAAAGTGTCTTTCTCACTTCAAGAAAACTCACTATTTTCTTGATGTCGGTTATTTTTAGTTCTTGTACTGTGAAAGAATAATGCTCACCTCCCAAGAAGTCTATTCTAATCCCTGAATTATGAATAAATTAGGTTCCATAGCAAAGAGGGATTAAGGTTGCAGATGGAATTAATGTCGCTAATCAACTTTCAAATAGGGAGACTAATCTGGATTAGTTGGGTGAGTCCAAGGTAATTAGAAAGGTTCTTACAAAAGGAAGATCAAAGCAAAAGGTTGAAGATGCAATTTAGCTGATTTTGATTATGGAGTATGAGGCCACAAACCAAGGAATGCGAGTGGGCTTGACTCAATAAACTAGAGAAATTAAGGAAAGGGAAACTTAAACTTCCAGAAGGAAAGATGACACCTTGGCTTTTTGTGAATTTAGGATTCCTTTGTTCCAACTGTATATTGCTTAAGCAATTTCTTTGGTGGAAATTTAGAGCAGCCATAGGGGACTGGCACAGTTTCTTTAATCCAGTTTCACAGCTTCCCTAGGTGATCCTGTGACATCCCTTGTACCTGAATGCTCATGTTACTTGTCAACAATCCTATTATTTGCAAGCTTTATGCAGAAATTTGTCCTAATAACCACAGCATCTATCTCAACTTCCCAAACAACTCTTTTTATCCTGATTTTACTACCATGATTTTACTTTTTAGTTTTGCTTTTTTGGGTCACACCCAGAGATGCTCAGGGGTTACTCCTGGCTCTGCACTCAGGAATTCTAAACTCTGAACTCTGCTGTGCTCAGGGGATCATAGGGATGCCAGGGATTTAACCCAGGTCATCCCCATGCAAGGCAAACGCTCTACCTGCTGTTCTATCGCTCTAGCCATGATCTTACTTTTTCTTTATGAAACAAGTGCAACCCTCTGGGGCTGGGTTCATTTCCAGTCTCCCCCACTCTCTTGCCTTCAGCATTCTGCTCCTTCAACAAACTGACTTGGGACTAGGACTCGCTCGCTGCAGTCATCTATCCTGGGCCAGCAGCCCAGAATGGTAAACACAATCTCGGCCCTCCAGGAGGTCACCATTTGGCTATTAGTCAGCGTTGTAACTGAACTAGATAACAAGTTGGAAATCAAAGCAAGGGTCCAGAGAGGAGCAATCAGCCTGGTTTAGGTGGGACTAGAGGAGGGACACCTGAGCTAAGGCTTGGAGAAAGGACTCAGTGTGATAAGAGATAAAAACACATCAACAAATCCCTGACTGCGAACGCAAAGGCACTGAGAAGGCAGCCAAGTAGATGGGCAAAGTAGGCGTCAGCATTAGAGAGCCAGGGAGCTGGGCTGGGCTGGGGGGCGGGCTTGTGGCACATTATAGAGTCTGACTCTGCCTGCCGGGTAATTGATGCCATTTCTTTAACTATTAGCTCAACCCCCTCTCCCACCCACCTCAACGCCAAACCTGTCTTGAAATCCAGGAGAGGTGGGCTACTTGCTTTCGGTCTGACAGCTTGTACATCTACCCCATCCACCAGAGTCACCTAGCAGGTGATTCCTTACATAGTACATGGAAGTGTCCCCTTGCTGAGTCACCTATCTGAATCCCCAGGAAGGGGATACACACACTCACAGAGTGTTTTGCACACACACACACACACAGTGTTTGGGCCCCTTATTTCCCCTAAAATAATTTTGAAAAACCTCAGTTTATAATTGGAATCCTGGGCCAGAGAAATTGCACAGTGGGTAAGGTGTTTGCCTGGCAGGTGACCAACCCAGGTTTAATTCCTGACACCACATTGGGTCCCCAAGTACCACCAGGAATGAGTCCTGAGCACAGCCAGGTGTGGGTGGCCCAACCTCCTACCAATAAAATAAAAACAGGGCCAACGAAATTAAAAATAATTTAAAAAAAAAGATAAGCTAGAAAAGCCAAACTCCAAGGAATCACTTTGCAATCAGCAGGCCAGAGCTTATCTGATGAGTGTTCATAATTGTACACAGGAAAAAAGCAATGAATCTTGTGAGGGAATTTTATTATCCTCAGACACGGAACTTTTAGTTCTGAGTTGCTTATGAAGTGCTTTCCATCTCTAGGTAGCAAATGTTCCCAGATACTGTCATCCAGTGATCAAACACTTTCTGTTCCTCCCTTCACTTGCCTCTTAGGTGTTTTAGTGGCAATTAAGTCCTGCTGTGGAATGCTTATTGTGATGACAAGTGCCGTGAAAACGGAACACACAGCTAATTTTACTTCTCAAGAATAGAGTTCCTGTGGTTTCCTTTCAAGACAAATGGGAGGGACATAGTCCGTCCTCTTTCTCCACTTCTAACTGCTGAGAGTGACCTTCAGGAACCCAGCTGGCCATCTGTCAGAATGTTGCGTCATTGTGGGTACCTTTTTTTGATGGCTTCATCCCGTTGAGGATGCCCTGTGCATCCAGAAGTGTGTGTTCACAAAGTGTGTGTGGGCGCTCTTGCCATGCGTGTTCTATGGCCCTGAGCTGCCTTCCCACCCGAGCCTGCAGCTGCTGTCAACAGATGCATGAAGGATAGAACTAGCCAAGCTAGTTGATGATCAGTTGCAGTTTATCTAATCCCATCCCCCTTGCCTCCTTCCAGTCTCTCTCACTGCCCATATTCCTTCTCCTACTGTTCCCATGCTCATCTCCCCGCGCCCAGTCTCTCTGCCTTAATCAAGAGCCCAACCTCCCACGTTGCAAGTAGGAACTACACATGGGTCAGATAGCACACTCAGCGTAGGAAAGCCCTTCCTTTAGGGGGAAGATCTCCTTAGACAAAGATCTCCTCCTGCTGGGAGATCCACTCAAGGGCGGAATTTCATCTAAGGACATACTTCTCTTTTCCTTAGCACATAAACAATCATCTTAGATTTACCTCTTAATAATCTTCCTAGTCATTTTGTACGGACACCGTAAGAGATATATTAAGCTTATAGGGTGGCTCTCCTGGGGACATCTCACCATAGATCCCAGACCATAGTCCTCAGACCAGATTAGTCTTTCCTAATCCCTGCAGGGTCCTTGTTCAGTCACTTCTCTGTGGGTCATGACAGAATTTGTGCACCACCATGCTCTTAACCTATTGTAAGTTTTATGGCACTTGTCCTGCCCTGTTTCGATGCCAGGGTAGCTTACAGCTTGCCCTGGCTCCATCCAGTCCCTTCGTTGGGACCCTGCTTCCGGGGTGCTAGGAACTAAGAGCCACTGAGGCTTAAGTCGAGTAAATATGATAGATGCCCAGGAGTAAATATTATTTGGAGTTAATTAAGTCCCAAGTTACAAAAGCAGAGTATTAACAGTCTTCTTGGGTCTGTACAAAAGGGACATTGCTCTAAAGTAAACTACGCAAAGGACATAAGGGAAAGAGAAAAGTAGTATTTCACTTACAAATACAAAATCCAGAGTCCTCAGAAGGATCTGACTTTACAAGTCACAGGGTCTGATTTGGGGATACGGGTGATTAACAGACAGGGGAAGCAGAGCACAGAGGAGAAGTTAAAGATAAACACAGAGGAATGGGAGTGCCTCAGGAGCACTGTGATGGGTGTAACCCAATAAACTTAAGCTCCCTGCAGCAAGGGAGAAAGGACAAACCAATGTTATCCTACATGGAAGTATCATGGTGAATGGCTTTTTGTTATTATTTTTAGGACTGCATTTGCCAGAGAAGCCTTTTGACTCGTGATTAACCTCTTTCTTTAGGCCTCCAAAAGCTCTGTGGTTCATTCACTCCTATACAAACACCCACAAAAATCTCCATAGAAAACCAGGAAATGAATTTCCAGGAGGAGTGAGCAAGAGAGAGGCTTCCTTCTCTCCCTCTTCACAACCCTCTATGGCCCTACTCTTGGACACGAATGAGCCCAGAGGGTTTCAAAGGGAACTGAGAATTTGGTGAAAGCTACTGAACAGTCCTGCATTTTCCCAAAGTTAGGGAGATGTATCCGGCCCACACAGCAGAGCCTGGCAAGCTCCCCGTGGCGTATTGGATATGCCAAAAAAACAGTAACAACAAGTCTCACAATGGAGACGTTACTGGTGCCCGCTCGAGCAACTCCATGAACAACGGGAGGACAGTGCGACAGTGCCAGGGATGAGTCTGGGAACTTCCCTTTACAAAGGAGAGAGACAACAGCCGGGACAGCCTGAGCCCCTTCAGAGACGGAAAACAGCATCTCAGCAGGTTGCAGGGATGCTGCCTCTCATCCAACCACGTCCCCTCCTGTCACGGAGGTGGGTTATTTCAGCAGCTGACGTGTAAATGGTGTGTATGTCTGTTGCCATGACGACTCCGCAGCAGTGAGCCTGGGCTTCCCCCCACCCCTACCCCCACCCCCCCCAGGACCAAGGCGTTCTTGAAGAGCTGCTTGTCAGAATGTGCCAGGCTCCTTCCCCTCCTGGATCCACACAAAAGGTTTCGGAGGTCCCCGACTGCATTTAGAGGAGAGACAGGCTGAAATGGAACATTTGGCGCGCATGAATGATGAAGCTCAAAAGCTCCGATCCCCCGCCGAAGCCATCATGTTCCAGCCTGTCATTTCAGGCCTTGGCGGGGGAGGGCAGGGGCGACGGTAATTAAAGAGACGGCCCAAGCAGCACTGCAGCACCACGCGGTCTTGAGCGGTACCAGAAACGAGGCTTTTGTCGCCTTTCTCCACTTCCTGAGAGGTCATTGTTCCTGCCTGTGGGCTTCGTACCATTTCAGATGGTCGATTTTGTGTGTAGGTGCTGCGTGCAGAAGGAAAAGAAAAGAACCTGGAAGCTGAGTGCGTGCTCCTACAAGTCCCCCTCCACACACTTGCTGGGCCCTGTTCCGACGCAGAGTGCTTGGTGCCAAGTTGCACACAATTTTCAATTGATCGACTAAGTCTGGGGGCTCGCTGAGCCCTTCATTGTTCTTCCTCATGCTTCCTGCTACCTGCCGCTTTGCCAGCATCTTCAGAAGGCAGCGGGGGAAGTCCCATACAAATGGATTCATTCAACAATTAGCTTCGAGCTCAAAAGGGCTTAATAGGAAGCCTGAACTAGTATAATGACTTGTGGGGGTTATTTGTGGCTTCAGCCAACCCCATCTTCGAATCACATGTAATCTCCAGTTGACTCTATTTATAACTTGTTAGTAAGCTCATTATTCCATTAAGGTAACCTAGAAAGTCAAACAAACACTGACTTTAAAAAAAAATTGTTTTTCCCTCAAAATGAGTGCAGTGGAGGGTCAGGTCCCAAAAAGTGCAAAAAACATTCACAGTGATCTTACTTTTGTTTGGGTTCTATGGTGTAATTTGACCCACTAAAGAAATATTGACTATAGTAGGATTGAGTTACAAATGTCTAGCATCTTTAAACCAGCAGTTTAAATTTTAAGTTTCTCAATATCTTCAATTGTCAAATGAGCAGTTGAACAACAGTAATATCTGAGGCCTGACTGCTTCAGACATAGAAATCCTGCTTCCTTCTGGAAATTCTGAAAAACATAAGCTCCAAACTTGCTGTTATATTTCGTTGAACTGGGGCAACCCTCCCTCCCCCCATAAGCCAGAACAGAGACTCATAAGGGTGGGGAAGATAGTACTAGAGTAAGGTACTTCTCTTGCGTGTGGCCCACCAGGGCTCAGTCCCCTGCACCATATATATAGGTCCCCCGAGCCCTGCCAGGAGTCAGTCCTGAGAACAGTGCCAGAAGGAAGCCCTGACCACTGCCTCCGAGTGTGACCCCAACCCCACAAAATAAACTAATTAAATTCATTTAAATAATTTATTTTTTTAAAAAAATGGAATTCCTTAAAGGCCCTTATGAGGCCTGTTGCCCTCCACCCAATTCCATCTCCTTATACAACTCCAACCCACGAGTTATTTATTTATTTATTTATTTATTTATTTATTTATTTGCTTTTTGGGTCACACCTAGCTCTGCACAGGGGTTACCCCGGCTTTGCACTCAGGAATTACTCCTGGCAGTGCTCAGGGGACCATGTGGGATGCTGGGAATCAAACCTGGGTTGGCAGCGTGCAAGGCAAACGCCCTACCCGCTGTGCTATTGCTCCAGCCCCCCCCCCCGATTTATTTTTAAGCCAACAAAGAAACTTTATATCTTGAAGTATTACATTTCTTCAGTTGGTGGGGTGGCCGTCGATTTTAGAAGGGAGTTTATCACGGAGTGGGAGGTCTCGTGTTCCTTTCCAGCACTCACTTAGAATTCTGACTTCAAACTGTGAAATTCATGTTGTGAAAGAACCAAGCCAGAAACCACCTATGCCTAAGTCACAAATGTATGGCTTATGGTTAGATGTCAGTCACAGCTGCCTTGTTTGGCCTGCACAGATGAGAAAAAGAAAGAAGGAAGGAAAGAAGGAAGGAAGGAAGGAAGGAAGGAAGGAAGGAAGGAAGGAAGGAAGGAAGGAAGGAAGGAAGGAAGGAAGGAAGGAAGGAAGGAAGGAAGGAAGGAGAGAAAGAAAGAAAGATAGAAAGAAAGAAAGAAAGAAAGAAAGAAAGAAAGAAAGAAAGAAAGAAAGAAAGAAAGAAAGAAAGAAAGAAAGAAAGAAAGAAAGAAAGAAAGAAAGAGAGAGAGAGAGAGAGAAAGAGAAAGAGAGAAAGAAAGGGCAAGGGAGGTCGGGAGGAAGGAAGGAAGGTAGGAAGGAAGGAAGAAAGGAAGGAAGGAAGGAAGGAAGGAAGGAAGGAAGGAAGGAAGGAAGGAAGGAAGGAAGGAAGGAAGGAAGGAAGGAAGGAAGGAAGGAAGGAAGGAAGAGTATTAACTTGGTTGCCAGTATTTTTAAATTGAAGATTTTACATGAGAAGTCTAGATTTCTAGCTTCATTTACCTCGAGGGAATAGTTGTGATTGCCCCACCCTCATCCTCTGAAGCAGTTGCCCCTTCAATTCAGACAAGTGCTCCCCCACCTCCCAACTCTGGCCTCATTCATTCTTGCCCTGCCCACTTGGCTCATCAGGGACCACCTGCTGCCTCCAGACCACCACTGAAGAATGACGGAACCAGGAAAATGTTATCCAGCCTCCCGAATGCACCAGCTGAACATTAGCCAACCAAAAGTTAGAGCTTCCTGCGGGAGATCTGTACTTAGTGACTCTTTTTCAAAGAGGGAGAGAGAAGGAAATCAGCAATCTGCACACAGTTGACAGAATTTCGGTAGGTGGGATGCTATTTTCGCGTTATCTAATGAATGCCTCACTCTGTGCCAGGGAACGTTCAACAGCAGCTTACCTCTCTGGAACAAAAGGAGAGAAGTAAATCAAAGGTTTTCAGTGATTGACAATAAAATGCAACTTCCCTGCATGAATCTCCGCAGATTAGAGAGTAATTGGTGGTCCTAGACATGTCTCGCTAGGGATGCAAGAATCATGCATTATGCATTTTTTTAAAAATAAACAACTTTATTACTAGATAATCTACCAATCCTAAGATGTGCCCTTTTAAAGTGTGCAGTATTTTTATGCCCACGTGACTGAGCACATGTGGTGCCTGAGCACATGTGTCACCCGCATCTCCCCTCTGAAGATGTGTACTTTCATGTCTAATGCTGGGATGTGTGTAGGGGCCTCTCTCCGCCCTTGGAGAAGCCCACGTTCTCTCCTGAGTGCATTACTCTCTCTTTCATCCTCTCTCCCTCCACACCTTAACCCTCCAAATAAAACCTGTTTTACTTTAAAAAAAATAAATAAAATAAAATAAAGTGTGCAGTTTTCTGATGTTAGGCCTACACAAAGTTGCAAAACCATCATGGCTGTCTAGTGGTAGAACATTTTATTGTCTCCAGAGAAACCCCATTTTTATCAGTGAGCATCACTCACTCCCCCATTTCTTCCTCCCCGAGTCCTAGATACCCACTAATTAGTCTTCTGTCTCTGTAGATTTGCATTTTCTGGAAATTTCATACAATAGGATCATACATTATATGGCTTTGTGTTCGATTTCTTTCATTTAGGATATTTTCTTTGGGAGGGCCTGGGACCACTGGGCAGTGGTTCAATGCAAGGGTCTAAGGATGTGATGATGGGGATTACCCGGGTCACCCAGAAGTGCTGGGGACCCTCCAAGCCAGTGCTCTGGGAACCGTGTGTGATGCTGGGGATTGAACCAGGGTTGGCCATGTGCAGATCATGTATCTTAACCCTTGAACCCTCTATCCATCTCTTAGCATAAAATTTTCAAGGTTCACCCACATTGTAGTACGTACCAATACTTCTCATTCATGTCAAGCATAATGGTGTAACATAGTCCACTAGAGTTCCTTGAAAAAGCTTGACTTTGCAGAAGCTTAGATTAAACTATGGTTCCAAGACTGCGCAATGTCTTTGACAATTCAGATAAAAGATCCAAAATAGTGTGACAGTGAACATGAAATCATGGCCATCCTGTTTCATCTCCAGAATTTCACTCAAAGATGCAAAGATTGGACCCCAGGTAATTCTCATCAAGCAGTGCTCAGGGAACCAAGGGCCACCCCCAGCTGTGTGGACCGGAGGGTTCAGTACTAAACCTAGTGAAGTGACTCTGATTAGATCCAAAGGTGTAGGGGACATCAGTACCCAACCCAGGGTGCATGTGGTGCTTGGGACCAAACTGGGGGCCTCCATCTCTACCAGGCATGTACTCCTGCCCTTTGAAATGGCTTTTGAGAGATACTTAAAAAAAAAAATGAATCACAGTAAAATACAGTTACAAAGTTGTTCCTGATTGGGTTTCAGTCATACAATGTTCCAACAGTCCCTTCACCAGTGTACGTTTCCCACCAATGCCCCCAGTTTTCCTTCCCTGCTTCCCCCTAGTCTGCCTCTATAGCAGGCACTTTCTCTCTCTTCCTCTCTCTCTCTCTCTCTCTCTCTCTCTCTCTCCCCTACTCCCTCCTTCGCTCCATCCCCTTTTAGGCATTATGGTTTGCAATAAATGTACTGAAAGGGGATCATGCATATCCCTTTACACTAGTTTCATCACTCAGTTCTTGTCCAGAGTGATCATTTCCACCTGTTATTGTCATAATGGTCCCTTCTGAGAGATACTTTTGACTAATACATACACGTTTGTGATTGTGTGGTGGATCTCTATGTGTAAATATAAGTGTATATGTGTCTATATGGGAGAGAATGTATATAGATGCATGAATATATATGTCTGGTCACATGTCCACACATAAGTACGCATACATATGTGGAAAATGTGTATGCACACTTTGTATACACGTGTACTCTTCACTGTATCACTGTATCACTGTCATCCCATTGCTCATCAATTTGCTCGAGCGGGCACCAGTAACGTCTCCATTGTGAGACTTGTTACTGATTTTTGACATATCGAATATGCCACGGGTAGCTTGCCAGGCTCTGCTGTGTGGGCGAGATACTCTCGGCATCTTTACTCTTAACTCATAAAATATACTAATTCATGTATTCACCATTTCTGTCATTCTGTTTTGCCTAGGACAGCAAATGTTCTGTCTCTTCATTCCTCATGTTTTTGGAGACAACTGGGTAGTCCTGCTAGGAAATATTTCCCTTCCTCCCATAATACAATCATGGAGAATTTCTGGAATTCTTTACTCTGTTAATTTTCCTTGTTATCTCACGAGTTAGATAAATGCTTGAGAACTTTATCCCCATTTAAAACATGGCTTCGTGGGAAAGTCTTTTATAAGTTTCAAAACAACTTATTTTCAAACTTTTGGACTCTAAGTTATTCATACTTTGGAATCTATCTGGGTGGTATCTCGTTTTATGGTTTCTTCCTCTTACTTTCATAGTTTTGGCAAATTTTAATCAACATTAAAATCAGGGAACTATTTCCTACTGCTCTATTGGTATTTACATGAACCTTGGAAACAAGCAGAAGTGAATGTTCCTGGGGATGGTTGGCCTTCAGAATCTTAATAATTCCTAAAAGATTCATTTTGCTTAATCAACCAGATGAACAGCGTGTTGGTGTATGTGTGTGTAGGGCTGAGTCACGGACAGAGAGCAAGTGAATTTAGAGCAGCTATTCTTCAAGATAAATGTTGACTATTCTTCAAGATACAGGTTGACAGGCAAAGGAACAAGAGAATAAAGAATGTGTATTTTGTCTGGTCCACCACAAGGAAGTAAGCTATCTCTTGCTTTGACACATGGCCCCTGTAAGCTACACTTCTCTTTGGGCTCTCATTAACGCTGTGCCTTCCGCCAGGAGGCCAACCTCTCTCGTGCTTTTTCTAAGCCAAGGGCAGCAGGTTGCCATACAAAACCATGCACATTAACCAGGCGTCCATTCCCAGCTTTTGCTGTAGCATGAAGCAGGGACCAGGGTGTTCTAAAATTCATATGCTGCTTCCATCCTTAAGAGCTGCATAACTCATGCAAAACTAAGCTATAGCTGCTTCTTCACCCCCACTTCCTAAATGCACTACTTCCGGTTGAGCTTCAAGGTGCAGTGCTTCTCAATTCTGGCTATGTGGCAGGATCACAGAAAGACAGAGATGTCTATATCCTGATGCCTGGACCCGCTCCAGAGCAATGACAAAGTGATGGGGATGAGCACAGGACCAGAGGACAAGAAACCATCCAAACTTGAGAATCACTGTCCTAGAGATATTATGAGTTGGACATGCGGTGCCTATGAATCCCTGCCCAAATTAAATGTGGAAGTAGTATCTTTTCTTTTGTGAAGCCCACCCACACTGAGTGCCCACTAAAAGAATTTACCTAATCCTTGCTCTCAGAAATTTACCAGACCAAAGGCTCACCACTGGATTCTCATATCACAATTAATACCACACTGGGGTCATCATGGGTTTTATAAAAGTACACCCCAAGTTGGGTGACCATGTCTCTCTTTGAGTTTCTGGGTAGGTCAGACATCTGGAAGGACAAAGTGGCCTGATGTCTCAGTGGCCCCGATTCCTCTGCATCCAGCATGGTGCTCTCATGGGGTGAAATCTGGGTCCATTGTCAGTCAGGCCAAAAGAGGAAGGGAGGAAGGATCAGAGTTTCTTGCTGGGAAGACTGGCCAAGATTAACAAACTGTAGGATAACGTTGGCTTGTCAAGGGAGAAAGGACAAACCAATGTTATCCTACAACAGACAGCTGCCACTTCCCCAGGCCTTCAATGGGTTGGCTGACTTTCACAAAAATGGAGTCTGAGGGCGTGGGGCTGGAGATGAAAGGGGGATGGGGAGTAAGAGGAAGAGCCGCGATACCCAGGTGACCAGGTGTAGATGTTCAGAGAGGGACAAGTGGCCCCAGGGTTAGAGGACCAGGAGCATGATGAGGGGACAGGAAGTCCCCATGGGAAGGACCTTGGATGCTTCCGAAGCAAAGGTCACTTTTCTTCTTTCGCTTAGAGAGAAGGAGCTCCCGGAAGTTCTGAGCACTGGCGACAGGGCTGTTGTGGCTTGCAGGTGTCTGTGGCGGTCCTAGGAGGGACGGGGGACTGGACGGGGGAGACAGGAGACCAGGGAGACCAGGCTCATGAGCTTGTGACCCCGGCCCAAAGATGGGTTCAGGGAGGGTGGGAGGGGCAGGATGGGGCCGAGGGGAAAGACCCCAGGGGAGGGAAGACATGATAAAAAGCAGCTTCGCTTTCTCCTCCTTTGTGGGGAGTTTGGGGAGAGGGAGCTCGTTCTGTGTTTCTGGATGAAACTGTGAAGTAACAGTCACAGGTCTAGCACTTACCAAGTGGCTGTCTTCCAGCAATGATTCTTCCTCCCGCCTGGCCACCTTCTTCTGGTTCCTTCAGACAAACCCTCCGGTCGCTTTCTGTTATGAAAGTGGCTCCATTCGGGAATTCAGATGGTCTCTCGGAGGAGGGAGAGTGAGAGTAAAGTGGGTAGGACACTTGCCTTGCACACCGTGGACTGACTGGATTTGGTCCCCAGTGGGTCCTCACGCCTGCCAGGAGTGATCTCTGAGTGCAGCGCCAGGAGTCACTTCTGCTAACCCTGCATAAGGGCCCCAAATCCATCAATCAATCACTAAATAAAATGATCCCTTAGTAGAGTCAAGATGCAGAAGAGTGAAGGGCCTAGAGTTCTTGCTTCGATGCTGCTCCCCTGCATGGCCGGGAAATCACGTGCTCTCGGTGGCTAAGGGATAAATCCCACCTGTGGTTCCTTCCTCAGTTGTAGGCTCCCCGTTGGGTGCTCTGCAGGCCCTTTCCATTCCAGCTGTGGTTAAGTGAGACCACCCCTGGCACTGAGAAGGGGCTGGGGGGAGGCCCACGGACACCTTCCACCACCCCTTCCCTAGCTCCTCAGTGCCCACTCTGTCCCTAGGTCTTGGGAAAGATCATCAGAGAGGTTGATCTCTTTGGAAATCTGTCTCCAAACTCACTTTGGCATTGGCTGTCTCTTGGGATGATTCCTAGTGTGGGGACAGATTAGCCTGAAGTTGAATGTCTATTTTTTAAAAATTTTATTGAATCAGTGTGAGATAGTTACAAGCTTTCATGTTTGGGTTACAATCACACAATGATCAAACACCCATCCCTCCACCAATGCACATTCCCCACCACCAATATCCCCTGTATACCCCCCCTTTCCCACCCTCCCCCTGCCTCCATGGCAGACAATATTCCCCGTACTCTCTCTCTACTTTTGGGCATTATGGCTTGCAACACAGACACTGAGAGGCCCGTTATCTACTTTCAGCACGCATCTCCCATCTCGACTGATTCCTCCAGCCATCATTTTCTTAGTGATCCCTTCTCTATTCCGTCTGCCTTCTCCCCTCCGCTCATGAAGCAATGGAGCTATATGTTACAGCTTTGGAGCTCAGAAATCTGAACTGGGTCTAAGGAAGATAAACCCGAAGGTTACTTTCCTTCTAGAAGTTCGAGGGTGAAAATGTGGCTCACTGGCCTTTTTTTAGCCCCTGACTCATGTTTGCTTCATCCCAATCACCTCTCTGACTGACCTTGCCTGGTGGGGTCTTGGGGACCGCTTTGAGCCCCCCCCCACAATAATCTGGGGTGATCTCACTTTCTCAAGATCCTTCACTTAGTCACATCCTCAAAGACCTTTTTACCATGTAAAGTAACAGTCCCAGGGTCTAGCGATTACGATGCGGATGAATTCCAGCAATTATTCTTCCTCCCACCACACTTTTCTTGGTACCTCATTAGAAAACGAGCAGCAATAACAGTCTCGTTGACATTTCTGTGGGAGGTGTTTCCTGTGTCTCTAGCTTGGGTTGTCTGAAAGGAAGCCACTTAACAGAAAATTGAGGGGGCAGAGCAAGCTGGGGGTCAGGACATAGTGCACTCCTCCGATGCTCTATTATATTTGAGGTCTAGAGATTTATTTGGAAGTATCCGCAAAGGCAGTTGGAGAAACAAATTTGAAAAAAAAAATGTCCCAGATAAAATCTGGGGCATAAATGAAGATTTAAGAGTCATAGACAGGAGCAAGAGAGATACTACATGAGTTAGGGCACTAGCCTTGCATGCGGCTCACCCGGGTTCGATTCCCAGTATCCCATATGGTCCCCCAAGTGCCACCAGGAGCAATTCCCAAGTGCAGAGCCAGGAGTAAGCCCTGAGCATCGCCGAAGTGTAACCAAAAGCAAAATAAAAGAGAAGGAAAAAATAAACAAGAAAAGTCATAGGCAGAGGAGACAAGAGTTGATGGGGTGTCAAGATCAGCTAGAAGGGAGATGGGTGGGAAGGGGGAATGGGTAAGGCATGTTGAGAGGAGGGGAATAAGTTTAGAAGTTGAGGGTTTTAAGAGAGACTAGAAGAAGATTTCGTGATAATTAGAGCTGCCTTGGAAATGCAGTGAAACTCTCTTTGATCACGTTTAGGGGAAATCTCCTTCCTTCATGGCATCTTTCAGTTTGTCCCTTTCCCAGTTCATCAGCCACGGATATGTCCTGGTGTGGGGCGTTCACAATGGACCAAGCACCGTTCTGGTGCTGAAGATGTGAAAATCAATCTGAAAGTCCTTTCTTCTCTGACCCTGTCTCTGCTCAGAGGGAAAGACAGTTGGGATCAAATAAAGGTTCCTCTGCTGGACTCCCCCAAACCGAGCCTCTTATTACTGGTCTAGTTAACCATCCACACGTGGAACATCCTCTGTCCACGACAGTCTTTTCTGGATCCCACTGAAGAGGGGTCAGATGCTGATCACTTTTGTCTCAGTGGTTAGGAAGATTCCATTTTAAAGACCATGTTTCTGTAGCCCAAGCAGGGTTGAAACTTGGGTGAAAATAACTGCCCCTGGCTCTTGGCTTTGACGGATGCTGCCCAGCTTTTGGCTAAGCAGGAGACCACAGAGAGTTTGGAACAGAGTCTCTGGTGCCAGGGTCTTGGGGCATGAAGGAGCAACACCCGCTATCATTTGCTATCCAGTTCTTCCTGGCTTTTAGTCAGGAAATTTGTCTGTGTTTCCTCCCAAAATGCAGTGCTGCCTTCTAGCCAAAAAAAGAGAGTGGTTTGTGCTTCCTCAGTCTCGCCACTTCCCTGTGCTATACGCCACGGTGCCATCTGATTGTTCCACGTGCCTCCCCGTCATGGGAGGATTTCTCAGAATTCTCAAGCAGCTTTTGGGTGTCCTTGGAAACTTTTGTGAAGTCACTGGGTGGTGCAAAGCGCTATACCTCCTAGCTCAGGGACACCCCTGCTGCCTGCAGGGAGGGAGCACTGAAATCGAAGAGAAGAAAGGGAAGGGTTCAGGTCAGCTCCCACTTGAGTTGTGATGACAGCTGCTTCATGAACCAAAAGAAGAATGGAATTTGTGGGGGCGAGATAGTGGGAGAGGTCTGAAAGGGAGAGGAAACTGTAATTCAATAGACAAATATAGTTTATTCCTCAAGGAAAAAAACTAGTAATTATTTCTTTAAGATCTGTCTTCTCCTTTGCGCAATGAACATTCTGAGAACCGTGAAGAACTATATTTTCTTTTCTTTAATTTTTTTTATTTTTTTATTGAGTCATTGAGATAGAAGATAGACCCTTACAAAACTTTTCATGATTAGATTTCAGTCATACCACCACTGTTCATTTCCCAGCACCAGTGTCCCCAGTTTCCCTCCCATCACCCCCACCCTCCACAGCCCCTGCCTTTATGCTTTATGGCAGGTGTGCTCTCTCTCGCTCTCTCTCTCTCTCTCTCTCTCTCTCTCTCTCTCTCTCTCTCTCTCTCTCTCTCTCCTCCCCTTTGGACATTGTGGTTTGCAATACAGATACTGAAAGATTATCAGGTATATCCCTTTATGTACTTTTAACAGTTCTAGCCCAGCACAATAATTTCCAGCTATTATTGTCATACTGGTCCCTTCTCTATCTTTCCTACCCTCAGTTCCACACACCCTTGTGGTTGATTCCAATCACTAACCAGTCCTCCTAGGCCCTGGTTTCCCTAGCCATGGATATTAGTCTTCAAATATATATATTCTTATATATATCTAATATATAACACTATATATAGTCTTCTTATATATATATTCATTTGTGGTATCTGATACTACAAATGAATGAAGTCATTCTATATCTGTCCCTCTCCTTCTAATTACTCTCCATGTCAATCCATCTATAGGCAAATTTTATGACTCCATAACAGTTGCATAGTATTCCATTGTGTAGACATGCCATAGTTTATTTATCCATTCATATGATATTTTCTTAAATTCTGTTAACCCTAGTAAAGTGCTGGCTGATACAGCAGATTGCCAATATGTGTTTACTGAATGAATGAGCCGATAAACAAAGGCTTAACAAAGACACCGTTATCCTGCCCAGACCAAAGGGAACTGGCCACGCAAATGGGCCCAGGGACCATGAGGCAGATCTCCGAGGTAGAAAGAGACTTTTCGGTGGCCTCTGGTTATGGGGTGTTTAATGACACCTCCGGTTATCTTTGTGCTCACCCACCCACTCTTTTTTATTTGTTTGGAGTCGTGCCTGGCTGTGCTCAGGGTCTACTCCTGGCTCTGCACTCAGGGATCACTCCTGGAGGGCTTGAGGGCACCATAAGGGGTGCTTGTGATCAAACCAGGTTGGCCATGTGCAAGGCAAACGTCCTACCCCCTGTACTATTACTCTGGACATTCCATCTTTTGCTCTAGTCTCCGTCCTTTCACCACCAGATCTCATCAGTCATTCTGTTTTTATTTCCATCTTTTATTCCTTTTCACTGAGTCTGAAGATCACTATGGTTTCAGTTCTTAGACATTTTCTTACCAAGATATTCATCGCTGAAAGTTGAACTGTAACCCACTTTCCCCACTCCTTTCCTCCTTCTCCTCTGATAACCACTAATTTGGTCTTACTGTCTAAGATGTTCTGATTTTTGTTCTTAAATCTAGCTCGATAGTTTTGTTGTTCTATTTACCACATATGAGTGAAACCATATGGTGTTTGTATTTCTCTGTCATTTATTTCACTGTGCATAATACTCTCTAAGTCCAATATTTTGAACATGTAAATTCCAAAAAAACTATTTGAACAAACAAACCTCTCAACTTTATGCTTACCTGTTGGAAAAAAAATCTGAACTGAAGAAAGAAAATGTTCTACTAGAGACATAAAAAGTTAGAATGAGAGGTGACTGCCTTTCAAGGTGCTGATAGAAACTCTGGCCTGGTCATTCAGAAAAACTGATGGTTTTTGAATAGCAAAGTGGAAGGACAAGTGAAGTGAAAAATAAACCTTGAAGTTCCTCTTACCCAACATTAATCTCAAAGTCTGAAGCCAAAATACATTGTCTTGATTTTCATCCTCTATTGCAAAACATTTGGTATTGTGTTTTAGAAATGCATGTTCTGGGAGAAAATATTTAGAATGTTTTACAGACTCAACCTTACGTAAAAGGTCAAGAAGTGAGTCGCCAGTGCTTCCCCTCCACTATCTAATCTCCCCCCTCAGGCAAACGGGTCTGACTGCTCCATGTCTTACTCGGCTGCAGAAAAATTCCACGTTATCATCCACGTGGACGTGTCTTGAGCCACTGTTGTACTTGAATATGCTGCTCCGGATGAAGGTGAAATAATAGGTTTGTCTCTTCCCAGGCGGGTTTGTTGATTCATTCTCAGACTGGTCCAAGCGCAGCTATTTTTCCCTGTGACCGTCATCCACCTCAGGAACACGGGAGACATTTCTGGCACCTGCCGTGGGAGGTATTCTTGATTTTGTGGTAGGGTCTGGAAAGCTACCGAGAGTATCCCACCAGAACGGCAGAGCCTGGCAAGCTACCCATGACGTATTTGATGTGCCAAAAACTGTAATAACAAGCCTCACAAAGGAGACGTTACTGGTGCCCGCTCGAGCAAATTGATGAACAATGGGACGACAGTTGCTACATTGCTACAGTTGTGGCAGGAGGAGTTAATCCCCCTGCTTTCATCCTGTCCAAGAGATTATGTGGCAAAAATGGGATGTAATATGGAAAAAAAAAGGAACAAGTCGTAGAGGGGCACTTTTGCTTCTGCTGTCCTTGTCAGGAGAAACACAAAATCATAGAAGTTGTTTTTTTTATTATTATTTTATAAAGTAGTTCACAATATTTGATTACATTTAATATTTGATCACCAATCCCACCACCATGTCACCTTCCCACTGCCATATTTCGGATGTTTCCATTCTGAACCCCGACCCCTGCCCCAAAGCAGAACAGAAATAATTTATTTTGTATTGTTTGTTATGAAAAACCGCTGAAAATGCTACTAAAAAGTTTCCCGAGAGGAAAGAATGTGAAGACGATTGTATTTCATCCAAAGGCCATTTGGCCCTTCTATAAGAGATCACTAACGTGTTGTTAAAGGTTGATCCTTGTGTGCTTGTGTGTGTGTGTGTGTGTGTGTGTGTATCTGAAAAAAAAAATTCCCTCTAAGATTGGTTGTCTCTTACTTTAAACCCCATCAAGTGTGGTGCGGTACTCTTGGAGTATGGGAGTATGGATGGTGTGAGGTATGAGTTGTCTCAGCTGCGTGGTCCAGAAATACAGTCTGCTGGGTAAGGCTTGACCAACTATGTGGAGAGCGGCCATGAACATGGCGGTGCTTGAGTTCTGGAGGTTTCCGGCTGCCAGGACTGGGTCCCTTGGTGCGGGGAAGGATCTCACCCACCCCCCTCCTGAGCATCCAGAATGAAGTAGCCTGGCACAGGGCCGGGTGGCATGGTTATAGAAGTTGTTTCCAATGGGGAAATACAGGAACTCTGAAAGCATGCCCTCCCAGAGAGGCCACTGAATGGAGGAGAAGCGTTTCTCTATCAGGGGCCATAGTATCACCCTGCTGGTCCCCCGGATATTCCAAGGAGGCCACAGGTGAGATCCATGTCCATGGAGGGCCATGGCATGAAATTAGGGGACCAACCGGTGGGATCTTAGGAAGAAAAGAAGGCTAAGAAACACTGTCAGAGAATATTTTACTGATACCTGCCAACACTATTCTAGTTATTAAAAACAAAGGGGTGAGAGGCGCATATGCTGCCCGAGCCCATGTGCTGCTTGTGCCGAGCACATGTGGTGCCAGAGCACACGTGTCGCCCACATCTCCCCTCTTGAGATGTGGACTTTCATGCTTTCGTGTCTAACGCTGGGATGTGTGTAGGGGCTCCCTCCGCCCTTGGAGAAGCCCGCGTTCTCTCTTGAGAGCGTTACTCTCTCTTTCATCCTCTCTCCCTCCACACCTTAAAACCCACCAAATAAAATCTGTTTTACTTAAAAAAAATAATAAAGGAAAGAGAGCATATAACAACGGGTAAGGCACTTGCCTTGCATGTAGCTGACCCCGATTCTGTCCCTGGCCCCACAAATGCCTCCTGAAACCCCACCAGGAGTGATTCATGAGCACAGAGCCAGGAGTAAGCCTTCAGCACAGCAGGGTGTGGCCCAAAGACCACTACTACTACAAACAATAATAATAATGATTATGATGATGATGAGAATAATAATAAAGATAAAATAACTTGTTCTTTTGTAACAGGTGATGTTGCTTTATTTTCATAGATTTAAATTCTATTATCCAGAGGATAACCTTAAAGTTTAATTATTAGAATTTGTACTCGATCATGTTATTCAGTATGAGACTACTCTGTAATGACTACATTGTAGGCTGGGAATACCTAGACTCAGTGGCAAAGTGTGTACCTCATCTGCCTGAAACTGGGTCCAACAGGAGTGAAACTATTCCTGGATTACACCACCCATACTCCAAGAGAACCACACCACATTTGATGGGGTTTAAAGTAAGTTTGAAGTAAGAGGAACCAGGGCTGGAGCCATAGCACAGTGGGTAGGGCGTTTGCCTTGCACGCTGTCAACCCAGGTTCAAGTCCCAACATCCCATATGGTCGCCTGAGCACCACCAGGGGTCATTCCTGAGTGCAGAGCCAGGAGTAACCCCTGTGCATTGCCAGGTGTGGCCCAAAAAGAAAAAAAAAAAAAGCAAAACAAAACAAAGAGGAACCAATTTTAGAGGGAAATATATATTTTTGTATGTTTTGCTTTGGGGCAGGGGTCAGGGTTCAGGATGGAAACATCTGAAATATGGTGGTGGGAAGGTGTCATGGTGGTAGGATTGGTGTTCAAATATTAAATGTAATCAAATATTGTGAACTACTTTATAAAATAAAATTTGAAAAAAGAAACTGGGTTCAATCCTTAGGAATGCAAGAGAAAAATGTAACAAATAAAAAACTGTGTCAAATTATATTTAAAACCTTAAGTAATTTTGTGTTAAATGCCACTTACTAAATTCTCCAATGTGATTTAGAAAAAAAAAAAAGGCTGATCAGCATGATTGTCAGGTCTAATCCAGCCCCTGTTCTGCAAATGACACACATTTGGAACACAGCTAAGTCTACTAACGAAAGTTTTCAAAGCATAACAGGAGGACAGTACACCAAACTATGACAGTATGATAGATATCATAGGTAGTACACCAAACTCAACTAATTATATTCTGACTCTTGGCAGAAATAGTTTGCTGATTCTTGACATAAAGTTTTAAAATTTGACAACTACCGATAGGCATATAATATTTGTACTTATAGGATTATCTATGTATTTATAGATAAATGTACATCTATTGATGACTGTATGTGCATAAGTGCATAGGCATGCATATACATATCATGCACATAAATATGTATGAACTCGTTAATAGCCATGAGAATATATAAATAAATTTACAAGTATATATATGCACATGCTCAAACTAATTGAATTCTAGTAATTGAACTCTGGTAAATTGACCTTTCTAGAGAAGGGTATCTTTAGTTATATCTGAAACAAATCAAGGCCACCCCCCCCCATCCCCAACACCATCCTGATTCTCCTGCACTGAAGTGGGAAATATAAGTCTTGATACAAAGATTGCAAGTGAGCTCTTGGTCTGCTTCAGTCTGTCCCAGGATGTTTGAGGGTCAGAACTAGAAACCCCAGAATTAGGTGACTGAATTTTTTTTCCTTTTTGGGTCACACCTAGAGATGCACAGGGGTTCCTCCTGGCTCATGCACTCAGGAATTACTCCTGGCAGTGCTTGGGGGACCATTTGGGATGCTGGGAATCAAATCCCGGTTGGCCGTGTGCAAGGCAAACGCCCTACCCACTGTACTATCACTCCAGCCCCAAGTGACTGAATCCCTTGACCCACCTCTAAGTCTGTCCCCCGGATTCCCTGCTCATCCCTCTCCCAGATCAAATAGGAGGTAGGGGTATAGAGATTCAGTGCCCTGGAGGCCATGCCTGAAGCAAAGGAAAAGTTGTGCAACCCCATAAGCATTACTGAACCCTAGTTGAGATATCCTCTGCCTGAAGACCAATCTTCAAGAGACAAGAGTAGGTGTGAGGAAACAGGTTGTTATTCAAGGACAAGCTAGTCCCTAGGAGACAGAGGACTCCCATCCCCCCAAACCATCTTGTCTGCATGGTCCTAAGAAGCAATCTTCATCAGACAGCAGGATAGGAAGGAATGTATGTTTTTTTGTTTGTTTGTTTCAAATGTGATCTATTCTTTTGTGCCTTATCAGAGGTGCTCAAGGGAAATTCCCTGCTCTGTGCTTAGCGGTCACTTCTGGTGGTGCTAGGGGGACTGTGGGGTATTATATACGGAATCTGGGCCTCTGGCAGCAAGCATATGTGCCAGCCCTTTGGGCTATCTCCCCTGCCCTGGAAGCATGTTTTAGGAAGGATTGGTGGGTTTCGGCATAAGCTATACATTCCCCCTGGGCGGATCCCCTAAAGGCATGCTTACAATGTTAAACACCAATAAAGACTTCTGATTAACCTTTCCTCCTTCTTAGCCTTTAGGACTTGGTGAAAGGGACAGTGCCCACATTTTTAAACTATGCCTGTCCAGACGAGTTTTCTAACAAACCTAGGTGGGGTTTTTCTTTTTTTTGGTTTGTTTTGTTATGATTTGATTAATTTGAGCTCAGGACTTTATCCTGGCCCTGTGTTCATGGATCACTACTGGCAAGACTCAGGGACCTAATGTGGTCTGGGGGATCAAACTCAGGTTGGCCCAACGCAAGGCTAGTGCCTTGCCTGCTATGCTAGCTCTCTGGCCCAGTTTCCTGGGTTTTGATGTTGAATTCAGATATTAATTTCTTTGGGCTAGCCTCATGGGCACTTACCAAAAGGCAAGCTATAGTTGAACCATGTGGAAAAAGTTGATAAAAAGCACTGTATCACTGTGTCACTGTATCACTGTCATCCCATTGCTCATTGTTTTGCTCGAGCGGGCACCAGTAACGTCTCCATTGTGAGACTTGTTGTTACTGTTTTTGGCATATCGAATATGCCATGGGTAGCTTGCCAGGCTCCACCATACAGGCGAGATATTCTTGGTAGCTTGCCAGGCTCTCTGAGAGGGGCGAAGGAATCAAACTCGGGTCTTGATATTAAATATATATCGTGGGCTGGAACCATAGCACAACGGGTAGGGCACTTGCCTTGCACGCGGCTGACCCGGGTTCAATAAAAATCACTACAATATGAAAATATAACTCCATACAAAATCCTGCACAGGCTCCTCTGGTTGCATGCCCCAGTCAGCCCTTGGAAATCTAGCCTGGGCAACTGTGGGCTGATTAGAATTCTCATCGCCCAATAGCAGGTCATTCAAGGAACAAAAGTTCCTTTCAATCTAAATTTTTAATATTTTATTCATTGTGAATTTTTTTTTAATAAGGTCCTCCCCAGGGGCCAGGGTACCAGTCATGGAGATACTCAGCCCAGTGGTCCAGGCCCAAAGATTTGGTGCTCAGGTGTGGTGAAATGTGATGTGATCAGATTCAGATTTAGATGTGACCAGGCTACTTGGGACTGGCAGTACTGGGGCCACCAGGCCTCCACTGACAGTGCTAGGGGTAAAGGGAATGTGATGCCGTGGATTAAACTTGGGGCCTTGAGAAAGCAAGGGGAATATCTCAAGGCTACGTCCCTGAGTACTGGGTTTGTTTTTGTGTCCGAGGTGGGGGTGGGGACATACCTGGCTGTGCTCGGGGCTTCACCTGGTTCTGTGCTCAGGAACCACTCCTGGTAGTGCTCAGGGGACCGTGAGTGGTTCTGGGGATGGAAGCCAGGCTGGTGACTTGGAAGGCAAGACCCGACCTGCTGTATTATCTCTTCGTCCCAACGTTTTTGCTCAAAACTCTAATCTAGAAATGAGATCAGAATGAGAACTACAAGTCAAGTAGTGAAAGGCCATATAAAAAATAGAGGAGTTCGCACTTTATCCAGAGAGCCATGAAAAGGCTTTAAGGAAGGAAATAAAATCTCAGCAGTTTTGATTTAGAAATCCCATTCTAGCTGCAGGGTTGAGGGTTGATTTGAACTTGTACAATCACACCGCATCCATCAACAGTTATTACTTTGCAAAAACGTTGTCACGTTACAAAATCCCCAGCAATATCCCCCGGTATGAGAGATGCATTTAGACATATGTTCTGATGTGTACATATGTCTGGTGGTAAATATTTAATTATGCACAACCCTTCAAAGCCACACTCCCGTGTTTTTTCAAGTGAACGCTTGTTTTGTTGAGATTCTCAAAGATTACTTGAGCAAGTTGATGAATACATCGGAGCGTAAATTGCAGAAGAAATCGTTTTCTATCCAAAACAAGAGAAAGCAAACAGATTGAGGATGTTTTTTTTTAAAAAAAAAAAAAAAGAAAGAAAGAAGGGAGGAAAATGGGAATTTGGCAGCGTGAAAAGAAAGGCTCATTTACATCTGAAAATCCTTCTCTTACATTGTTTACTTCACCTGAAGTACTCTCCTAACCAGCTATTAGATTTTAAGGGCCTTGGCCTAGGGTGTAGCTCAGTGGCAGAGGGCCTGTCCGCAAGGGTGATGCCCAGTGTTGAGTTTCCAATGAGCAGCGAAATTGGGGACATTGGTGGTGGGAAATATACATTGGTGAAGGGACGGGTGTTGGAACATTATATGATTGAAACCTAATCATGAACAAATTTGTAACGGTGTTACTTTGACTCAATTAAAAATTAATTTAAAAAGTTTATAAAAGCTATACTTAGGTAATGCTAGTTGTGCTGATACTGTTGCTTTGGGAGAGGGGTGGAAGGGGACAATACTTTGATAATCACTGCTTTAAGACAAAAAAAATTCATATGCTTGTATTCCAAACATT
Source organism: Sorex araneus (assembly GCF_027595985.1). Classification (NCBI taxonomy): domain Eukaryota; kingdom Metazoa; phylum Chordata; class Mammalia; order Eulipotyphla; family Soricidae; genus Sorex; species Sorex araneus. The sequence continues at coordinate 11,534,350 of NC_073303.1, forward strand.
CAAGTGCATGCAAATGACTCAAAGGGAGGGGACATGAATTTTGCATGCTGGAGGCTTGGGTACACTCCCTGGGCACCCCTAGGAGTAGTAAACCTGGCACAGAAACCAGAGTACTCCCTCGAGCCCTTTGCCTGTGGCCCAAAAGCTAACAAATATGTGCATATAAAGCACCCGGGTGTATGTGTATAAAAACACAACACCTAACTCAACATCAGCGGTTTTCAACAGTGGATAATTTTACTTTTAGGAAATGTTTGATGATGTCTAAAGCTATTTGGTTGTTATAAATGGTGAGGAGCGTGTGCGGGGGTTGACTGCTACTGGCTTCTAGGGAGGGGGTACAGCCCAGAGAGGCGTCTATCCTTCCTCCAGTACACAGAACAGCCCCTATAACAAGGAATCCCGTTGCTCATCGATTTGTTCGAGCGGGCACCAGCAACCTCTCTCATTGAGAGACTTATTGTTATTGTTTTTGGCATATCCAATACGCACGGGTAGCTTGCCAGGCTCTGCCGCGTGGGCTCGATACTCTCGGTAGCTTGCCGGGCTCTTGAAGAGGGGAGGAGGAATCGAACTCAGAAAGGTGAACGCCCAACCACTGCGCTATCGCTCCAGCCCATAACAAGGAATAGCCAACCTATTCCCATCCCATCTTAGACCCTTTGCTGCTGCTCGTAGCAGCTCTAAGGAGTGCAGGTCCCCAAGGAAAAGCACTTTGTCTAAAAGAGCAGTTCTCAGCCCCTGCCTCCCTTTAATGCAAATTTGTGTCTTAACCTAACTCCAAATACCAGAGCTGGAGAGATACTACAGCAGGTAGCTCGTTCTGCATGCCGCCAACCCGGGTTGATCCCCAGCATCCCACACGATCCCCGACCCCTCCAAGAGTGATTCAGGAGTAAGCCCTGAGCACCCCTGGGCATGGCCCAACAGAACAAAGCAACTCCAAATATCTAATGGGAAGAGCTTAGTATCCTGATTGCTCATGATGGTTTAAACTAGTGGTTCTCAATCAGGGGTCACAGACTCATGTGACTCCTCCAGGATATTTCAAGGGGTGGGGAAAACAGATGAAAATCATATAAGTATAGAAGCTGTGGCTTAAAACTAGGGGGCAAATAAAGTTGGAAAGAGTCCTTAGTTGGAAATAAGGTTGAGAAACACTGGTTCAAACTAGTGATTCTGAGCCCAGGAGATGGTGCAGCTGACCCTGGTTTGATCCTCCGAGCACAGAGCCAGGAGTAAGCCAAGTATGATCTCCAAATCCCAAAATAAATAAGTAACTAAACAAAGTAGTAGTTCTCAGTTTAATGTTTTACAGTCACCTCGAAGAGGCTTTAGAAGCACAAATGCCTGCTACCCGCAGAGATGGTGTCAATTGTTCTGCACTTAACCGGAGATTTTTATAAGCCCCACATGTGAAGTATTCAGCTAAGGCTAAGCACCGCTGAAATCCAACCTTGCTAGGGACCTAGCCATCGCAACTCAAAGAGATTATTGTAACATTTGGATCATATATCTGATTGCAGCTAGAGAAAACCTTCTATTTCAAAACAAGTTAAACCCATAAAAAGTTGCTGGCAAATACCATGTATTCTCTGTGGGGCGTGAATTATGCCATGTGTTAGGAATACAGCGTGGAAAAGTTTAAGGGCTCCGTCTCAGGATGGATCTCACCAGGATATGTTCTGTTGAAAATTCTGGTATGTGGGTTTTGTGACTGAAATGTCCAGGCCTTCTCAAGGTTGGGATGGGCTACCTCCTCCACCTCCCTGTACTTTTGAAAGCCTCAGCAGTCATTTCCACACCCCAAAGCAGCCACCCAATTGAAAAGCTATTCTAGCCTTACCATCCTGATAAAAATACCCAATGCCCTGAACAAACACCAAGACCTCTTGGCACCTGTATTGCAAACCATAATGCACAAAAGGTAAAGGGGAGAGAGAGTTAGAAGGAAAGTGCCTTCCCTAAAGGGAGGCTGGGATGGGGGTGGAAGGTTGGGGGCTGATGGGAGGGAAACGGGACAGTGGTGGTGGGAAATGTACACTGGTGGAGGGATGGGTGCTGGATCATTGTATGACTGCAATCCAATTGTGAACAGCTTCGAAATAGTCTATCTCACAAATCCAATTTTTTAAAAAATTTTTTTAAAAAAGAAAAGCTTAAGGGTTCTGTTTTGCCATGGACTTCTGTATGATGGGAGATGCACAATACCATCCACGCTCTAACAGATGCATGTGCAAAGTGCCGGGGGAAGTATCACAGGGAGGAAGTGGCTTGCTCCAACTGTCTGAGAAAGGGCTCCTGGCAAAAGGCAATCGTTGAGCTGGATGTTGAAAGCAAACAGTGTTGAAAAATTTTAAATCAACGTAAAAAATAATGGCAGTATCCATTGTTGATGAAATAAATTTATTAATACGCTGTTGAGATGTTGCCCATTTATGCAATCCTTCTGAAAAGAAATTATGCATAAACAATGTAAGAATCATCAAAATAGTCATAGCATTAGCATAGCATTGATGAAAACAAAAAACTAAATGCACAAAGATGCTCGGTGAAGCATGGTCTGTAATATCAAACGACTAAATCTAAATTGTCACAATAAAATAGCTTATTATGGCATGTTGACAAAGTTAAATGTTATGATCCATGCAGAGAATAATTAAGAGATTAAGTGAAACAAAATGCTTCCATGTTACTGGAACTATTTTCACCTGCAAGTAACATAGTAACTTAGTGACAGTGACTCAAATAGAGTTCATTTTTCTTACGAATCAGGAAATCCAGCTACATTGTTGGTTCAAAGCCAACGTCTCAGTGGTTCTCCTAAACTTTTCTCTTTGGACGGGAGATGGCTGCCAATGCCTTTATGTTTGTGATTAACACAGGAAAGAGGGGATAAAAAAGTTCCCTTTTAATCTGAAAGTGAGATCAACTTTTCATATGATTCAGAAGCACATGAGCCTTCAGAACATACTCAGCACACATTCCCTAATCTCTTTAACCCAAACCTCATTCACAGATTCTCCCTTAAGGAGTAAAATATGACCAGTAGCTTGCCAAATTTGATTCACATCCCAAGCCTGTCTACATTGCCAGCTTCAACAGCATAAATTCTTTATCAACAAGAAGAGGAAAGGTGCTGGTATTTTTCTCAAAATTAAATGATCTGAGTCCTATAATGTCAACATTGTAAAAGCTCTAATTATTTAAACAATTTGTTTGGAAAGAAAGATGAAAACTTCAAATGTCTTCATGCATAAAATAATGAGTGCTTCTATTTTTTCTGTCATAATATAATCTCTAAAAGGAAGCAATGCTTGGACATTGAATCAAAGATACAAAGGAAATTACTTCCCCAAAGCAATGGCCTTCTTTATACATGTTCACTTTTACCAAACATTGATTTCAGCTCTCAAAACTAGTAAACAATTCCTCATTAGGTGGTTATTCTTTACAAATCAAAAATCGTGGTTTGCTTCTATGAATAATCATAGTTGTCCTCCAGACCCTCTTATTGCACTTTGTTTGTTTTGTGAAATCTCAAGTCTTCCATTTGTGGGGCTGGAGTGATAGCACAGGGGGTAAGGCATTTTCCTTGCACGAGGCTGACCCGGGTTCAATTCCCAGCATCCCATATGGTCCCCTGAGAACTGCCAGGAGTAATTTCTGAGTGCAAAGCTAGGAGTAACTCCTGTGCATCACCAGGTATGACCCAAAAAGCAAAAAAAATTTTTTAAAGTCTTCCATTTGCAAATATCCTATTTTCTTTGAACAAGATGGTGGCCACATCTTTGACTTAGCCTCAGTCTTGTTCTCGCATGTCTTGTACGGATGGGAGCATGTGGAGTGGATTTACTGGAGGCAAAGCAAGTCATTGGGAGTGTTGCAGGAAGAGGCTTGCTAGTAGCTGGCCAAGAGTCTTGAAGGGAAATTCCTGCTTTGGTTGAGGAACCAGCTAAGAGCCTCTAGGATTTCTTCCAACTCAGAGTCCTCATTTATATGAGCTGAAGTTGCTGAAACTTGTCTCAATAGAATTCCAGATGGTTAATATCCACTATGTAAGAATGATCATTAAAATCATTTTGATGATGGCCAATCTTATTGAAAAATTTCAACTGTCAAGTGTCAAGTCAAACAGATATGCATTCAGGGGTTGGGTTATATGACCTACTAAATATGACACAGAGCAGAAAGGAGTTAACTTTTGGGTTCTTCCATCATTTCAACCAGCATGTCGGCTCCTGCACTGTGCTCCCTCGGGGCTCCCCCCTTCCTGCAGCCCTCCACTTTATCCCGGAACTAGTAATATATTTGACATGTCATCTTGTCCATACATCCAACATGCATCACTACTTCCTACCCTCTAGGAACCCTGCGTTCCTTTAGAACCTTAGCTAACGGGATAACCATGGACCCGTGTTAACTGTTTCAGATCCACTAACACATGTTCAGTTGATTCCCAGAGAGACGACGGCAGGGATCTCAGGTTTACTTTGCTTTGTTGTTTGTGATCTTGTAACTTTATCATATTCTCAATTGCGTTCCCACCTATAGATTTTTGAAAGTGGTGACAGGTTCAGAGGCCTCCAACGTATAAGCTGATTTGGTGAGGAGTGTGGAAAGTGAGTACAGTGGATGAGGTGCTTGCCTTGCTCTCTGCCAACTGGGTTCGATCCCCAGCCACATGTAGGGTCCCCTGAGTACTTCTAGGAATGATCTCTGAGTGCAGAGCCAGGAGTGAGCACTGGGCACCACTGGATGTTGCCCAAAGGCAAAGAAGCAAATTAAATCTGCTTGGTGAGTCTTTATCCTTCCTGACAGCTTTTGGACAAATGCACCGGGACATTGTGTGGACGTCCCTTCCTCCTCACACCCAGACAGCTTTGCTGAGTCTGGTGTCAATGCATACTTCTTGTAAGTCCTTCACAGCAAATAATCAGGTGTCTTTGAGAGCCCGAGGTGGAAGCTTCTCCAGGAAGTGTTTGTGGATGTGGAGAGTGTATCCTCTGGTCACTGTCCCATAGGTGGCAGATGTAAGATTTAGGATGAACTTTGGAAGTCACTCAGGTGCTTTGGCCTCCAAGGAAGGGCCACCTGTACAGCAGCCTATCTGCAAGCATTTGGTTTGCAGAGCACTTGAGCAAACAAAGCTTCATCAAGCGCTTTCAAACCTCAGTACACGATTTACAAAAACCTCTTAATACAACACTCTGACCACCAGGTGGAGTGCCAGACTCCCTGGGTGTAAAAACACGATGATGGACAGAAAACGAACTGGAACTGAGTCCATAAGGTGAACTCTCACTGAGGTATCTTCTCTTGTCCTAGAAATCAGGTCCGAGAAGAAAAAAGAGACTTCCCTGGGAAGCCCTAGGATGAGAAAATTAGACCAGCTCTTTTTGATCTACTACTGTCTTGACATGCTGATTTTTCTTCCTAGACTCTTATCTTTCCTTGGTTACCCAAGGCTTATTATTTTATTTTTAATAATTTTTACACTTTTTTAATATTACGGCAGAGTAGTAATTCATAGCTAGGTTTCAGGTATACAGTGTCCCAATTACCATTCATAAACTCTACTTCCTAGCTATGCTTATTTAGCATATCTTAGGAATTTTATTCATTTTCCTTTTTTCTACAGCATAACTGAATGTTCTCAAGAGTGTAACAAATGCACCTTTCAAGTCACCCTTACACTGTCCTGTCCTTCCCTTCTTACACGTCATCTAGAAAAGTGAAAACTGCAAATCATCATTATCATAGTAAGCAGTGTGAAAACAGTATCTTTTAAACAATTTATCCTCAGTGACATGGCCCAGTTAGACAAGTCTTCCAGAAGCTCCAAGGATGAAGCACTCTGGCCTCGAGAGAGCAGCAGCCACATGAAATTTCAAGAATTTAGGTGCCCCCCCAAAATCTGCTTTTTATCTTCTTAATTGTCTTCGCAATGTCAAAGTTCCTTTTTGAGCAACTCCTTATTTGTTGGTTTATCTTCTGTGCTTCCTTATCAAAAGCATTGTGTGTGGTGTTTGTAGAAATGTAGGTCTCGTCCACCGATAGATTGAAAGTTAGGTTCTTTATCTTTATGAGTAGATTGAGACCCAGACTGAAAGCACGCATTGCCATCTGACCACACATGTCACTCATTTTTGGATAAATGAACCCTTTCATTATGGGAAAATATCCAGAAACCAAAATTGAGTCTTCTATTGCTGATTCAGTATGTTCCATTTGTACTTGACCTAGTTTGTTTTTACAGCATCAACTAAGGAGAGTGAGCCGTGCAAACACATCACGACGAAAAGTAAAGATACTTAGCAAGTGTGCTTCGCAGAGAACTTAACTACTATTCTAAGTAGTGAGATAAATCAATATTGACACCTTTTCTATGAGATTATTATTCTTTGCATTTTCTTGATAACTTAGCAGAAGAGCTTTGAATACCTTTTTTTTTCAATTTGAAAGATTGGCTGGAACTAGATACAGGTTGAAAATGTGCCCAGTATTCAACTGAGAAATAAAGATTAAGAAATATATTACAGTGCTAGAGAGAGAGCTCAAGCAGTAAACCCAGTCTTGTTTGGGTCCGGTCCTGTGTTTGTCCCCCCAGCACTGCGGGTTTCTGCTACCAGCACCATCAGGTATAACCCTAGTGGTCCCTGTCTAGTGCATGTGGCCCCTATAAAAATAAAAGTAGGAAAACAGAAACAATTCACAACTAAACATTAACCACTTCCGTCATGTCTGACCTAGGTATTTCATGTCTTGTTGATCAGGGGAAGGAAACTGGGGATACTAGTGGAGGGAAAGGGACACTGTTGAAAGGATTGGTGTTGAAACATGAAATGCCTGAAACTTAATAATGAACAACTTGGAAACTCCGTAATTCGTGATGATTATCACTTGTAGCATTTGTATCACTTGTCATCCCGTTGTTCATCGATTTGCTCGAGCAGGTGCCGGTACCGTCTCCATTCGTCCCTGTCGCTTGCTCGCTACACTAGTATGATGATTATAACAATAAAAAAATCAATGTATCACTGTCATCCCGTTGCTCATTGATTTGCTTGAGTGGGCACCAGTAATGTCTCCATTGTGAGACTTTTTACTGTTTTTGGCATGTCAAATACACCACGGGTAGCTTGCCAGGCTCTGCCTTGCAGGCGGGATACTCTCGGTAGCTTGCTGGGCTCTCTGAGAGGGATGGAGGAATCAAACCCAGGTCGGCTGCGTGCAAGGCAAACACCCTACCTGCTGTGCTATCACCCCAGCCCTATAAAAAGATATAAAGTAAAAAATATATAAAGTAAATTAATAAAAATATATAAGTAAAACAAATAAATTCTATGTATGATTCTGCTTTAAACTAAAAAGAGGCATGAAAATCCCAGTTCAGTCCATAGATAGAGTCTGACAGATCACGTCAGATACCATCACTTGCTGAAATTCTTTGAAGCTTCTTCTAAAACGCTCAAATCAGAGCTGCAGCTTGTAGCAAGGACCTGGAGGTGACTGTGAGGGAAAAATAGGAACCATGTGGAGAGGATGAGACAGTCTAAGTCTGGTTCATTCATTGTATTCACTGACATACATCATTGATACGGAAAGAACAGAATCTTCCATTAGGCATGACACTATGAATAATACAGACGTTGACTAATCTGCAGGGACTTGTGATGCACTCTGTGAGGTACACAGGACCCCGAGTACCACATGACAAGGAGGGTATTGGTGCCTGGGGAGAAAATCAGTTTGTTGGCAGTTTGGTTCCAGTCTTCGTGACTAGTTCACACCACAGAATGGAGCCTTCCCCCTACTCATAAGCCTATGTAACACGAATACTGATAGATTCCATCTTATTCTTTGTGTGTATTGTGTTTGTCTGGGTTTGGTTTGATTTGGGAGTCATATCCGGTGCTGCTCAAGACTGATCCCTGGCTCTGCATTCAGGGACTACTCTTGCTGATGGTCAGGGGACCATATGGGGATACCCAGGATCAAAGCATGTGCAAGGCAAATGCCCGACCTGCTGTGCTATTGCGCCATACCCTCTTTGTGTTTTATTTATTTATTTATTTATTTTTCTATTTGTACAGCAAATGCTTTGTTATTGTTGTTGTTGTTGTTTTACTTTTTCATTTTTTATAAAGTATTTCACAATATTTGATTGTATTTAATAATCAAACACCAATCCCACCACCATAACACCTTCCCACCACCATATTTGGGATATTCCCATCCTGAGCCCCAAGCCCTGTCCCAAAGCAAAATTGAAATAATTCATTTTGTATTGTCTGTTATGAATAAACCATGGATGGCAAATTCTTACCTGCTTGGTATGATTGAGTTCATTATCTCCCTTGGAAGAGACCCCTATACCCGCCTTTGGTTGCTACCTTTGTGCTTAACCCTTTCTTTTTTTTTTTTTTTTGCAGTGGGTATCATGTGGGGTTTTTTTTAAATAATTTATTGATTTTTTAATTAGTGAGTCACAGTGAGGGTACAGTTACAGATTCACACATTTTCATGCTTGTTTTACCCTCATGCAATGTTCGAGAGCCCATCCCTCCACCAGTGTCCATTCTTCACCACTTATGAACCCAGTATCCCTCCCACCCCCTATCCCATCCCCCCCACCCCACTCCGCCTCTGTGGCAGAGCATTCCAATTTTTTCTCTCTCTCTCTCCTTTTGGGTGTTGTGGTTTGCAATAGGGGTATTGAGTGGCCATCATGTACAGTCTCTAGTCTACTTTCAGCATGCATCTCCCTCCCCGTTCGGGATTTCCAATCACATTTTACTTGGTGTTCCCTTCTCTATCTGGGATGACTTTCCCCCAGCGTGTGAGGCTAGCTTCCAAGCCATGGAACCAACCTCCTTGTATTATAAACTACTATTCTTGGGTATTAGTCTCCTACTTTGCCATTTTATATTCCACAGATGAGTGCAATCTTTCTATGTCTGTCCCTCTCTTTCTGACTCATTTCACTTAGCATGATACTTTCCATGTTGATCCACTTATATGCAAAGTTCATGACTTCATTTTTTCTAACAGCTGCTTAGTATTCCATTGTATAGATGTACCAAAGTTTCTTTAACCATTCATCTGTTCTTGGGCACTCTGGTTTTTTCCAGATTCTGGCTATTGTAAACAGTGCCGCGATGAACATATAAGTGCAGATGTCATTTCAACTGTACTTTTTTGCCTCTCCAGGATATATTCCCAGAAGTGGTATTTCTGGATCAAATGGAAGCTCAATTTCTAATTTTTTGAGAAGTGTCCATATTGTTTTCCAAAGGGGCTGGACCAGTCGGCATTCCCACCAGCATGTAGAAGGGTCCCTTTCTCTCCACATCCTCTCCAACACCTGTTGCTTTTGTTCATGTGATTTTTTTTAAAATTTTTATTAAATCACCATGTGGAAAGTTACAAAGTTCTCAGGTTTGTATGTCAGTTATACAATATTCAAACACCCATCCCTTCACCAGTGCCCATATTCCACCACTAGAAACCCCAGTATACCCCCCGCCCCCACCCCCTACCCCCTACTGTATAACTAATGAATTTCACTTCATTTTTTCTTTACCTTGATTACATTCCATAATTCAACACAAAACTCACTATAGTTGACATAACTCTCTCTCTCTCTTTTTTTTTTCTTTTTCCTTTTCCCTTTTTTTTTTCCTTTTTCCCCCTCATCCCCCTTCCTGCGCCTCATAGTATGGAGTACACCACGCCGCGTCGGCCAGCGTGGGGCTTTTGCTTAGTTCACAGTCCAGAGGTGGCTGCTACATTAAAAACCTTCAATATTTCAACAAAAACTTACTGTTATTATTTGGAGTTTCCCCCCCAAGTCAGACCTGTTCAAAAGGAACCGTTTCACATTGCTGACAATTATAAATGTTAAGTCACGCGGACGCAGCAGCGTCCGCGTGGTTTTGGATTTCTGTATAAAGTCCAGGGAAAATTCTGCCAGAAATTACATAGCCCAGCTCACAGTCCCAGTGCATTGCTGTAAGAAGTCTCTGAATTCAAAGTCTTTAGGCGCAGAGGGTCCGATTCGCGCTCAGCGGCTCCGGGTTTATCTGGGCCGAGGGCGTGCCGGTTACGCCCCCTTCCCATGAGTTCCTGGGAGCCCCCAAAGTAAAATCCGAATACCTGTGGGTCTGGAGTCACAGAAGATGGCGCCTGCCACATGGTCCCGCCAGCCCGCCGCTTTCCATGCAGGAAGACAGGGTGGGGAGGAAAAAAAAATCCACCCCCAGCAGCACCGAGTTGTAGCCCAGTTTGGTGTCCCAGTGCATCGCTCTCGGGTGCTGTGCTGGATGCCCGAATGTGTTACATCTTTGGAGTCAAAGTCTTTAGGCGCAGAGGGTCCCGTTCATGTGATATTTTTTAAAAAATTTTTTTAATTGAATCACAATGTGGAAAGTTACAAAGCTTTCAGGCTTAAGTCTCAGTTACACAATGCTTGAACACCTATCCCTTCACCAGTGCACATATTCCTTTGTGTGTGTTTTAAATTACTTTATTCAAGATATAATTTCCATGATCTCTGGGCTCATCTCTCAGCTAGGATATACTTGTAGTTCACTACTACATCAGAGCAATTTTCCATCAACACCACACAGCTGAGACTTCATTTCAAAACTTTTTCTCCTCTGGAATCAATGCACAGAAATCTGTGTTCTTACCTCTGTTTGACCACCGAGAAAAGAGATGATCAGTAGGAATGGAAGTTCAGTAACTGTGGTGCTCTGACCAGGCTCTTTTTACCAAGCCATTATTATCTCTCTAGCCCTGACATCCTGCTCAACTACCCCAGAGAATCAGGAATTAAAGCCTACTAAGAAAAGTTTACTAAATTCTAGAACATTCTTTCATTCTGGAATTTGCCTCCTTGTAACTTTGCCTCTTGATCCCAGTCCACTTCTCTACACTAAAGCCCTTTCAATATTTATTTATTTGCTTTTGGACCACACCAGGCTCAGGGGTTACTCTTGGCTCTAATCTCAGAAATTATTCCTGGTGGTGCTCAGGGGAATATATGGGATTTCAGTGATCAAGTCTGGGTCTGCTCATGCAAGGCGAACACCCTACCCCCTAAACTATCTCTATGACCTCAAGCCATTTCAATATTTAAAGAAGTCCTTAGGATTTTCTCATCCCTCTCCAAACACACACCTTCAGCTGTGTCTGTTATTAGGACAGCAATGTTCAAATTGTTGGTCATCTTTGCTTTATGAGACACGGGACCCTGAGTGAAGGCTTTCTCCTGAGGTCAGGTGAACAGAGAGCACATAGTAGGACAACTGTTCCTTCTGTTCTGCGAAGTACTGTTTCAACATTTAGGCAACAAAGCACTTTGGGTTTTGTTTTTGTTTTTTGGGTTTTTTTTTGCTTTTTGGGTCACACCCAGCTTTGCACAGGGGTTACTCCTGGCTCATGCACTCAGGAACTACTCCTGGTGGTGGTCAGGGGGCCATATGGGATGCTGGGAATCAAATCCAGGTCTGCCGCATGCAAGGCAAATGCCCTACTCGTTATGCTATCATACCTGATCATTGGGATGCTTTTGAAAAGCAGTTAAACCAATTCCTCTAGTCCATCACTTTCTAATGACATGATGAAGATCAGGTCAAGGTGGAAAGCCAGCTTGGCTATCCTAGGTAACTGCCCTCCATTCTCAGGCCTAGAGTCCACTTGAATCAGGATTTCCCGGATCCCTGTGCTCCTGCTGATATATCAAGGATCAGTCAACAACTGCACATTAGCAGCCTTCTCATTCACTTTAGTGGTCTGACTTCATTATTTAGGATTTTTTTTAATCACTTGGCCTACCAAACTGTTGAGCCCTCCTTCCCTCCTTATCGAATCTTGTTCATCTCCAATTGCTCTTCCTGGCCACTTTAGATGACAGGAACTGCCATGTACAATCTACTGGTCCCTTTTTCTCTACAAGGTGCTCTCTGACCCAGGACAGCCACATGAACACGGATTGGGTATCCTGACTGAGAACTCTGAGAAGCAACGTGTTCCTCAGAGTATTTTAGCTAATTCTCCATTCCCCCCCACTTCTGAGTGGCACAGGGGGTGCTCAGCCCTCTGAAACGGAGCAGCGACAGGCCAGCGATGCCTCCGGCTGCCTGGGCCTCACCCTGCTACACTCACTGGCTCAGCCTCGGCCAGCCCTCCTGGAGCAGATGCCATCCTTCCCCAGGAACGGGCAATCCCACTGTGCGGGCTCCTTCCATCCTCTCAACAACCCTTTCCAGTGGGTGCTGCCGTAGCTTCTATTTGGCAGGAGACACAAATGAGCACAGAGAGTTTAAGTGACGAGTTCAAGGTGGCACATTTTGTCCATCACAGAGACAGGCCTGAGGCTGCTGGAGTCGGTGGTTATCATTCACGACAGCCAATACACAAGTTGTTGGCGATGAGGAGACAAGGTAGGGACGGGTGGGGCTAGGCAGGAGATCCTACGCCTACTCAGAATAGAGCCTTCTTCCTAATCCTAGTTCTACAGGCCAAGACAAGCTCTGCAAGGGGCCAGCTTGCCACCAGGGAGCCAAAGTTGAGGAAATGTCCTCAGGAGGTGGAGAGAATTCCGTGCCCCCCCCACCCCATTATGTTTCAGACATTGTGATTCCATCTTATCATCTTCCTTCCTAAATGCAGAATTCCTTCTGCTTCAAAGGAGAGTGCAGGATTAGCAAGAATGGATGCTGACATCTGTGAGACTTCACAGGGGCTCCCTGGGGAAGGGAGACCTGGGAAAATATTTGTTCGCCTTGATAAGTTCTTTCTCGAACCCCCATGAGGCAACTCTAAGCTCTCAGGACACAGAAAGCAGCCATTGACCGCCTTATCCAAAGATAAAATTCTTTATAGTCCTATTGGTTTCCCTCCAAGACCTACACCCTTTTGTTCAGACTGGAGGAGAGCAAAAGCAATGGCAAAAGAGCAAAGAATTTCAACTATTCCAGACCCACCCCTGTTTTTGTATCTCATGCAGGGGTGGAGAAAGTTATCCCACAGAGAAGCAAAGGGGAGGAATTCGAGCTAGAAGCTGGGGACAATGAATGAATGTGCTCATTCAGAGAACCCCAGAAAGCAAGTGCCTGCCCCAGCCCCTGGAACCTGCCAGCCTCACTCTGCAGCTCTGGGCCACTCCAACACCCTCCCGCACTCCCCCCAGCCCAGGCCAGCTTGCCAAGAGAAGTCTCCGGAGAGCTGGGGAGGAGAGGAGGGCTGATAGGATGGATGAGAGGGTGTCAGTGCCATTGGCCGCCTCCGCCCCCTACTCCTCTCTGCCTCCCCGTGGCCTGGCCTTCATTCCACATACTTTTGGGGTGGGTCGGCTATTCCTGTGCAGTTGTGGGATCATGGGAATACAGCAGCACCCACCCACCCACCCCCCACCCCCCCACACACACACACACATACACCTTATACGCCTTTACTTTCCAGGGGATAGTGCCAGTTCTTCTCGGTCCGTAACTCAGAGTTTCACCCATGGCAATAAGAGAAAGGGAAGGAGGAAAAAACACACATTAGGTCCATATGGGGAAAGGACATGTTTCTGTTCTCTTTCTTGAATCTGATGGTATAAAACCGCGCATATTTGCAAAATCTAGAGTGATAGCACAGCGGGTAGGGCATTTGCCTTGCACTCGGACAACCCAGGTCCAATTCCTCCATCCCTCTCGGAGAGCCCGGCAAGCTACCGAGAGTATCCCGCCCACACAACAGAGCCTGGCAAGCTCCCCGTGGTGTATTCAATATGCCAAAAACAGTAGCAACAAGTCTCATAAGGGAGATGTAACTGGTGACCGCTCGAACAAATCGATGAGCAACGGGATGACGGTGACAGTGATTTGCAAAATCATATGGCGTTGGGTCGCGTTGAAGGTGACCTGGTGTGCTGCTTCTACTCACGACTGGTGACAACGCGAGTGGTGTATCAACACCCGAGGAAGCATTCCCACTGGAAGAGGCTCAAGTCATTTGCTCCAGCCGATAACTGATGAAGTGCTGAGCCCGAGAGATAGCACAGTGGGGAAGGCGCGTGCCTGGTCCGTGGCCAACCCCGGATGGATCCCCAGCAACACAGAGCGGAGAGCACCCTTGGAGGTGACCCAAAAATCCATAAATCAATCACAAATAAATAAAATGCTTTACTTGCTTTCTGAATCTGGGCAGAGCACGTCAGAGAGTAATTGCAATTAATTCAGGGCATCTATTAAGATTCTCTGCAACATCTCGGGGGACTGTGGAGCAGCAGAGTTGAACATGGAGACTGGCAAAGAGAAGAGTCAATATTCCAGGCCAAGGAGACTCGCTAGAATGTCATTCTCCGCTCCTCCTGGCAGAGGCGGGCATGCTGGGGATATCGTTTCTCGCTGCATTCCTCCCACATCTCCTGCAACCAGTGCTGCATTTTATAATCACAGCCTGGTCATTCACTGTCAACCAGCAGTAACAATCCCACTTGCTACTGTCAGGACGGAGGGAGAAACGTCCCCGCTTCATCTGACGTTTTCTGAGATTAGGAATTTGAACAAATAAGTCCCCACGTTGATTAGTAGGAGAAAAAGCTGAAGTTGGATAACATATATTTGGAGAAGTTGCGTCTTATAAAAATGGAAAAAAACCAGGATATAGATTCTGAGCCAGGATACTATAGGCATCAAGGAAGGGAAAGAAAGGGGACACTCTCCCATGAAAAAGGGACTAGGATATCTTCTTTATTCTAAGAGGGAGAGGACGTGCTCACAGAGCAATCTACACTGGGATTACACCACCCGAACAACTTTCTTTTAGGTCATATAAAGGGTAAACGGTGTTTCTCTCACTGGGAAACTGATAAAGAACTAAGACAGAGACAAGAACTCCTTCTCAGCCTCTAGTCATCACTGCCTCCAATTCTTTTTAAAAATTAAATAACTGTGATTTACAAAGTTATTGAGAGTTGAGTTTTAGTCATAGAATATTTCAACACCAATCCTTTTCCTGAAGGTTCATGAAAAAATGACTGAATAAGAGTAGGGATTTTTTTTAAATATTGCATTAAGTGGTTTTTATTTTCTTATTTACATAGGTCAAAATCATATAGTAATCACTAATTGGCCCTTACTGATTTATTTTCTGATCATTTTATTTATTTCCCAGTTCTTAAAGTCTTATTGGAATAAGCAATATAAAGTAAATTTGTTATGTGCCAAAGGGGGCAGGTAGGGATTGGGAGGGAAACTGGGATATTGGTGGAGGGACGTCACCCGGGTGGTGCTGGAACACTGAATGCTTGAGACAACTGTATAAGGAACAGCTTTGCAAATCATGGTGTTTTTAATAGAAATCAATTTTTTCTGAATTAATCCTATATTATTTTAAAACTTTTTTATTGAATCACTGTGAGATAGACCATCACAAAGCTGTTCATGATTGGATTTCAGTCATTCAGTGTCCCAGCACCCATCCCTCTACCAGTGCACATTTTCCAGCACAAGTGTCCCCAGGTTCCTTCTCGTCACTCCCACCCTCTGCCCCCTGCCTGCCTCTATGACAGGCGCTTTTCTTCTCTCTGTGACACTCTGTGTCTCTCTGTGCTTCTGTGTCTCTCTGTCTGTCTGTCTCTCTCTCTCTCTCTCTCTTTCGCCATTTTGGGCATTGTGGTTTGCAATATTGATACTGAAAGATTATCAAGAATATCCCTTACCTACTTTTAACACTCAGATCTTGTCCAGTGTGATCATTCCCAGCTATTATTGTCATGCTGGTCTCCTCTCTATCTTACCTACCCTCAGCTCCCCACATACTTATGGTTATTTCCAACCATTGACCAGTCCTCCTAACCTCTGTTTTCCCTGACCATGGATATTATTATTCTAATATATACATATACACACATATATGCAAATATAAATACACACATATATATAATGAAAGAAAATTTGAACTTCACTTTCCGTACCCAAGAGGACACTTGTGAATGAGGCCATCCTGGTCACACTGGGAAGGATCTTTTGGGGGAGACTGATCCCTCTAGCATGACTCTAGGAAGACCAATGATGAAAGTCTGTGGATCAAGAATCTCTCTTTCTGTAGCAGTTCCTGGAGATAGGGGGATATTTCTCCTTTGGTCCTCTGTCAAGATCTAGAAAAGTCTTCAGAGACCTTCAGTCATGGGATTCCAGTTCAGACTGACTTCATGCTCTACTCAGTTCTGCTCCTGAAGTGTATTCTCAGAGCCTCTTGTTAAATTGTGGGCCAAACAGTCATCCCCAAATTAAATCCATTAATGCTAATTGTTCTAAAAGAAGCATTTGAACATATTGAGAAGCCAGTTATAGAAGGGAGTCGGGCTGGGCAAGAACTAGATTATATTAAGGAAAAATTATATTAATATTTATCCCAAAATATATCTCAATAGAGTGGACTTTAGGTCTAAGAGAAAATGTGCACTGAATTCTGAGGCTCTTCACAACTTGCCCCAAACAGCTTTGTATTTCTGAAATGGTCCCACTAGAAGAAATAATAGTATGTGCTGAGGATTTACAGGCACTGTCAGACTTAATTCTTGCAACCATCCTGTGAGAAAGGTGTTAATTTGGGGGAGGGGGTATGATGGATCATATCTGGTTGTGCTGAGGGGCTACTCCTAGCTCTGTACTCAGCAGTCACTCCTGGCAGTGCTCATGGAACCATATATGGTGTCAGGAATTGAATCAAGGTCAGTCACATGCAAGGCAAGTGCCTTACTCTCTGTGCTATCTCTCCAGTTCAAGAGGTGCTAATATTAACCCCACTCCATGAATGAGAGTACCACAGGATAGAGAGATTAACTAGCCTATCCACGCTCATGCAACTAAGGAAAATTCAGGATCTGAGTCCAGTTAGTTCCTTACAGCATATTCTCTTACCCTTCATTATTATGCAGCAAAACAGTAATCAAAATTACTCCTAAGTAATGAATCTCTGAAAGTGTAATTTCAGATAGTGCGTTATCTGATATGAGATGTTTAGAGGTTAAGAAGGGGAGAGGAGGCCCAGAGCAACAGTCCAGTGGGGAGGGTGCTTGCCTTGCACACTGCTGACACAGGTTTGATCCTCAGCATTCCATATGGTCCTGCAAGCACCGCCAGGAGTGATTCCTGAGTGCAGATCAAGGAGTAACCCCTGAGCATCATCAAGTGTGACCCCCACAGAAAAAGGGATAGGATTTTTTTTTCCTTGATCATTTTGGTGAACCCACTGGCTCTTCAGAGAAGACGTTTGATCTAAATAAGATTGTCCTTTTTTTTTTTTTGCTTTTTGGGTCACACTCAGTGATGCTCAGGGGTTACTCCTGGCTCTGCGCTCAGGAATCACTCCTGGTAGTGCTCAGGGAACCATATGGGATGCCGAGATTGAACCCGGGTGGGCCAAGTGCAGGGCAAACGCCCTACCTGCTACACTATCGCTCTGGCCCTGATTTTAATAAGATTCTGATTCTAAATGAATAATTTAATTCCAGACTGTGGATTAATAGGTCAAGAAGTTAGGGTGCAGATGCACAATGCAATAATGTGCTGCGATGTGGATAGAACTAGAGGAGATCACTCTAAGTGAAGCCAGAAGGAAAGGGATGGATTCAGAATAATGATCTCATAGGTGGGACTTAGAGATACACAGCAAGGGAGCAACAAGGGGCCAAAGGCAATAGAAGAACTGATCCACACAACCAAGTGGGGGTGGTGGTGAAAGGGAGGGGCATTGGGGTTCTGGAAGAGGGATGGATGTTGATTGGTAATGAGTGTGAGGGAATTATGTACATGGGAAATCCTCATTTACAGTATGGTGAATCACAGAACCTCCAGCAATTAAGAAGTTGATATTAATACATTAGTCATTTAAAATGATGTCCATCTGCAGTCCTTCAAAAACTAGAAATTGAGCTTCCATATGACCCGGCAATACCACTTCTGGGAATATATCCCGAGTGCAAAAGAGCACAGTAGAAATGACATCTGTACATATATATTCATTGCAGCACTGTTCACAATAGCCAAAATCTGGAAACAACCCAAGTGCCCTAAAACAGATGACTGGTTAAAGAAACTTTGGTATATCTACACAATGGAATACTATGCAGCTCTTAGGAGAGATGAAGTCATGAAATTTGCTTATAAATGGATAGACATGGAAAATATTGTGCTAAGTGAAATGAGTCAGAAAGAGAGAGACAGACATAGAAGGACTGCACTCATTTGTGGAGTGTAGGGTAGCATCACATGAGGCTGACACGCAAGGATAATAGATACAAGGGCCAGGGAGATTGCCCCATGGCTGGAAGACTGCTTCATGAGCGGAGGGGAGAAGGCAGATAGAATAGAGAAGGGATCACTAAGAAAATGATGGCTGGAGGAACCAGTTAGGATGGGAGATGCATGCTGAAAGTAGATAAAGGACCAAACATGAGGACCTCTCAGTGTCTGTGTTGCAAGCCATAATGCCCAAAAGTAGAGAGAGAGTATGGAGAATATTGTCTGCCATGAAGGCAGGGGGAGGGTGGGAAAGGGGGGTATACCCGGAATATTGGTGGTGGGGAATATGCACTGGTGGAGGGATGGGTGTTTGATCATTATGAGATTGTAACCCAAACATGAAAGCTTGTAACTATCTCACGGTGATTCAATAAATTTTTTTAAAATACATTAGTCATTTAAAATGATGCCCATCTGGTAGGAAGTCAGAGGCCAAGACCCATCACATGCCATGTCCCCTCTCAGCAGAGGCACTGTCTTTGGAAGTTCCTGGCTTCACCACGAGAGTGTGTTCTCTGACACACCACAACCAAGTGTTGTGAGCCCTGGTTCTAGCAACAACTTTAAGGGAGGGCGGGGGGCTGTGGGGGGACTAAGTTAAAATAAAATATATTTGTATATACACAAGAGGTA
The DNA here is from genome assembly GCF_027595985.1 of Sorex araneus. Taxonomy (NCBI): domain Eukaryota; kingdom Metazoa; phylum Chordata; class Mammalia; order Eulipotyphla; family Soricidae; genus Sorex; species Sorex araneus. Next base: position 11,553,288 of record NC_073303.1, read on the forward strand.
TTGATTCATAAAAACTGGTGATTTCTATTAATTTTAAAAAATGGGGGAAAATGCTTTCATTTGAAAGTAACATCATATTGAAAATGAGAAAATTCCAGCTCGGAGAAGTTTAGGGATGTGTCTAACCACCGGCTGAATAAAACTGTTTTGAAAACCATCATAAGCAGATCTAGAAAACAATGCATAGAGAAAGGAATCATTCACTGTAGATTTGTGTTTAAATAATGCAGTTGAATTTAAATGCATTTTGAGGGGCAAGAGAGATGGTACGGGGGTTAAGGAGCATGCGTTGCATGAGAGAGACTGCAATTCTCTCAGCTGAACCATGTGATGCCCTTAATATAATGGGGTGCAACCCCAAGAGGTCCCCAGCTCAGCAACCCCAGAGGGTAAAATTTTGTTAAAACCCCCGAGCCTGAGCAGCACCATGGCCTGTTCTTCCTTTGAGCATCCCACCTGGTCAGGTGAGAATTACCAGGAAGAGCCCCTGAGTCTAATTTGGGAGTTCTCCCCTCCCCACCAACTTCTAGGAATCAGAGACATAGTACTCGAATCAAGGCACTTGACTTGGTGCGGCTGAACCTGTTTGATCCCCGGCACCACATAGGGTCCCCCGAGCACCTCCAAGGGCTCATTCCCGATGACCGAGTCAGCAGTGGCCCTTAGCACCATTGGGATAACCTCAAAACGAATAACAATCCTAAGTGCGGTTTTTACTCTAAAGATTTCCTCATTAGTCAAATGATACGTGAACAAACTCACTCTGGCTTTAGCAGGGACCCTTCAGTTCTTTCACTTAACAAACTGAGGGCTGGTTTTCCTACGAGGGCACATTTCCAAATAAACAGACAGCTCAGCCGCCCTGAAAGTATTCTAAAAAGTGTGTGTATATGGATGGGTTTGGGACTGGCTTCTAGCCTTCTGCTGGCCCTGCTTGCTCCGCTTTAGGCTGATTAAGTGGCTGAGGAAGAGAGAGACTTGATTTGATATGCTGTTGAATAAACACTTCTAACCTTTTTTTAAAAAACGCTGATGACTTTAGTACTGAAAAGGTTTGCCTGCTGACTAATTAGGCTTTCAAAGAATTTAATGTTTCTAGAAAGCACCATAAAAAATTATATTGCATTTCTACAGGAGCAATCGCTTCCAGCCCATCATAGATATGCCAGGAACTGGAAGTTGCTATTTCCTTCCGTCATTGGAGTTTCATTTGGGGGCCACATCTGGTGGTACAAAGGGTTACTCCTAAGCTCCATATTCCCAATGGTGCGCAGTGGACCATGTGGTTGGAAACCAGATCCAACCTCCTCCAAGCAAAGCTTGTGCCGTGGCTCTTTGAGGCATCTTTACAGCCCATCATCATTAGATTTTTTTTAGGAGTTGGAGAAATAGTACAACAGGTAGGGCTATTGAATGGGGCTAATCCGGGTTCAATATCCAGCATCCTATATGGGTTCCTGAGACTGCCAGGATCAATCCCTGAGCATAGAGCCAGTAATAAGCCCTTAGCACTACTGGGGTTGGGGTGGGGAAAAAAATCCTATGTTTTATTTTTGAGATAATATTTGGTCTGTTTCCTCTAATACTCTCCCCTCCCCCTTCCCTCATGCACTTAATAGATTTTACTCTTCAACAAGAACTGAAGAAGCTGGAGAGATAGTACAGCAGCAAAGGCAATTGCTTTGCTCGTGGACCATGTGTGTTAGAGTCCTACCATCATCTATGGCCCCCTGAACCTACCAAGAGTGATCCCTAAGCACACCTGCGTCTGACCCAAAAAACCAAATTAGGATAGCAGTGATTTGCCTTGATACAATGCCTCTCTTTCTTTTAAAACAGTTATGTTCATTATGATTAAAAAGAAATGTTTGGGAAAGAATCCAAGTAAAATTTAGACCTTTAAGAATGTTTGTAGACGTTTCAAACATGAACACACACACACACACACACACACACACACGTCATCTTGTCATGCTTTGCACGTTTTTTCAAAATGTTTGGCTAATTATCCACAAAACTAGTATCTATTTATACATGTGACTGCAAAGATCCAATTCCATGCCAGGTGCGAGGGGTCAGCAATTGAGAAACAAGGTGAAGGGTAGAGAAAGAGCTTTTTAAACAAGATGGCAGGTCAGAAGACAGTGAACTGGGGTTCCAGAGAACCATCTTACCATCACGGGAAGCAGCTTCTTTGGAAGACACATGAAAGTCCACAATTACAAAGAGCTTATTGTTGGGACTGAGAGATAGCACAGCGGGGAGGGCCTTTGCCTTGCACACAGCTGACCCGGGTTCAATCCCCACCATCCCATATGGTCCTCTGAGCCCTGCCAGGAGTGATCCCTGAGCGCAGAGTCAGGAGTAAACCCTGAGTGCTACCAGGTGTGACCCTAAACCAAAAACAGAAACCAGAAGTGATTACAAACATGTGGCCAAAACTCTAATGATGGATTAAACCATTTGGAAAGAGCTAATTGCGGACCGGGTCAATGCATTTCCCTGTGGCCTGGTCCTTGACACACTGGCTCTTGTGGCTCTTGCTCTCTAGGGCTAAGCAAAGGTCCGCCTACGTGCTGACTCCCTTGTGGCGGCTTTTTGGGAGACAACAGAAATAAGGGAAAATGGAACATTCTTGACATTCTTGACAATCCATGCCCAGAGCAATTTGCAGGTTTTTATTCCAGCTCTTAAGTCCTGTGGGGCATTTTCATAGGTGTAGTGTTTTGTTGTTTTTTCTTTATCTAAAGCATTTTCTCGTAAGCTTTATAGTCTTCTTCAAAAGCATTGTTTCAATGGTTGCCCAATATTTTAGACATACCATTGCGTCAAACGGTATATTTCCTTATCAGCTAAACATATTTTCACCAAAAAGAAAATTTTTTTTTATTTTTAAATGTCACAGAAAGATGTCTGCCTGTTTTCTTTGTTTTCTTCTTCTAGTCTGGATACAAAATCATTCACAGAGGTGAATATCTTTGAGATTCTTTTAGCAGAATGTCAACTTGCCATCCAAAAATATTATGCCAATGAAATTCTCCACTAGCTTTAAGGAAAAAAAAAAGTAGGAGCCACAGAAAGTGGCTTTTGCGAGGTCCAGGGACACGGGAGACTCAGCTCAGAGTCTTGTACATGTTGGGCATATGCTTTGCCATCTGAGCTATCTCTCCGGTTGTTAATGTTTGGCATTTTTTCAGGTGTCTGTATCTTTGCATTCCTCTTGAATCTTGTGTTCATTTCTCATATTGTGTGTGTGGGGGGGGGGGGTCCACCCAAGAAATGTTCAGAAGAAGACAGAGTCTAGTTCTGGCAGTATTCAACTAACTGAGCTGGTCAGTTCAGTGCTTGGGCCTTGAATGTAGATGCATGCAGAGTTGCCCGTGTTCTGTGATGCCAGGGACCACCAGGTCCTTGGGACCTCCAGGACTACACCTGGTGGTGCTGGGGAAGGAGGAGCACGGCATCAGCTTAAACCCACAAGTCTGCACCCCTGACTGTTGAGCTATTTCCCTGCCCGCTTTGGCCAGCCTGGACTGTGCATTCCATCTTACTCCTTTTTTATTTTCATTTATTCATCTTAAACATTCTTTAGTAATTCCCATTCTGTTACACTGGCCAGACATATTTCTAAGTTCTTTTTCTGGTTGAGTCACTGGCTCATAAAGTGAGTGGCCCCCTGGTAGAACTTCCAAAAGAAATCCCTATTCCTGACATTAACTGTCAATAGTTTTTAGCCTATTCAAAGTTGTTCAACCGTTGTCTTAATCAGTTTTAGAATATCTACGTCACCCCCAAAGAAATCCCATACCCAGAGGCAACCCTTATCTCCTTCCCCTTTCTCCCCAGTTTTTTTGGCAATCTAAGTTCTCTATCTATAGATTGACTCACTTTGAACACATCCAATCAATCAAATCATACAATATGCAATCAGGCTAGAGAGATGGTACAGCAGGAAGGGCTTTGGCCTTATTTAATGATGGGAAAGTGGTTGGAGGCAACAAAGATTGAAGGGGAAGTTAGTGAGTTGATTTGGCAGTGGGGGGATGGGGGAGCGGTGGCCACATCCTGTGGTACTCGGGGGCTATTCCTGGCTCTGTGCTCAGGAGTCACCCATGGTGGTGCTCAGGGGAGCGTGTGTGATGGTGGTTTTGAATCTTGGTTAGCAGCATGCAAGGAAAGTATCTCCGTATAATCAGCACCATAAGGAGCTGCTTAAAACAGCCACCGGCAGTAGCAAGGAGAGAGCAAAGATACCATTTGCTCAAGAGATGACCAGTCACCTGCCCAGCGGGTATAAGGCAGGGATCTGCACTGGACACTCCTGGCATGTCAAGCTAAGGGATTCTTCATGGCTAGAGGCTGTTCTATGCACTGTGTGATATGTAGAACTGGTTTGAGGCTGGGGTGAGGCTCCAGGGCCCAGGATTTTTTGTTTTGGCGTTTTTGTTTGTTTGTCTTGGCTTTTGAGGTCATACCCAGCAATGGGTTTACTACTGGCTCTGCACTCAGGATTTATTCCTGGAGGTGCTTGGAGAACAATATGAGATACCAGGGATTGAACCCAGGTCTACTGAGTGCAAGGCAAACATCCTACCTGCTGTACTATTGCTCCAGCCCTCCTAGGGTACATGATTTTTCAAAAGAAATTTACTGAGTCTCTATGAATTACAGTTATTCATGATTGAGTTTCAGACGTATAATGTTCCAACACCAATCTCTTCACCAGTGCCCAAGTCCCTCCAGATTTCTTTTGGAGGTGCCAGGTATCAAACCCAGGACCCACGCCTGCAAGTCAAGTATTCTACTGCTGATCCATCTCTTAGGCCCGTGGACACACAGTTTAAGGAGCTCCTTACAGTGTCCTGCAAGTGGATATCTGCCATGTCCATACCTCTGAGAGTGTCTCTTTAAATCATGTACCCAGGGGTCTCACTAGCTACACACTGGTCTCTATTCTATGAACCACCATCTCTTCTCTCTACTTACTAAATGTCAGCACCAACCTACCATTCTGCTCTTCATTTTTGATGTGAAAAATGTCTCCAGGCATTCCTTGAGTTTCCTGAGCAGCCGATTGTCCTGGCTGGGGACTGTTGGTAGAGGGAGACCCAGGGGCTTGTGAGAAGCTGAGGTCCTAACTCACAGACCCTCCAGCTGGCAGCTAAGTAGAGGTGGTGCTCACACTCAGTGAGGCACCCCACATCAGCAGCAGGCTCCAACGTACCCCAAAGATGCTACCCCAAGCAGAAAAGGTCTCCCCTCCCACTCAAAAATAACAATAGCAGGCTGAAGAGATAGTGCAGAGGGTAAGGCATTTGCCCGACTTGCAGCTGACCCAGGTTCAATTCCTGGTACCACTAAGCACCACCAAGCACCACCAAGCACCACCAGGGGGTCACTCTATTTTATTTAATTGAATCACCTTGAAATACAATTACAAAGTTGTTGTTGATTGGGTTTCAGCAAACAGTGTTCTATCACTCTCCACATAGCACTGTACTACTGTCATTCTGTTATTCATTGATTTGCTCAAGTGGGCACTAGTAATGTCTCTATTGTGAACTTGTTGTTACTGTTTTTGGCATATTGAATGCACTACAGGTAGGCTCTGCCATGCGGGCGGGATACTGTCAGTAGCTTACCGGGCTCTCTGAGAGGGACGGAGGAATTGAACCCGGGTTGGCTGCATACAAGGCAAACACCCTACCTGCTGTGCTATCACTCCAGCTCTGACTCACTCTCCACATACCAGTGTATAATTCCCACCACTATTGTCCCCAGTTTCCCTCCTGCCCCACTCTCCCCAGCCTACCTCTATGGCAAGCACTTCTCTTCTCTTCTCTCTCTCTTACTCACTCTTTCTCTATCAGTCTCTCTCTCTTTCTCAATCTCTCTGTCTCTCTCCCTTTTCTCTCTCTCTCTCTCCTTCTGGGTATTATGGCTTGCAATGCAGATGCTGAAAGGTTATCATGTTTGTCCCTTTACCTACTTTCAGCACTCAGTTCTTGTCCAGAGTGATCATTTCCAACTATCTTTAGCATAGTGGTTGCTTCTCTATCCTAACCACCCTCTCCCCTCCACCACTTGTCCAAACCTTCCATCTCCCACCCCCAAATAAGATCCAGCAGCAATAGGTTCAAATACTACTTAGACATAAGCAAGCAGTGGAAGGCTGTCTTTGGGCAGAGGTACTGGGTTTGGAGGTCTAAAGTTAGTCACCTACAGGCGAACTGGGGCCTTATAGCAAGGCTAAGTAGCTCGAAGTCTAAGGACTGCAAATCCTAACCACTTCCTCTCCAAACTCACTTCTTTCCTCCATAAAGGAAAAGAATTAAAATACCTACCGTACAAAAATATTCGGAAGAGGGGCTGGAGCGATAGCACAGTGGGTAGGGCATTTGCCTTGCACGCGGCCAACCCGAGTTCGAATCCCAGCATCCCATATGGTCCCCTGAGCACCGCCAGGGATAATTCCTGAGTGCATGAGCCAGGAATGACCCCTGTGCATCACCAGGTGTGACCCAAAAAAAGCAAAAAAAAAAAAATATTCGGAAGATTTAATTAAGTCATCTGCTATATTAAAAGAAAAGAACTATTACATTTATTTTTGTGGGGGCAGGGGTTGGGGTCACACCCGGTGATGCTCAAGGGTTACCTTACTCCTGGATCTGTACTCAGGAATTACTTCTGGCAGTACTCATGGGGCCATATGGAATGCCAGGGATCCAACCCAGATCAGCCAATTGCAAGGTAAATGCCTTACCTGCTGTGCTATCATTCTGGCCCAAAACTAATGCCTTTTTTAATTCATCCAGGAATATCTCATGGTCAAGACTTGTGCCAGTTAGCAGCAGGGCCAGCTCTAAGCTGTCCATCAGTCTATAGATGCATGACAGAGAAAAGTGTGTGAGACATGTCAGGAGTAGTGTCACAGGCACCACTTCACGGCTTGAGTGGTTTCAGTCCCCCGTGTCAGATCTCAACTTTCCCATCAGTTCGGAGACAGCGTTGGAGCAGATAGATGGAGTCTGAAGTCATCCTTCCTTCTGCCAAATGGTGATGCTGTGCATGCAGCCGTGTGTAGTGTGTCTTTGTCCTTTCTTCTGTATTTGGACAATATATAAATTAAACATGGCCCCACACTCTTGTCTTTTCCTTCCTACGCTTTGATACTCTCACACACAGACGTCAATTCATATTCCCAGATCTCAGTCAATTTCTGGGGCCAGAGTAATAATAGTACAGCAGGTAGGACATTTTGCCTTACATGCGTCCAACCCAGCTTCGTTCCCCAGCCTCCCATATGGTCCCCCAAACCCTGCCAGGAGTAATTTCTGAATGCAGAGCCAGGAGTAATTCCTGAGCACGTCTAGGTGTGACCCAAAAATCCCCCTCAAAAAAGAAAAAGTCAATTTCCCAAGCCACAGTTTTCTTCTCTAGCCAGAGTTCTGAGACTCGATAGTGATCTAATCAGTTTGGCTCTGCAGACTTTCTTAGATGCCTTCCCCAGAGGTCAACTAGTCCCCCTAACTAGGTACCCATTCCCAAAGGGTTTGGCCAACCACTTAAATCAATCTAGAGAGACATGAAGAACAAAATTTCCCTGACAAACACCTCATCACCCCACCCTGCCAACGATCATCATCGGTACTCAGGAGGAAGTGATTGTCTCGGTTGCTCCACCCCACCACACACACACACACACACACACACATACACACACACACACACACACACACATCTCTCTAGACTTCCCTGAAGAACAAGTCAAGGAGGAAAAGAATCTAACATCTCCTAAGACGCTCTGACCTTGTATCCGAGTCTCTGCCTTTTCATTCTCTTTGAGTAGCGATTTCATAAGTATGTGTGTCGTTACATGCAAATTCTTTGGATGGCCACTCCTAGAGAGCTCCAGCACAACACAGTGACTCCAAGAAGCCCATTTCCTCATACCTGGCGATGCTGCACTGTGGCTCAGGATTTGCCCTCCAACCACCTCCCCATTAGGACTGAAATAAACACGGGCGATGAGGCTCCCATGTAACGTGACTTCATCGCGCATAATTGTTGGAGTGAAAAACCTGCTGGTTGCATATCTGCACAATACCAATGATTACAGTGATTAAATCAATCAAGCCCAATTTCATAATCATCCCATGTATAATTTCCCCACTCGGCAGGGCCTTCGCACGTGGCATCCCAGCTGTCTGATACAGGAATCCAAAACAGAGTATTAAACAAAACACATTTTCACTGGGCTTAGGTAATTTTGTAAGCTTCACGCTGTATCCATAAGGATGGTGAGATGTGCTAAGACACCAGGCGAATCTGGCTTGTGATTTCCCCAGTGGCATGTAACTCCGGTAGCAAAGTATGAAAAATATCCCCATTCCCCCAAGAAATTGCCGCGCTGAAGGTTTTTGTTCCCACAAAGAATCACTCAGTCAATTACACGTAGACTTTAATTATATTATTATTGTTATCGTTAGGTAAGAAGCTCTGCAAGACGTGCTTCGTCTGCCCGCGCAGAGAGCTTAAGAGGCGACCCAGCCATCTGATTTTGTGCGCTGATTGAGCATTGTGTTTAGAGCAAAGACAGCCTCAGACAGGAAACCTCTATTCCTCCTCTAGAATGAAAGGAAAGAAACTGGCTCAGAGTCAACTGAGGAAAAAGAAATATTCTATATTCCCCGTTATGCTTTTCACTCAGTCCCATTTTCTTTCTCCCCACGAGGCAAATACTTCTTACGGCAGTTGTTTCTGTACAAGTTTCTAAGTACTCCGTTGATTCCATTACGATCATCCATTACAACCATTTGGATCACCAGAGATCCAAAATTTGGATCCAAGGCTTGAAACCTTGCAGGAGTGAGGGAAAAAAATTAATACACAGTTGCTCATTTAGCAACTTTGAAATTTACTAGTTGGTAGAGGATCATGCACCTAGAGTTTCTGTAATGGATATAAAAATTTGGCTTCCAGATTTGGAGAGATAATAGAAAATTTTAGTCAGCAGCACCACATATGCCCCCCCTCCCCATATAACACCAGGAATGATCCCTGAGCACAGAGCCAGGAGTAATCCCTGAGTATTTCTAGATGTGACCCAAACCCTAACCCCTAAAAATTCAACTTCCATACCAAGATAGCAGCTATAATAATGTTTGCCTTATAATGTTGGAGTTGCATTTGACTGTGCATATTCTTTATGTATCACTTTATAATAAAACTTTTTTTTTTCAAAATCATTCATTAAGGTCTGAGGATGTAGCCTAGGGTAGAGTGTGTGCTTCACAGGTATGAAATCCTGGATTTGATCTCCAACACCCAAAACAAAAGAACAAACAAAAGAATCACTCATGTGAAGATAGTTTGTAAAAACCTTCACCACCTCAATTGGACCAAATGATCTAAATATTTTCCTGTCAAAGGTGGAAGAAAAGTGGTCCCTCGATAATATTCATGTCCTGGGGCTATAGTACAGCAGGTAGGGCATTTGCCTTGCACATGGCCAGCCAGGGTTCAATTCTCAGCATCCCATATGGTCCCCTGAGCACTGACAGGAGTAACTCTTGAGTGCAGAGTCAGGAATAACCCTTGTGTATCGCCAGGTGTGACCCAAAAAGCAAAAAAAAAAAAAATTAATGATATTCATGTTCTAACCCACAAGACCTGTGGATTCTACAACTACAGGTAGAATAAGGGTTTTAACAAGCTGGTTTTGAGAGGGAGGTATTATCCTCTGGGCCCAGTGTAGTCCCAGGGGTCCTTCAATGTGGAGAGGGACACAGATGCATCACTGAGAGAAAGAAAGACTCAGCTATCTCTACCTTTGAGCATGGAGGGGCTATGAGCCAAGGACTGCAGGCAGCCTCAACATACTGAAAGAGACCAGAAAAATTATTCTCCCAGGAGCTTATTTCAAACTTTATAAAAATTTGTGCCGTTTTGTTACAGCAGCCACAGGAAATGAATCAACCCATCTCCTTCACTGGTACTATACTCAAAAGTACTCACCTATACTCACTTCAGGGATCAACTAAGGGCTCCCCAATGTACCCCGGACCCTTCTCTATAAAATTTTCTCTTTTCTTTCCTTTAAAGAAAGATTTCAGGAGAGAGCTCAGTGGCTTAGAGAGCCAGCCTTGAATGCACACATTTGAGGGTTCAGCTCCCAGTGCCAAGTGACCCTGGCATCCCTGCTGCCTAGGATCCCTTTGCTGAAACTATTTCTGGTAGCATCAGCACCAAACGTGTGCAAGCACCACAGCTAATGGGTGCAACCCAGGCTTTCTCCACTGAGGGTTCCATCACCTACCAGAGAAAGGGGGAGACCCCCTGTGGAGGCTGGAACAGTAGTACAGCAGGTAGGGCTCTTGTTTGTTTGCATGTGGCTGACCTGAGTTCAATCCCCAGCACCCCATATGGTCCCCCAAGCCTGCCAGGCATGATCCCTGAGCACAGAACCAGGAGTAAGCTGTGAGCACTGCTGGGTATGCCTCCCCTCCACCACCAAATAAGAAAGGGGGAGATCCGGAAGGAGTGGATACCCCACCCCCACGGAGATCTGAAGCTCCATGCTCTTCTCCTGCCTCTCCTGGAACCTTCCATTCCCTGTGACAAGGCAAGGGAATGGAAGGTCTCAAATGATACCGAAGCCTTCGACCCGGCTTGCAGAAACGAGAGAGCGAGGAAGAAGTTGTGCTGGGTGTGGGGGAGTGATGAGGTGGAAAGGCACTAACATAAGGACTTTGGTTAGCGGTCTGGACATTTCAACAGTTTAGAGGTGAAAGTACATGAGTCAACACTAGTATAAACATGTGACCCAAACTATAATAAGTAAAAAACAAAAAAACAACCTAATGGGTTTACTGAGGAGGCAAGATGGGAGGAGAGAGGGAACTTGGGTTGAGAAACGTTTGGAGAAGAAACACTGAATCCTCAGAATGTTATTAAAAGCTTTGCAAATCACAGTGCCTAAGTAAAATAAATTGTAAAATGAACAACACGAGAGAAGCCCAAAGATATTTTTGAGTCACTCTTCCATTTTCAAACCACTGAAACCTCGTCTGACCTCAAGCAAATTCAGTTACTGGCTTTCTGATAATTATCAGAGACACGTCTTCTAAATGACAGATTTCCACAGAACTAAGAAGGCAGGGGACCGAGGCCTCATCTTACAGACACCAACTGATAATCTGGCTCAGTTTTACAGTTCCGTTTTCCAAACGCCACGCTTTAAGCAGCTAAAGGCTGAAACCCTACCAGGAACAAACATGAAGTTTCTTTTCTTCCACTTCTGCCAGGCAAGAATGAAAGCAAAAAAGAGCTATGGACTATGAAAAAGGGATGAATCCTGGAAAACAACTTATTTCTGCCTGAGACAGCAGTCCTCTAAATAACAGCATGTCGGAAGGATTAATTCAGATCTAAGATTCCTCTGTGCTGTGTTTCTGTGACATTACTCTCCGGGATAGACTAGTACATTATGCATTTGTAAGTGAAGACATTGTTTTGGCTTGGTGGTCGAATGCATGTCCCACATGTGTGAGGCCCTAAATTCAATCCCTGACATCGCAAAAATGAACAAATAAGCTGTGGAGAGAATATTCTTCCTTTCATAGTCAATACATTTGAAATCTACCCGTTTCTTTCCATTCCCACTGCCTCAGCCAAACTTTGTCACACCCTCTAATTCAGCTTCCCTACCTTCAAACTCGCTTCTCCACAAACCAAAATTCATGTCTCAGGAAGAAAATCCTTCAGTCGGTTACTTTTCTCTGCTAAAAAGTATCCGGTGGTCGCCATAAAGTCTATGGCAGTAACTGAAATGAAGTCCAGCTGCAAGACACTCTGTGTATGTGTGTGTGTGTGTGTGTGTGTGTGTGTGTGTGTGTGAGAGAGAGAGAGAGAGAGAGAGAGAGAGAGAGAGAGAGAGAGAGAGAGTATATGTGTGTATGCTCAAGGCTTACTCCTGACTCTGTGCTCAGGAGGCACCCCTGACAAAATGCAGTTCCAGAGGACCCCAGATGCAGTGCCAGGAATCAAAGCAGGATCAGCTGTTGCTGAACAAGTGCTTTAATCCCTGTATTATCTTTCTAGATTTTTGGCTTATACACTCTGGCTCTATACTCAGAAATCACTCCTGATGGGGCTTAGAGAACATGTATGATGTTGGGGATTAAGCCCAGGTCAGCAGTACGCAAGGCAAGTGCCCTACCCACTAGACTATCTCTCTGGCCCTGGTGCTCAGTTCATCACCTCACACTACTCAGTCACAGACGTGATGCCACACCCTTCACCCACCCTGCAAAAGCCTGGTTCTGGTGCCAGACCGATGGGCATGCATCCTGCTTTTGTTGCCTACTAGTATAGGTAAGACCTTGGTGCCAGGGATGCAAAGTGGGCGCTCCAAGCCCGTTGGGCCATCTCCCTGATTCTGTATTAACTTGGTCTTCAGCACTAGAAGCACTCTGCGACCTATGGAAGGCATGAAATAAACAGAGACTTTTGCAGCCCCGGCTCTAGCTTCAGTGCCTATGAAAGTCTCCGGGAGAAACCAAGGGTTGCAAAAGGGGACTGACTTGCCCCAAAGCGCAGTACAGGAGTCGGATCTGGAGCTCAAGTCAGCATGGCTGGCCTCAGCGTGTGTAACTCAGCCCACATCACTGGATTCAGCCACTCCCAGGTCTCCGTTGTTCCGGTTGCTTGTTAAAAGGTCTTGAGAGGCTCAGAGCTGGTCCAGGGGTTACTTGCATGCACTCAATCACGGTTTGATCCCTGGCACCACGAGGGCTCCCTAGCATCACCAGGTGCATCCATGGAGGTCCCCAACTACCGTTAGGGTGGCCTGGTGGTCCCCAGCTCCACGGGACCCAGGCAGCCTTGCATTCGTGGGTCTTAGCCTGCCTGGTTGACCGGAAATGACTCAGGTGCCCTGAGCAATGCTTGCAAGACCTGCCCCCAGCCCCGAACAAAAATCCTGAACATGCTAAGATTGGATTCTTTTGGGGGAGGGGGGGTAGGAGGAGGGATACTAGACGGGCCATACCCAGAAGTACTCAGGGACCACTCCAAGGGGTGCTTGAAGGACCGTATGCGGCTATGAGGGATCCAAATCAGGGTGGCAGGGCCACTGCTGCAAACGAAGCGAGTGCTTTAGCCTTTGCACTGTCTCCCTGGCCCACTTGGGGTTCCTCTCAGACACTTCCCATGACTTGGAAAACTCTCTTCAGTCTGTCCTCCCCAATTCCTTGCTTCCCTTCTCTGTTTTTCTTTGGGGGGAGAGTGGGAGGTTACCCAATGATGCTCAGGGGCTACTCCCAGCTCAAGGTGCTCAATGGCTCGTGGGGTGCTGAGGACTGACTCAGCCTCTCCAGAACAAAGCGTGTGGGCTAGCCCTTGAGTCGGTCTCCCAGCCCCTTCCTCCACCACGCGTTGCTTATCTCCTGAAAGTGTTTTTTTTTCTCTTCTTAAAGTTTATGGCATTTTAGCCACCTATAGTACTCATGAGCACTACACACATCCTGTCTTGATGCGTAGTTTTTCTTTTTCATGTCTCTTGCTTCTTCCAAGAAGCCCATAAATCAGCTGAGGATGCACCTTGTTTGCTTTCTGGGCCCTTGGGTTCCTGGCACGGAGCAGCGTGGAGCTGTGCCCAGAGCAATGCCCCTCAGGTGTTGACTGACTGACAAATGGACACCAGTGCAGCTAGAGACACACAAGGCATCCTTTGTTCTCTCCAGAGTCCCTTGCCTGCCACGGCACTCCAGCCCTCCAGCATGACTATGGAAGAGGGGAAGGCTGGGCCTAGAGGTCAATAACAACCATCCCTCAGACATTCCCTCTGTATCTACTCTACACCTACCTCACAAAGCACCCAGGTGATATCTGTAAGTAAATTAACAACAACTTTTTCTAGAAGTTCAAGGAAATCAACTTTGCTAATTTCACCCCTGGGTGGTCTAAGGTTTACTCCTGGCTCTGTGCTCAACCTCACTCCTCACTGTTCCATGTAAATGCCAAAATATATTCACACAGAGCTCCTTTAAAAGTGTTATTAATGACAGGTGAGATGTGATTATTGCCATAATGAGATCCAAGTATAAAATAAAATGTGATGTAATATACTTAGGATTCTGGAGTTGAAAACATATATATATATATACATATATATATATGTGTGGTGTATAAATGAGAGTAGGCATTTTTATATTGTATTAAATGGTTTTAATTTTCTAATTTACACAGGGGTAAAATCATACAGGACTTCACTAATTGACCCTTCCTGAGTTATTTTCTGATCATTCTATTTGCCAGTTCTTAAAGTTTTGTTGAAATAAATGACATAAAGTAAATTTGTTATGTGCCTTTTGCACAGAGCATAGTTTTGGGATTGGGAGGGAAACTTGGGATATTGGTGGAGGGAAGATGACACTGGGGGGTGTTAGGACACTAAGTACTTGGAACAACTGCATAATGAAGAACTTTGTGAATCACAGTGTTTTTTATTAAAAATCAATCTAAAAAATAAATGAAATATTCCTTTAAAAAATTAAAAGGTCACTCCACTTCTGGTATGAGGTTCCCAGAACTTCACAGGGTCCGCTGTGTGCAGGACAAGGACATGAACCCCTTTGCTGTATATCCAGGCCTGAAAACCTGAATTTAGAACCAATGGAGACTGAGAAGCAAGAGATAGGCAGAAAAATGACAAGATATCATTTGCATCATATAAAATGCAGAGACACTTCCAAAGTAGATAATGGCTAGGTTGGAGAGTGTGGTTTAGGGGCTGGAGCGAGAGTACAGTGGGTAAGGCCTTCACTTTGCAACTGGCCACCCCGTGTTTGATCCCGGCATCCCATATATTCCCCCAAGAACCACAGGAGTAACCCCCTGAGTATTGCTGGGTGTGACCCAAAAAGCCACAAGCCAAAAAATGGGAAAGAAAGAAAGAAAGAAAGAGAAGAAGAAAGAAAGAAAGAAAGAAAGAAAGAAGAAGAAAGAAAGAAAGAAAGAAGAAAGAAAGAAAGATAGAGAGAGAGAAGAGAAAGAAAGAAAGAAAGAAGAAAGAAAGAAAGAAAGAAAAGAAAGAAAGAAAGAAAGAAAGAAAGAAAGAAAGAAAGAAAGAAAGAAAGAAAGAAAGAAAGAGAAAGAAAGAAAGAAAGAAAGAAAAAAGAAAGAAAGAAAGAAAGAAAGAAAGAAAGA